>NC_045453.1:48994455-49212320 GCF_002776525.5 Piliocolobus tephrosceles | reverse complement strand
GGATGGATGGATGGATGGATGGATGGATGGATGGATGGATGGATGGATGGATAGATGGATAGATGGATGGATACATGAATGAAAGGATGGATGGATGGATGGATGGATGGATGGATGGATGGATGGATGCATGGATGGATAGAAATGAGGGGGACAAAATAAAGGGAAGAAGGAAAATTATTTTTCTTCAACAATCCAAAGACACTGTTCCTCTATTTTCCCAGTATCTTATGCTTTTAATAATAATTCTATTGCTGAAATAACTTTTTTCCTCTTCATCCTTAGTATTCTCATATTTCATAATCAGGATCTAGATGTCAGTTTTAAAAAAACTGTTTTCTTTCAGCTCTGAAAAATATTTTTATATTGCTTCTTAGATAATTTAGAACCCTCAACTCCCCGTGTTATTTCTTTCTGGCACTACTACTTGCTGGCTGTTGTACCTCCTTGATATATCCTTTATGTCTCTTATTACTTCTTTAGAACTTTCTGTCTTCTTTTCTTGTTGTTCTACATTTTAAGAATTTCTTCACTTTTGTCTCTTTTAATTAAAATGATTCTTTCATACACTTTGTTCCATTTTATAGCATCCTGTTCTTGCCTTGTGGATACAATATCTCTGTAAATTAGTATTTCTAAGTTCTCTTCTGTGCCCTGAATTATGTATCTCTCTCTCTCACACACACACACAGAGAGAGAGAGAGAGAGAGAGATTATATTATCCTAAAACAAGAGACTAGGAGTTGGAACTAGGAGTTCTAACTAGGAGTTAGAAAACAAGAGATGTCCATAGATTTCTGGAAGATAGGCAACATATTATTAGGTTGGTGCAAAAGTAATTGCAGTTTTTGCATTACTTTATTACAAAAATCATAGTTACTTTTGCACCAACCTAATAAAAAGTGGTGATGACCAAGGAACAGGTGAGGGAAAAGGAAGAAAATTTCCATCTTAGAATGGATGCTGAGGAATGTATGTGGCAGAAGAAGCCAAGTGATCTGGTGAAAAAGGGTTGCAGTTCTATTACCTAGATGACTCCAGGTAATTCAGAACTTTCACTATTGTTCATGAGATGAAATATACAAGGGTATTAATACATATAGTTTAAAGAATTGGGTATGTTTCCATCACCCAGTTTTAAAATTACTCATATTTTAGAACCTTCCCTGTGTGTCTCTTTCACATCACATCCCTCTCTCATTCCTGATGTTGATTTGTGTGTGAATCATTTTTGTCTTCCAGTTTTTAAAGGTTTTCCTATGTATCTGTAAATACATGTATCAGATATGATTTTTATAATTTTGTATGATACACACTATGTATACATATAACTTAGTTTTGTTTGGTTTTGAACTCTATAAATAGAATTTTGCTATAAGTATTCTTCTAAGAGTTCTGCATTCAACATTGCGTTTTTGAGGTTATCCATGTTGAGGCATTTAACTGTTATGTATTTATTCATTTTTCATGGCTGAATTTTATTTCACTGGGTGACTATATTACTATTTACTGATTCAGTTTACTTTAATCAAAATTAGGTGGTTTTCAACTTGGGGTTAATCTGAATCATGATGTTGCGAACATTCTTATACACATTCTATTACATGAGTACTGTACACAATTGTCTCTTGAAATAGATTCTTGTATTACAGAAATGCATAGGTTCTGTACCATACTAGATGCTAAACTGTTTTCCAAAGTTCTTGTACTGTTTATTACACCCCAACCAACAGTGGATCGAAGTCTTAGTTCCCCTACATCTTAATTATTTTCAAACATTTAAAATCTTACCAAAATGGCAGCATACAATGGTGTTATATTTTTTTTTAAATTTTAACTCTTATTAATACAAATACACTTTAGGATTATTTTATATATTTTGAGCCATCTGTATTTTTTTGGGGGGGGGGCTGTGAAAATTTTTGTTTATGCCACCTGACCATTTCTCCCCAAAATTTTGAGTTTTTTCTTAAACCACTTATAAAAGAGGCTATCAGTTTGCTCATGATCTTTGATACCCACGAACAGTCATATTTGTAATTTACGAAATTTCCATATGGTCCTTTACATTTATCGGTTCCCTTCTAGTTATATGGAATCACATGGCTAATTTATGAGGAAAGGCCTATGACGGGTCACTTCTAAGTCAAAGAATTTACAAGCTGGCACATGACCCTCTCATTCTTGCTATCCATGCCACAGTGACAAAACAAGCCACAGGGTTCTCAAAAGTACAACTACAAGGCCAGGAAGGATCTGTTTGCCTGGATCCCTGAGTGATTCTGAGGAGCAGAGCACATACCCACACCCACTCATTCCAGACAACTTACACTGGATTTGTACCCTGAGAAATGTGAGGGGTAATTTGTTACTACTGCATAGTCTAGTCTAACACTGACTATTCTTGCTGTTTTATGAATCAAATTTCCAGGCAGGCAGAAATTTGTTTTGAGCTCTGTGCTATATTTCATAGCACCATTTGTCTATTCCAGCATAAACAGCATGCTATCTCAATTAGTAATAATAATAATATTTTTCACTTTCAGTAGAAAAAAGTCTCTATAACTTGTTGTGTCTTCAGGAGTGTTTCATCTATTTTTACCTTTTCATTCTTTTAGATAACTTTAGAATCATCTTTTCAAGCTTCATGCCTAAAAAACCCTACTGAGATTTTGCTTGCAATTGCATTAAATATACAGATCAATTTGGTGAGAATTTACATCTTTAGTGAATCCTTCATTTAGCTATGTTGTATATTCTAACTTAGATTGTTAAAAAATGTTTTTAAATATATTTTATTTTTCCATAAAGCATTTACACAACTTTTAGTATATCAATCCCTAAGTAGTTTATATTTTTATGTTTCTTTTTCTAGATGGCATATGTTAAAATTGCTTCATACAATTAATTACTGTTTATGAATATTCAATTAATTTTATATTTAGATTTGTATCCAGCTACCTTATTAATTCTCTTATTTTTTCTAATATTTAACTGAACTTTCTTTTTGGTGTATAATATAGACAATTGCATCATCTATGAATAATGAAAATTTTATTTTAGCCTTTCAGATATTTATCTTACCTGCTGATCCTCCCTAGGTCTCTGGTATAATTATGAAAAGAAATTACTATAGCAGGCATTTTTTCTTGCTCTTAATCTTACAAGAAATGCTTTCAATCTACCACCATTAAGTATATACATTTTGGTACAGATCCTTTATCAGGTTAAGAATGTTCCCTTCCATTGCTAGTTTGCCGAGAGGTTGTTTTGTGTTTTGTTTTCATGAATGAATGGTAATTTTTGTCAGATGATTTTTCTGCATCTATTGAGGTGATCAGATATTTTTTCTTCTTTAATTTGCTAATTAAATAAACCACATTGATAAGTTATCTAATGTCAGACTGAGATAAGCAAACCTGGCGATGATAAATATTATAATTTTTATATTTTGCTGGATTTGGTTCATTCTAGTTGAAGGTTTTCATATCTGTGCTAGTAAGTAAAATTACCCTGTAACATTCGTGTTTTTGTCAGAATTTGGTATCAAGGTTACTTTGTTTCATCCATGAGTAGGATAGCATTTCTGCTTTTAATATACTCTGGTATAGATTGTATAATACCCCAACTATTTATCCTAAGAATGTCTAGTAGACCGCACAGAAAATTTGGGGCTAGTGCTTTCTGTGTGGGAATATTTTTAGCTTCAAACTAAATAAATCTTTTGAAGTTTCTAGCTATATCCAAGTTTTCCTTTGACAGTTATTCAAAATTACCAATTTCAGCTAAGTTTTCAAATTAACTGGCATATATTATTTTATATTCTATAACAGGCCATTTTTCTTCTATCTGCTGATTTTCATCAGTGGTATCACCTTTCCTTGTGCATTGTGAATTTTTGTACTGTGAGCCACTAATTTTTATTTGAAATTTAATCTCTGTGAATTTTTTAATGTGAGTTTGAATTCAAGGTTTTAAAAAAGGATATGAATTTTCATCTGCCAGGTGCCAAAGGTATTACCAAATGGCTACCAGTTACATTAGAAGATCTAAGTGACATTTTCTAGACTGCACAGGCAGTGTAAAAATGAACTAAAACCCACTTCAGAGCTGGCTTATGATTACATATATTTAGAAGATACTTTTTCCCTCCATTCAGCACTAAGGTTAAAAACCACAAACTTTACTGATGATCCTTTCTGCACAGAGAGATTTTCTTTCCTAGTTCACCTTATCTCCAGGGGCATAGCCCTTAAGGATCCAAGCATTGTGCAGTCTCCTACGAGACTTTCACTTTGGGTGGGCCCTAAAGTTTACCTCCCATACCCTGTATCCAAAGAGCTAATCAAAAGCTCAAGTTCCCCCACGTTTCTTAGAATCCTTAAGGAAGCTCCAGCTGCAGTGTTTACCTGAGTTATAGGATTCTGCTTTCACTTCTATGTGGAGGCTGCAGATTGCAGATTCTTTTTTGCCTAATGCTAGCTCAATGAAGCACTTATGTAATTTTTTTAAAAAAATATTCCATCCAACATTTTCATTGCTTCAGTTAGAAGAGTTATTTAGTGTATCTAATCTAATCTGGTAAATTGCCCAACCCACTTATTTAATCCTTATTGAATAAATCAGTGCTGCCAAAGAACTTTCTGTGATTATAACTCACCAGTTTGGAAGTCACCAGCCACAGGTGGCAACTGAGCAATTGAAATGTGACTCGTGATTTTAGAAGTGTACTTTTATTTTCACTGAATTTTAATTTATTTAAATAGCCACTTGTGGCTAATGGCTACCTGCTAGAACCGTGCAGAAATAGACCTTTACTCACCCAGTGATGGTGCTGACACATAATGTTCCTATGAGGTAAAACTTAGAATTCCACATAAAAGAGGAGAGGAGATGTTTGGCTACACAATTCAGAATGGCATAGCCAAGGAAAGTCATATAAAAGAATGTTTAAGAGAGAGCCAGTCTTCATCCAGCCTCATTTTCTTTTTTGTAAGAGAAGAATTTCTGGATGTGTGGCATCTACCTGGACACATCACAACAAAGGATTTAGCATAGGTTGTGGGATTGCATAAGCCAAAAACAGAAACAGAGCATAGGAAATGGCAGGAGACACTCCCTAAATGACTTCATTAGAATAAATCTTATCTCCGCAGCCCTGGCCTTACCTACTAGCCCTAATGAATCTGCTCTGACTCATACTGGCTTCCTTTCATGCCCAGACCCTTTCATGCCCAGACCCATAAACATTTATGCCTGAGCTCTCATCATAGAGTCTCTCCTTGTTATCTGTGGCATCTAATCTTTCCTTGGAACCTCTGGGAATCAGCCATTCAGCAGTAGGCCCATTCATAGAGGGTCTCCTCCCAAAGCTGCTGCAACCAAACATATGAAATGTCTATTTCCTTAAGAAATAAGGCTGAGTGTTTACACTGTATCTCTTTGTAGAGTTATGTTCTGCATAGGATAGGCACGGTTGTATGAAAAGAGCCCTGGACTTAGGGTCAGGAGAAACCAGTTCTAACCCCATCTCTGCATTAGCCAGTTGCTGGTGCAAGTCACATGGCTGTCCTGGGTACAGTTTCTGCCACTGCAAAAGAAGAGTGTTCAGCTCCATCAAAATAGCAATCCCTCTCCTGGAGTCTAAATGGGAAGACTGAGTTACTCAAAACTGACATATATAAACAGGTAGGAGATTGAACAGGTAAAGATTTTTCTGTTTCTATGCTGCAAGGTCCTTGTAACAGGTCAATCTCATTAGAAGGAAAAGCAACCTCAAACTGGTAACTGGGGACTTAATGGTGAAAGTGGTACTAATTGGAGACTTTGGGGACAATCTGGTGTCCATATTACACAATTAATCACAATGCATCATAGGACTTTCCTCACTGGCATGGAGAGAAAGGCAGCATTAACCTGGCAGGCCTGGTGGGGATTCCATGGGCCCAGGGCTCCTCTTTTTGTTCCATCCAGAGCTTTTCAACCTGGCCATGGAGGGTGGTAGTTTTGAGCCCCCAGTGTCACTATAGGATCTTTCTTCCATAGCAATCATTATTACTCCTACTTCTCTTAGTTCCTCTGCACTCCATCCTGAATGACCAGTTTTCTAGTTTAGGGAAAATTAAACACTTACTGTTTCCAAGAGTATTTCTGGGTCATTTCCTGGGATTTTTGTCCTCTTTTTAAGGGTAATGTTTTATTTCCCATTAATATGCATTTCACTTCTATAAATGGAAACTCCTTCCACCCATTGACTGTCTGAAAAATTGGAAGCCACTGGATAGACTTATTTTAAAATAACATGTCAGTTATATTTTCAAATAGTAGGCACTAAATTTAAAATTGTGTATTTGTTAGTGGGAAAAAAGTACAATAAACACACACACCATAGGGTACCCAAAAGTCTAGAAACATAGGTGAAATCATGTACATCCTATATATTATACAGATGGGGAAATTGAGTTTCAGACTGGCTAAAAGCTCAGGATTGGTAGGTAACAGATCAGATCCAGAATTCTAGCCCATCTTCAAACCTATGTAACTTGTCCCACATTAGGTGTAAACATCTCAAATCAGAAACAGTCCCCTAACACAAGTATATATGTTTTCTCATTGGGAGCCTATAAATAACAGTCCAACATACCAACCAATCACTTTGAGAGTGATTGAATGAAGTTGAGATGCTTTCTTTAAATACATTTTACTGTATCAATTGGAGGTTTACAACGTGATGTTATGGGATACATATAGATAATACGGTTACTTACTGGAGTAGACTAACATATCTATCTATCATATCTCATAGTTATTTTTGTATGTGTGACAAGAGCAGCTAAAATCTACTTATTTAACAAGAATGTCTAACACAATACAATTTTGTTAACTTTAGTTCTTAGGTAGTATATGAGATCTCTAACTTGCTTGTCCTACATAGATGCTTTCAATGCACAATGGAAGAATTAAACTAAGTTTTGGCTATGTTAAGATGTAAAAAACAAATTATCTTTTTATTATCTTCTTTTTATTTTTATTTTTTTTCCTGAGACAGAATCTGGCTCTGTTGCCCAGGCTGGAGTGCAGTGGTGCAGTCTCAGCTTACTTCAACCTCCACCTCCCAGGTCCAAGCAATTCTCCTGGCTCAGCCTCTGGAGTAGCTGGGATCACAGGTGCACACCACCACTCCCAGCTAATTTTTGCATTTTTTTTAGTAGAGATAGGGTTTCACCATGTTGGCCAAGCTGGTCTTGAACTCCTGACCTCAGGTGATCCACCTGCCTCAGCCTCACAAGGTGCTGGGATTACAAGCGTGAGCCACCATGCCCGGCCTCTTTTCATTGTCTTTTCTAAAGAATTTTCTGAAAACATTCTCTTTTCTAAAGAATTTCCTGAAAACATTTATTTATCTTTCAAAAGGAAACATTTTCATCCTAAAGCCAATTCTACATACCATGAACTTGTCTTCATTCTATGACCTTACATGTATGTGCATGTCCTCTACCTAAGGAAGAAAGTACACATACATTACATGTATGTGTAATGTCCTCTACCTGAGGAAGAAATCTAGTCACAGGGTGCAGTCATGTCTAACTCGTTTATCCAATGCGTGGCACAGTCCCCTCAGCAGCTACGATGACATAGCCTTAAGGAATCATCAAATGTTTGGGCTGAGCAGGACTTTATCATAGGCTATTCCAACCTCCCCACTTCACAGATTAGTAAATTGAGTCCCATTTATTCATTTGGCACTCGCCTACCATGTGCCTTCAATGGGTAAGAAAAAGATGAATTCACCTCAAGACATCTAATGACACCCCATGCCAGATTTGGGATAATCATATCAATAGTTGAGACAATGGGGATGAGAATGCTTAGGATTTAAATATAATAGCACACATTCGACATGATTTATGAAGGTATTGATGGCAAGAGGTTTCGTGAATACAAACTCAGTGAGTACCAAGGTAATGTTCGTAAATATGAAGATCTGAGGACTTCAGAGAAATATTTCAAAGCTTATACAGCAATACCACTTAAGTTGGAGAGACATGACTTGATGGGATAGTTGAGCATTTAACAAAGTATTATCGAGATAAAGGCAAGCTGTGGGGCTGCCTGGTGTCCAAAAGGTACAAGGTGGAGCACATGAGGCTCTCCAGCCTTCAGACATCAAAAAGACATTTCTGCCTTGGGTGGAACCAGTTTCTCCGGACTCATATCTTTCTCTCCTCCATTCTGCTCTGCAAGTGCAATCTAAGGGCACTCTTACCTAAACAGATACTGAATTACAAATGAAATCAGTCGTCCTTGGCAAATCAAGGAGGTTAAGGGGAAAAATAAACTTTGTTCTACATCACCTCCCTGACAAGACAGCAGGCCTGCTGATAAGAACAACAGAGCACTGATGAGTGTAATGAAAACTCCCAAGTTTGTTCTAGAAATGACTGGAGGAGACACCACAGGCCACCGTGCTCCCAGGACATCACCAATTCTTCCAAGGGATGCTTGGCCTCTGGGCAAGTCCAATTACCCTTCAAGGATAATGTAGTTATAAAGAGCCTAAGATGCTGTTGTATATGCCTCCTGAGTCTCCCCCCATCACCTCTGGAGGTGGGGACTTACCGGATAACTCTCCCTTTGGCGTATTTATGGCCTCAAGCAGGCTGCCTTTAAAACTGGAATGTTTCTGATACCTGAGCATCTAGTCCATGGAGATGGGTCCTCTTTGTGTCTGAACTGTATTTGTTCTAAGGACTCAAGTGTATCCACATAGGTTTGGAGGGCATGTGAGGTAGGACCACTAAGACAGGTTTAACGGAGATCTGTAAGCCTAAGCCACAACATTGATTCAAGAATACTGGAGCAGTGTCACAGGTAGGGGAGTACCTTCCTTGAAATAGCCCCTGAGTATGTTTGAGATGGAAGGGTGGATAGAGACTCTCATAGAAGAGCAAATGAAAAGATAAAATTGCGTTATTACACTCTCCTTGACACTTGGAGAGAACAATTAGCCAACAGCATTGAGGAACTGTCACTCTCAGCACAAATGTCACCAGCCTCCATATTACAGGTCAGCTGATTTCGTAAGGACGTTGGCAGGCTCTAGGCCCAAGGCAGTAGTGGCCATGCCCTAGGATAGTTAGGGATTGATTAGAACAAGGAGTCAAAGCAGAGTGACTCCTTTTTCCCTTCTTCACTGGGAAAGAAATGTGGAGTGCTTGTTCTCCTGTGTCCCCTTTGCTAAGACAAGTGGATTTATTTGCAGAATGTGTGTAAGAAACCTGCGAGGACATCCCAAAAAGATTCAGAAGGAATTTGAGAGAGGTTGTCCTTCTTGCAGAGCATTTGGTGCTGGTGCAACCTCTAAAATCCAGGTTAAGTTAAAAACAAAAAGGCCAGGCACGGTGGCTCATGCCTGTAATCCCAGCACTTTGGGAGGCTGAGGCAGGTGGATCACAAGGTCAGGAGATGGAGACCATCCTGGCTAACATGGTGAAACCCCATCTCAACTAAAAAAAAAAAAAAATACAAAAACTTAGCTGGGCACAGTGGCATGTGCCGCCATGGGACTACTCCTGAGTAGTCCCAGCTACTCAGGAGGCTGAGGCAGGAGAATCTCTTGAACCCGGGAAGCGGAGTTTGCAATGAGCCGAGATCGCGCCACAGCACTCCAGTCTGGACGACAGAGCGAGACTCTGTCTCAAAAGAAACAAACAAAAGCCTATTTCTTTTTGTTCATTATTATTGAATGAACGTCCTTGTGGAATTCAACTACTTGGTATATTACTACTACTTGGTATATTACAATGTATGGTTTCCACCTTTCTAGTTTTCTTGTGGGTCCTCCGGCATCTTCTTTGTGTACTACGATGAGCATTTCCTCACAAGATAGCACCAGTCGAGATGAGAACAATAACTTCTTTGAATGGAGCAATGTCTGTGGATTCTGAAAATAACATACAGCAATTTCTACTGCACTGAGACAATTGCCAAGAAGAGGTTCTAGAAGACGTAATTTATTCTATCTGTGGTTGTCAAAACACATCTGCTGTCCTTTACACATTTTACTTAAAAGATCACCTCTATGAATGTTGCATTCACTACATACTGATGAGGGTTGGCCTTTATGTGACTATAAATATATGTATGTTTGGGTGAATATATGCCATGTTTGTATTCTTGTTTATTTTGTTCTACAGTGAGTGTATTTACTCAGGCAGTTTCCAACACAACACAAACAACTGATATACATATGAATAAGACACAGGGGAGTTTAGGTGTAGAATGCCACACCTTCCTGCTCTAATTCAGGCCACTGATGGAGTTACCAAAGTAGGGAGGCTCTAGGACTTACTTAGAGAGAATTAACAACTGATTAGTGTTCGTTAGTATCATTCTCACCCTTATGCTGTAGAATAGGAGAGATGGCCTCTTATACTTTCAGATAAAACTGTGTGTGCTGCTTTTGTTCACAAGATGCGATCCTGGGCAAGTAGCTTCACCTCTCTGGGCTCAGTTTTCTGATTCATAAAATAAGAATAATAGTATCTGCTTTTTTCTCCCTCATAGGATGATTGTAATATATCATTACATAAAATGGAAAATTACAATGCAAAAATATTTCTCTTTTATTACAATTATCCTTTTTTAACAAAAAAGTATCAATTGAAAACTCAATGGAACCCTTAAGAAGAGTCCCTCTCAAAAACTAAATTATTGTGATGCTGAATTCCAAAGTAATTTATTAACAGTCTTTAGGATCAAAGCTGTCTCAATAGCTACAGGCAGTCTGCGTGGGATATTTTGTGTCGCCAGAAGGAGGAGCTTTGCTTTTGGGAATCTATCCCATGTTAGTAACAGAAGCAGGACTGTTAGAGATATAGTGTTTCCTGAGACCCAAGGCAGAGAAGCTCTTTTTCTGTAATCTGGGCTATTCAAAATTCAATGTGCACACCATAATTTATTGTTCCATGGTTTGGAGGATAAAAAATCACATGTCAGAGTTTTCTCACCTGAAAAGTAAACACTGAAAAAGAAATGTAACTGGGGGAAAAAAAAAAAAAAAAAACTCATACACTTAATTTGTTTAGAGTGCAGATTTCATGTTCTATGTTTTTTACTAGAATTTAAGATGAAATTAACCAAAGTTTGTTCCTATAGGCACTGATTTCGCCAGCACATCAAAGATGCCCCTTGGCCCCTTAGCTGATTGCAAGAGGTCCTTCATCAGATGAGCTTTTGGTAAGAGAAAAATAAAAATTTTAGGACCTTTACCTGTTATAGACCCTAGGGGCCAGACAACTAATTTCTATTCATCTAAGTGTTTCCTCTGTTCTGTTTGTGGCTCTGGGAACCAAGAACCCTCATCTGTCACCATGAAGCAGGTGGTTGCTGAGGATGAGGCTGATGGGAGCTCCACCCCTTCCATGAAACAAGTTGAGCCCGTGTGAACAGGGCTAAGGATGGGGAATGCCAGCAGTCACATCTGGGTGCTAGTTCAAGTTTCTGCCCCATCCCATCCGAAGTAAACAGAGGAAGGGGTGGCAGCATTTTACTAACTGAAAGTGAGGCTCAAGTATTTGTAAATGTCAGAAATCAAAAGATTAACACTTAGGAAAATGTTATATTTGCCAAAAAAAAAACCTAAGGATGCTATACAATTCTACTTTTTTAAAAAATCAACCAAAAATAGTTCTCATATGCACCAAAAATGAGCATTCAATAAAAATATTCTTAATTGGTTTCACGTTATTTTACTAGTGTTTGGATTGTTCATGACACTACACAGATGGAATCATATGTAGACTCTTACATGCATGCCATTTGGTATTAGATGAAATAGCCACATTAGTAATAATTCTTTTTTTTTTTTTTTTTTTGAGACGGAGTCTTGCTCTGCCGCCCAGGCTGGAGTGCAGTGGCGCAATCTCGGCTCACTGCAAGCTCCACCTCCCGGATTTACGCCATTCTCCTGCCTCAGCCTCCCGGGTAGCTGGGACTACAGGCGCCGCCACTACGCCCGGCTAATTTTTTTGTATTTTTAGTAGAGACGGGGTTTCACCGTGTTAGCCAGGATGGTCTCGATCTCCTGACCTCGTGATCCGCCCGCCTTGGCCTCCCAAAGTGCTGGGATTACAGGCGTGAGCCACCGCGCCCTGCAGTAATAATTCTATACTTAGAAATTTATGTCACATAATTTTTTTGAGTACCCAAGTGTAAGTGCTTTGGAAAAATCAATGACTTTTAAAACATTTTGTTTTTTTTCGTTGTTGTTTGTTTTTGTTTTTGTTTTTGTTTTTGTTTTGAGACAGAGTTTCGCTCTTGTTGCCCAAGCTGGAGTGCAATGGCGCCATCTCGGCTCATTGTAAACTCTCCCTCCCTGGTTCAAGCGATTCTCCTGTCTCAGCCTCCTGAGTAGCTGGGATTATAGGCACCTGCCACCATGGCCAGCTAATTTTTTGTATTTTCAGTGGGACACAGGGTTTCACCATGTTAGCCAGGCTGGTCTCCAACTTCTGATCTCAGGTGATCCATCTGCCTCGGCCTCCCAAAGTACTGGGATTACAGGCATGAGCCACCATGCCCAACCAAAAGTTTTAACTTTTTAAAATTAAATTTCTCTTCAGAAATTACACAATAACATGTATTCAGGCTCAGTAGTACAAAGATATGTTAGGAAAAATTTAATATGTAGATCCTTATTTCCAAGGTAGCCAGAGAATTATTTCACATATTTCTCCATGACTTAACAAATGTGTCATGTTTTGTAATGTTTTTACAAAATAAGTTTGTATTATTTACATTACTCTTCAAACTTCTCATCTCACTTAGCAATCATTCTTGAGTATTCCTCCAAGTAAATCTTGAAGATCTAATTATTCCGTATTATACCCGCAAAATGTTTCATTCTATGGATGTACCACAATTTGGCCAATCCTTGCACAGCTGATGGACATTCAGTCTGTGTCCAGGTATTTTGTTTTGTTTTGTTTGTGACTGTTTATTTTTCTACTACAAACAGTCTTATGACACCTTGCTAAATTTGATACACATATCTTTGAGTCCTGCCACTGTTACTAACATGGGATTGATTTCCAAAAGCAAAATGGTTGGGTAAAAGGGCACATGCATTCTTAGTTTACCAATTATTGATTGTTTGTTTTCTAAATGCTGTAGCAATTTATACACCCAGCATCTTCTCTTTATGCCAGGAACACTCAAATTGTTCTCTTCTGGCTATTTTGAAACATACAATAGATTATTGCTAAAATATTCTATATTTTAAATAGAAAAGCTTGTACATGCTTATTGCAAAGACTTTTTTTAAAACTAAAAGTCAACTGACAGCTATCCAAATGACAAAAATGTTAAAGTACAACAACATTCAAAATTGAGCTGGAGTCATCGTTTATTCTTCCCATCAGATTTTAATTACACTAACAATTTTGTAATAGAACAGATGTAGAAAGGAACCAGCATCCCTTCCTAAATATTTTCCTGATCTTGCTCATATGCATTTGAGTCTCACAGATATGGTTCTAGCACATTAAACTTTTCACTTTTAATTTTTACTAAACATTAACAAGATAAGTACTTTTCCATTAAATGGCTGCTTAATATTTTATGATTTGGATCTATAAACTACTTAATAATTCACCTATTATTGAATGTCTAGGTTACCTCCTGGTTTAGTAATTAGAGGGAACTGTGAAGTGAAAATATTCACAAATGCAAAATAATTCTTTTTGAAATATTTTCTTTGGATAAATTTCCAAAAACAGAATGCATAAACATGTTAACAGGTGTTAAGGCATATTGCCAAATTATTTTCCAAATATGTTGCACCTACTTAGCTAGGCATAAGCAAAGAATTAGGTTTATGAATGGCATTTAAACACCTTTAAAGACCCAGAAATCATTATTTTTCATGAGTTTTTTGATACTTTAAAACAATTTTATGCTTCTAGAAACCAGTAGCTATTTTGGGGGGAGATAGTGACTAGAAGAGGGAGCAAGCAGGTTTTCCAAGGCCCCTGTCATTTTCTATTTTTTAGTGAGGAACTGATTCCTGGGTGTGTTTAATTCATGAAAACTAGAAGAGCAGGAAACTCAGGATTTGAGCACTTTCTCTATGTATGTTATACTTCCATAAATGTTCAAGAAAAGCACTGCAGGAATTTCTTAGAAATGTCAGTCACATTACTGAAAGACACAGGAACAACCTAGAACATTTTGCCAAGCATCTCTTTGTTCAGAATTAGATTTTTATTTATGCTGATACATTCATATAAACCATCAAGGATGTTCAAAAGCACCAACTATGTGGCTGTTAGAAAATTAACCGCAGTCCAAAGTGATGCAGCATCCTTTGTTTTCTAAACCTCAGTAGAAAATTAACCGCAGTCCAAAGTGATGCAGCATCCTTTGTTTTCTAAACCTCAGCAGCAATCTGATTATGGCACCATTAGGAAAGCAAGATCTATCAACTTGGAGCTTACCATTTCTCAGAATAAACTCAACTCGGGACAAGGCCTAGAGGGGTTAAATGACTGGTGTAAGATCCACAGCTAACTAGTGGCAGAGCTAGAACTAAACCCAGGTCTCAAGGTCACCATCACTGGACTTTCTTCAATATAGCAGATTGCCTTCCCTCCTGTCTGAGACAAGCATCAAAAAAACAGACACTGATTAAAGTCCTTCAGAGGTTTCCAATCAGGCTTGGTTTAAGTTCTCCAATTTAGACCTTCCCCAATTTAGTGTTCCCTGTCTTATGTTTTTGTTATTTCCCAACACACACTGTCATCCTTGGGAGAACCTAGATACTTTTATGTTTTGTACCTGTTGCCTTTTTTACTTAAAAGATCCCCCAGTGCTCAGTCTGTACATACTACTTCATTTAAAATATTCACACAGTAGTCCTATTAAGTAGGATTTTTTTATTATTATTATACTTTAAGTTCTAGGGTACATGTGCATAACGTGCAGGTTTGTTACATATGTAAAGTAGGTTTTACAGATACGGACTTTTCGAAGAACACATAGCTACTACATTTCATCCAGTTCTTTTTTATTTCAAAACCCATGTTCTGAACCACTCTTGTCTGCTGCCTCTGTTCTTCTGTCTATTGCAACTGTGGGTCTTGACAGTTACATGCACACTTGTAAACAGTGTCTCCCTCATTTGCCCTTTCTTGCAGCCCAGCCCTTTGAGCTAAGCATTTTTACTTTCCCCATTTACAGTTGAATAAATGGAGGCTCAGAAAGGTGAAGTGACTTGCTCAAAGTCACACCACTCTTATAGTCTGTTCTGTATAATTCCCTGATTCTATATGATATTTCAGTTAATTAAATATTTACTGAAGACTTACTTGAAGAGCATTAAACTGGCTTCCTGTAGCTTCCTGTATGTTCATGAATTACTTCCTGTGTGCTCATGAACTGCTTCCTCGTAGAAGGAAGGAACTGTGTCTCCTCCAACTAGTATGAGACTGTAAACAGAACAGAGCTCGTCCTGTATTGCTCATCAGCCTCCCACAAAGCTTAGTCTGACCTGGGACCCAGAATCAGTAAGTACACATTATTAGACAAATTACCTCCAGACCTTTTTTTGGCTGCCAAGATAATCAGATGCCAATCATCCACCAGACATTCTTATCCTATAGTTGATTCCAAGGCCATTCATCCCTTGGGAACCATTGCTTCCTTTCTTTAAAAAAAAAAAAAAATTACTTCAGAAAAAAGTTTTTATTTAAACCATTAACAAATATGAATTGCAACCTCCAAAAGCTTATATAAAAGCTCTGTCTGGTTTGCCATCAGAAATTCTTTCCTAAGATGATAGTAAATGTACAAGTTCCAGAAAAAAAAATACAATGAAATTTAAGCATTAACAATTCAAAAATGCTTTGAAGTCATATTTAAGAATAAAGTTCAATGACACCAAAAGCAGAAATGACAATAGAAAAATAGATAGGTCTTTATCATAAATAAAAACTTTTCTGCTTCAAAGGACACCACGAAGAAAGTAAAACCATACCCTACAGAATGTGAAACAAATATTTGCAAATCATATACCTTATAAGGGACCTGTATATAAAATGTAGAATGTGTTCTAGTATCTAGAACTCCTACAACTTAATAATAAAAGACAAATTACCAAAGTTAAAAATGGGCAAAAGATCTAAATAAACATGTCTCCAAATAAGATATGCAAATGGCTAATAAGCACATGAAAAGATTCTCAAGGGCATTAGCCACCAGGGAAATGCAAACCAAAATCATAATGAGATACCACTTCACACCCATTAGAATGGTTTGAATCAAAAAAGACATAATAAATTTTAATGAAGATGTGGAGAAAATGGAATTCTCATACTTTGCAGGTGGGAATATGAAACAGTGCAGTCACTTTGGAGAACAGTCTGGCAGTTCCTAAAAATGTTAAACATAAAGTTACCATATGACCAAAAATGCTATTTCTAGTTGTATACCCAAGAAAATAAAAACATGTTTTCACATGAAAACCTGTCAATATTCCTACTAGCTAAAGGCGGAAACAATCCAGATGTTCATCAAGTGATAAATGGATAAACAAAATGTGTTATGTCTATACAATGCAGTATTATTTGGCCATAAAAAGGAGTGATGTACAAATACATGCTACAATGTGGATAAACCTTAAACACATAATGTTAAATGAAATGCGCCATTTGCAAAAGTATCACTTACTCCATGATTCCATTAAAGTGAAATATCCAGGATAGGCAAAACTGTAGAAACAAATTAGATTAGCAGTTGCCTAGGTAAGGGGAGGTGGCAGGAGAGGTGGAGAGCAAATGGTGAGTGACTAGTATACTAAAGAGTATAGGAGTTTTTTGGGGGGGTGATAAAAATTTTAAAAATTCATGGAAGCGATGCTTGCACAACTCTGAATATACTAAAACCATCAAATTGTATACTTTAAATGACTGAATTGTATGGTATGCAAATTATGTATCAATAATCCTTTTATTAAAAAGTACAAATAATGCAGTCTGAGAAACTTCATAAACATTACAAGAAAATATCGGATGGCATATCTTTACATTCAAAACAAGCTAAAGTATAATCAATGCACTTCTTACTTGTGGTTCACTTCTGTGAGTTTTTCCGTATGTCACGTACATGTGATTTCTTCATGATCATCACCACACTAATTGGCAAAAACTAGAAACCAATCGCTTGGAAATGAAAGGAGAGAAAGTTGTCAGGTTGCCAGAACTGGAAAAACAGGTTAAATACAGATTTGGTATGTTACCAGATAAAGTCATGTGCATTACTTCACTAACTGGAAGAAAACAATTTTTCATTTGGAAAAGAAGGTGAATCAATTAACTGTGGCACCAATATCTTCTGGAAATTCAACACATAATGGCTATTGGGCAACTGATAGCCTATTCAAAAGCCAAAACCCAGTTAACATGCAACCCTCCCTTTCTCACCACTATGCTGAGTAGACTGAATTCATCACTGTGTGTGTGTGCGCGCACGCGCACGCGCGTGTGTGTTGAGAACAGAGAAACTTCACTATGATACCAGTAGTAACAACTTTAAGATTTTATAAAATGAAAGTTATCAAGCAATGAGAACAAATTACAATTACACACAAAAATGTGGAAAAATCTCACAGTCATAATATTAAGCAAAAGAAGCCAGATATCATACATGATTCCATTAATATAAACTCAAAAGGAGGTCAAGCTTACTTACGCCATTAGAATTCAGGATAGTTGGTATCTTTAGGAAAGCTGGGAGTGGAGAGGGCATATGGTAACTTCTGGGGGGCTAAGAACGTTCTGTTTCTTGTTTCAAATGGGGTCTATATTTTCATTTTGTGCCATGTCTGCAAATTGTGTAGTTAATCCTACCCTTACTCTACTCATTTAGCACATTGACTGTGTCTGGAATTTAAGAAAACAGTGTTTATAGCAGCTGTGCAAAGTGTCATGAATCACAGGTTCAGGGCAGGAAAAAATAATTAATGTAGTCAAGCCAATCTGAAGAAAGCAAGAATTCTTATGCATGTAATGAGAAGAAGTGCCCCAGTGCTAGTATCATTCATCTTTGAATCACAGCTACCTTGCCATTTAGAGAGGGGAGAAAAAGGAAAATAAGATGAACTGACTGTCTTTTAACCTGAATACCAAGCAGATATAAAACATTATCATCTATACTTTTCTCTTTCCAACAAGGTGAGGCAGAATACATTTGATCACCAATTACTAATTAATCGTGATGTTTTATCCATTAATTTTCAAAAAAAAAAATATATTCCTGGCTGCATCCTTTAATCTTGTGAATATTTTTTATTTAAATATGTCTGCCTTGCCACCAGTACTAGGTTGTTCATTGTTAAGCCTCTTAAATACCACACATTCCTTCAAGCAATTGACGTCCATGCCAACATCCTATAGCCTCTATGGTGGAGGGAAGCAAAGTTGCTTTGAATTTTTCTTGTTGTTTTGTTTTTCGTTACATTTTTATGTGTTGTGTTTTGCTTTGCTTTGCTATTTGCTTTAAATTAAAACCTCCAAAGTGGGCTAGATGCTGTGGCTCAAGCCTGTAATCCCAGCACTTTGTGGGGGCCAAGGCAGGTGGATTGCTTGAGTTCCGGAGTTTGAGACTAGCGTGGGCAACATGGTGAAACCCCCATGTCTACAAACAATACAAATCCAGGTGTGGTGGCATGTGCCTGTGGTCCCAGCTACTCAGGAGGCTGAGGTGAAAGGATCACTTAAGCCTGGGCAGTCGAGGCTGCAGTGAGCCAAGATCACACCACCACACTTCAACCTGGGCAACAGAACAAGATCCTGTCCCTAAAAATACCCTCCAAAATTAACAGTTTGCCTTTTCTTCAAAAGGCTTAAAATGAGGAGCATAAGGTCTTGCAATACTTTTACTTTTACTGTAAGACTGTACAGTCCTCAGCAATGTTGGCCTTAAAATGATCCAGAGTAACACATGAGAGGCACAAGGGCTTTGAAGTAAGCTCAATGTTTATTGGAAACCCCAGCTCTATTACTAAATATTTTTTAACTGTCTTGGAGCTACAACTAAACCTTTCTCTGAGCCTCAGGTTCTAATGGGTAAAATGGAAATCTTATTACCTGTTATTGTGAAGATGATAGTGAAGGCTAAATGAAATGTGGAAAAATCCTCAGAAACTATCTTGGAATACAAGTCAAGGAGGGGAAGAGAGTGGCAGTTTATGCAAAGAAATGGCTTATATGATAAATCACTAAAGTATAATTTTCAAAAAGTAAAAAACTTGACTTTTATGTAAATATAAAATGAACACATTGAAGATTTTATTCAACTTAATAAACAGCAATATATAGATACTGGGTCAAACGAAAATGTGAGAAACAGGAAAATATAGATAGATGTAGATATATTTATAAAGAGAGACAGGAATGCAGAAATGAACTTTCTAATAGATGCAGAACTAAATATTGTTCTTTAGGGAAATTATTATTATGATGCTTGGGGTTATCTTATCCAATGAAGATTTTATTCAACATAATTAATAAACAGCAATATATAAATACTGGATCAAACGAAAATGTGAGAAATAGAAAAATATAGATAGATATAGATACATTTATAAAGAGAGGAATGCAGAAATGAACTTTCTAATAGATGCAAAACTAAATATTGTTCTCTAGGGAAATTATTATAATGATGCTTAGGGTTATCTTATCCAGTTGGCAGAAATCAAATTGTATCTCTACTGGTGAAAAATCATTTGCATTGCTTTCCACAAGAATAATTAGTGTTGCTGTCAGTTTTCTACACATTAACTTCTATCCCTACAGAATTGTAAAATAGTCAACAGAAAGTCAATAAAAAGGCACAGACTCCTGTGGTATCTGATGATCCTCCAAGAGTTCACTACACTATGTTTTGCCCTCTACTAAAAGGGCACTTGGTAACTTATCTTGCCCATGTCCAAGGCTGGAGCTTTTTTTCTTCTTACAAAATTACCTACTGTGTAACGCGTATGTGTATATGTAGCTGAATGGAGACAATGTGAAATGCAAAGCTCACACACATCCATTTCAAGTTCTATAAAGGGACAATATATTTCCCTGCTTTTTTGTGTGTATGAATTTTGTAAGGAAGGATAGATATGTAAGTAGGTGAATTATTGTTGTAGAATATTATTCTTTTTTTTTTTTTTTTTTTTCAGACGGAGTCTTGCTCTGTCCCCCAGGCTGGAGTGCAGTGGTACAATCTCGGCTCACTGCAAACTCCGCCTTCCAGATTCACGTCATTCTCCTGCCTCAGCCTCCCAAGCAGCTGGGACTACAGGCACCCGCCACCATGTCTGGCTAATTTTTTTGTATTTTTTTAGTAGAGATGGGGTTTCACCATGTTAGCCAGGATGGTCTCGATCTCCTGACCTCGTGATCCCCCCACCTTGGCCTCCCAAAGTGCTGGGATTACAGGCATGAGCCACCACGCCCAGCCAGAATATTACTCTAATTTCCTAGCTGGTGATCAGTCTCTCCTTCACCCCTCATCCTGGCTGTTGAGCTGCTTTATTCTCATTGTACCAGGAGGGGAAAGTTGCAGAGTAAAATACAGATGCATTTTTTTTTAAAGTCTTTTGGAGTTTTGAAGTCTTTGGGGTAACACAGAGACACCCATGAGTGACACCAGCAGGTTTCTGGAGAAAGGGATGTTCTTGAGGGACCAAAAGAGAGATGCTTCCAGGTTGTGAGGAGAGTAATTGGTAAAGAAGTAATAAGCAAAGGCACAGTTGGGTGACAGGGAGGGGCTTGCTCTGCTTCCCAGGCAGTTCCCCTGAAAGGAGGAAGGTCCCTGGAAAAAGAAAACTGCTGCAGAGGGAGTCTAGGTGGGTGGAGCCATAGACAGACTTGCAGGGATCCCTGATCCCTGGTTCCTAGCCTGACAGGGAAGGAACAGAGCTGAATTATCCTCTTGCCTTCCCACATGGTGCAGGGAAAGCAGAGAGAAAGCCACTAGAGCTTCAGGGTGCAGGAGAAAGAGGAAATGTGAGATGATGCTTAGGAGCGTATGTCAATTACCAAAGACATTGTCATGCTTCAAACCTGCTATTCCCAGAGCAACCTGATTTCACGAATGCTCCTTATAACTGGGCGAATGGACTGGGATTATCTCAACCACCTGGTGGAAAGTGAAAAGCAGGGGGATCCTCAAAATTAAAATTAAGTTCTAAGAAAAAGTTGTATTTTTTCAACAGCTATGTTGTGAACTGATTTATAGATGCTATATCTATGATTGCTGTGCTTGAATTGAATCAGCCCCCCAGAAGGCCCAGAGCTTTGCCACCTCTTAGGATTCACACTACTGTACCTCTTTTACTGTCAGTATCAGAAGGGCTCAGTCACAAGCCCTTGGAAGCTTAGAAAATTTGTCCTCCCTAAGACCCCAGAATTGTCTCAGGATTTAACTCTTGAGGCAGGCCACCCTGGAATGGGTTCACTCTTCATGTGTCTATAACTAGGTGGACTTTTATAACCAGATCATGTCCAACAGGGGTATAAAAAGATCCAATCACATTTAGGAGTCCAGATAAATTTCCTGGTAAATCAGGAGACAGGCTACATAAATGTCTCCCACAGAGTCTATGCATTTTAGATGTCTAGAAATAGATGTTAAGTGACAGGACTAAAAGCACTGGATGAATATTTTTCAAGAACCTCTAATTCTTACCTACCTTGCTGCCTCACTATGGCTGCTACTATATTCCTATGAATGTAAGAAAAGTTACCCTAGGTTAAGGTATAAACCATCTGTGGCTAAGACTGCTAATGGTCATCAAAATCCACATTCTCCTTTTCCTTCTGGACACAGGGTGGACTACATTTCCCAGCCTTCCTTGAAGTAAGTGTAATCACATACAGCCAATGGGACTGGGAGAAAGCAGTGTGTGCTGCTTCCAGGCCCAACCTATAACCCTCCCATAGGCACTGGTCCATGCTCTTTGTCCTTTGCCAAGAAAAGAGTGGTGATCACAGTAGCTTGGTAGCCATGATCTGAGGATAGCGGCACTTTAGGTCACATCAGTGACCAAAGACATCAGACTTTGAGTGATATGGTCCCTGCCAATGTCCAGGCCTCTTTCTGGTTTCTAGGTATAAGTGTGAAGACTGTGAAAAAGATTGAGGGCCCCAGTCCCTGCTGTTGACCCTTCGTATGGGAGACTTTCTATCAGCCAGACTTGTAGCATGTGGTCATTGAACCTATCTTCTTAGGTCCAAGAATGTCATTATATTGTCAGTAACAATATTCCTGGATAAAGCAGGAAGAGAGATGCTAAAGTTTTGTACCATATGCTTTCTGAAGTTCTCTCCTATAATCCTTATGTTAGCCCTTAGAGGTTGTGATCCTTTTTTATAATGGAAATAAACAAGATTCAGATCAATGTGCCTAATCTTAGCAGAGCCAATTATCTATGACACCCAGCCTCCATGAGTGACTGACATATTACTGAAATTAAATTTGAGGGTGTTTCATTTGATGGAGAAGATCCAGCTCACCATCTTTTTACAAACCAGCTGTTTTTTCCATCTTCCTTACTTGCAGACAAATTACAACTGCATGGTACATTTCCTGTAGTGAAGCTAAGCCTGAAGCATCAGGACATGTGTGCACAGGGGCATGGAGGAGAGTGCATTTTAACCATGCCATAAATGCCTTATCGTACATGACTTTTACAGAAATGTGACAAGAGCAACAAGAAGAAAGAAAGAGGCAAATTGAAATCTCAGTGCTCTTGAATTCATTCTTATCACATACTGGTGGCCTGGCACCCGCAGAAAGACTTTGGGGCAGAACAGGGAGACTCTCTGAGGCTGGGTCACTATGCAACATTTCTAACATTCAAAAGCCACTGCTCCGCCTTTTTCCTTTTTTGCACCATTGCCCCTCAGGTCAGTAGGTAAATGCCTTCTGA
Organism: Piliocolobus tephrosceles; assembly: GCF_002776525.5. Lineage (NCBI taxonomy): Eukaryota > Metazoa > Chordata > Mammalia > Primates > Cercopithecidae > Piliocolobus > Piliocolobus tephrosceles. The sequence continues at coordinate 49,189,342 of NC_045453.1, read as the reverse complement.
GGTAGGTAATACACAAACGACACAAACCAGCAGTCCACAGACCCTGATTACCCATCCGTGACTGTCACTGGAAGAAGCGGGTGGGAGCACAAGGTAAATACAATTTTCCCTCTTTAGCCACAAAGGATTTAATTCCTCCAAGCCCTCTTGATAGGAAAATTCACAATTGTAAGACTTGGAATACTAAAGTTCAAACAAGTTTAGATTTGACAAAATTCACTGAATTGTACCTCAGGATTTGTGCATTTCCTCATGTGTAAATTCTACCTTAAAAACAACGAACAACAATAAAAAAACACATGACTGCACTTTCACCAGGCTGGTTACAATTTTAAAAAGACTGACTATATCGAGTGTCAGTGAGGACGAGGATCAACTGGGATGCTCATTAGTGGTTGGTGCATAAACTTGTGCAAACACTTGGAAAGCCATGGATCCATGTGTTAGTCCATTCTCACACTGCTACAAAGATATAGCCTGAGGCTGGGCAATTTATAAACAAAGAGGGTTAATCGAATCACAGCTCCACATGGCGGGAGAGGCTTCAGGGAACTTACAACCATGGCAGAAGGTGAAAGGAAAGCAAGACATATCTTACATGGTGGCAGGAAAGAGAGAGAGAGCAGGGGATACTGCCACTCTTAAAACCATCAGATCTCATGAGAACTCCCCCACTATCAGGAGAACAGCATAGGGAAACTGCCCCCATGATCCAGTCTCCTCCCACCAAGTCCCTCCCTCAACACATGGAGACTACCATTTGAGGCAAGATTTGGGTGGGGTCACAGAGCCCAACCATCTCAATCAGTGTCTTCCAAAGTTGAGCAGATACACATGTTATGTTCCAATGATTCCACTTCTAGGTATGTACCCAAGAGAAATGTACATATATGGCTACCAAAGGCTATACTAGAACATTCACAGTAGCAATTGTTTTAATAGCTAAAAACTAGAAACAACCCAAATGTCCACAATAGAATGAATAAATACATTACAGTATGCTCCTAAAATGGAATACTATGTAACTGTGAGAATGAACAAGTTATTGCCATGCACTACAAAGTGGAAAACTCTCTCAAACATAATAATTGAGTGAAAGAAGCCAGACACAAGAGAATAGGAACTGAATGACTCTTTTATATAAAATAATGAGGCAGAACTAATCTATGGTGATAGAACCTAAAATAGTGGTTTCTTTGTGTGATTAAGGAGTGAAGAGTAGGGCAGGGCCTGAAGAGGGCTTCTGGATGCTAGAAATGTCCTATTTCTTCAGCTGGGTTCAGTTCCCATGTGTGCTCACTTTATGAAAATTCATTGAGCTGTGCAATTAGTCTGTGTATCTTTGTCTATGTAAATTAGCCTGCAATTTTTAAAACTGCTAAAAAAGATTTCAGACGCTCAACTTGAAAATTAACCTATGAGAGTCTTTAAAAATATACATTTTCTACATTTCTTAGAAGAAAACAATAAAAGCAGTAAACTAAATAATGAGATCCTCTGACTAGTTGCCAATTTTTAATTAGCAATAATAGGTACTGTAGTAGGCAGACTAATGATCCTCCAAAGATGTCCACACCCTATCCCTGCATCCTGTGAACATGTTACCTTACATAGCAAAAGAGATTTTGCAAGATATTGGTCAAATAACGAAAAATTTCTGTTAGAGGGGAGGAACAAGTTCAAGACATCTATTATACAACATGATAACTATAATTCATAACAATATATCGTATACTTGAAAATTGCTAAAAGGGTGAATTTTAAGTGTTTTCACCACACAAAAAATAATTTTGGAGAGGAAATGCGTATGTTAATTAGCGTGATTTGGCCATTCCACAATGTATCCATGTATCAAAACCCATCATGCTCTACGACATTAATGTATACAATTTTTATTTGACAACTTAAATTAATTACTTTTAAAAGATACTTTATAGATGTAATTGAAGTTATTCCAAGATTATCCTGGATTTCAGGATGGTCACAATCTATCGTATGATTTCTTAAAATCAGAGAACATTTCCTGGCCGTAGTCCCAAACACGTACAGAGGTGTATGATGGAAGAAAGGCCACAGAGATTTAGCATTGCTGGCTTTGAAAAATGGAGGAAGCGGGCATTAATAAAGGAACGTGGACACCTCTAGCATCTGGAAAAGCTAAGGAAAGAGGTTCTCCCCTACAGCTTTCAAAGAGAAATGCAGCACACTGCTGACACCTTGATTTTAGCCTAATGAGACCCATGTCAGACTCCTGATCTGTAGAACTCTAATATGATACATTTGTGCTGTTTCAGCCACTAAGTTTGTGATAATCTCTTACAGTAGCAATAGAAAATGAATAAGAATGCTAAGCATTTAATTTCCATTTATCATCCCTTGCTAGCTAGAAACATGAAAGGGTTCTTTGTATCAAAGCATTCAGTAAAGAATAAGCTAGTTTTAATTTTTCTACAGATAAAGCACATTCTGAAAGACTTTCTAGAGCCTGTTTCTCATTCAAAATATGTAGTGTTTTTATTATATTATAACTCAAAATTAACGACTTTTCTTCCACAACTAAATTGTAGACACCCTCTTCCTACATAAATCCCATGAATCTTTCCTATGGGAGACATAAGAGTACAGATTTTCCGTCTCTCTCTAGAATTTATGAGGTTTTACCCAAATGAATGTATTAAGTTTTTCTATATGATGTCTCTCTCAATCTTCAGAACAGTCTAATATTGATCATTCAAAAGATCCAATTTGATCTCTGATCAATAAGATCTGATGGCTAATATGGACTTGGTTGCCCTGATGTGCGTTCCCACAAACAGACTCTGAAACAAGGATTTAGGTGCAAGTAGTTCATGGGGAGGTATTTTCCGGAATCATGGATAAATAAAACCTGGAAGGGAGGAAAACCTAATAATGGGTGTTTTTATAAAAGGGTTACTACTGAGGGCAATAGAGCCCCAGTCCCACTGGGAACTCTCCAGAGGCTGTGAACATGCATCAGAATTGTCCCATAAAGAAGAAAATAACATGGGGTGTTTATCCACCAATTTATATCCCTTGTTGGCTGAGGGTTGCTCTCAAGGATGTGAATTTCCCAGCACACCTGGCCCACACTGCAGGAGCGGAGAATACCCCATGGTCAGAGAACCTGCCTGGGCATAGAAACACAGAAAACAGCTGACACCGTGTATCAGGGACCTCCAAGCTAAGTCAAAAGGATATGAATGAGGGACCGACTGTGTCAGTATGATCTACTTCAGGGCAATCGCAACAGTGTGCAAAACCCAAAAGTGTGAAAACTAAAACTAACTTGATCTTGATTAAGAGTTATAATTTCCACCTAATATCAGATCAATTGACATGATCACTTTCTGGGTTTTCTCAGATAATTTTCATGACTTATTGGTCAGTTCAAATTTAATATTAGGTCACATGCAGCTGGCCTTCTTAGGTCATCGTGTTTACAACCTACTCATGAGAAAATCTATGGAAATGAATTGTCTCTACCATGAGGATTTTTCCAGACTGAACTCTTTGGGAAATTTAACTACTTCCATGTAGACTTATTAGTAGATATTGACATGTGATTAGTTATTTGTACCTCTTTAATATATTGCAAATTTTTAATAGATCAAAAAGGCAAATAAAGCATTTTTATTCACTATTTGGCCAATCCAATGAAATCTCCCAAATAGTAACAGATTCTGTTATTTCTTTTCTTGGTGGTTGATGGTTCTCAAGTCAACAGCTAAAGGAGAGGTATGTCATGGTATAAGGAAAGGGCACTCACTTAGACCCAGACATTCTTGAGTTCATGACCCACTTCTACCACATGTTATTCTGTGGCTTTGGAAAAGTCACTTAACCTGTTGAAAATTTAGTTTTTCATGAGCATCACTCTCCATTACATGGGTAAAAATTGAGTCACTGAGAATGAACAGATTTCTGTACACTGTACAATTCTGACAGTTTATTCTGCTCATATCCTCCCATTTTTGCCAACTTTCTATCCCCAAGTTGTTCCAAGAGCTTTCCACAACACATTGCCAAGCCTCTGACTTTCCCTTTCTTGCCTGTCCTCATTCTGTTATCTCCCTTTTCGGCTGCTTCATTAAGAGAGGAGCTGATAATCTGGGCAAAACCATTACTTTGGAGAACACCACAAGGCCACTGCTAATTTTATCTTTGCCTTTAATGTACTAACGGGAAGATTTATTTTTACCTTTAATAGTAAGGTATCCTAAGTCGAAGGCATGTGGGTACAGTTAAGTCTTAGTTCTATGAAGGTGGAGACTTGTGATATCCAAGGACTCAGCAAACACATAGTACTTATTCAAACATTTGTTGAGGTTACTAGTTGATCCAAATGTATTTAGTTGTTCAGAGATGCCAAATCTTGCTCAATATTTAGTCTGTATTTTAGTATTGATCCAAACCTTAAACCTAAACCTACCACTCACTCCAACAGAACTCCTCTCTTATTTTAACTGGAGATGGTATGAAGCAACGAGTCACCACTGACTATACATACCAGCAGTGCCTGATGCCAAATGGTTGGTGTGTTAACATAATTTTATGCACACAACAATGCACACATTCCAATATGGTTAAGTAAAATAGAAAAGTTTCAAGAGTGAGAGCACGTAGTAGATATTTCTCGGAAATCTATGTGTGATTACCTAACCTTAGCAATTGCAATTAGGGGAAGGAAAATGAGAAAGCAGAATTCAGCTGTGTTTGAGATTTATTTTATATGTGCCTTCTGTCCCTTATAAACAGAAAACTTGAAAAAGAAGGAGAAAAAGAAGAGGAGGGTGGAGGAGGAAAGCGAAAAGGAGAAACGTGAAAAGAGGAAAGAGATGGAGAAGAAGAAAAGAAAGAAAAGAGACATCTAATATTAAAAAGTTTATTTCAAAATCTTTATTTAAAAAAGGCTTTGCACAGGGCAATAGAGCCCAAGCAAAACAATGCCGTCTCTTCAACTTGTCTTTCTAAGTAATGTGAGACAGCTGGGCCAACAATCATGCTCCCCTCTACCTCTTCATCTCTCCATTTCCTAAATCTTGGAAGAAAATAAACCTGCAAGAGTTTAGCCCCCAAATCCAGTGAAACAGCCATGGAAGGGAGAGACCAGTAAAAGTCTACTTCTACTTTGATGGTAAAGGTTGAGAGAAATGCGATCAAATGTTTGAACTTGAGACACAAACTGGGCTGAACACACTTGGTATTAACTCCGTCTCTTCCCTTGGCCTCAGGCCTTATCTTATTCCTCCAGCATTCCTTGGGATGGGAAAGGCAGGTACTCTCATATGCAAATCATGGTTAGAAGCATTAGCATGTCCACCTCCAAAAGCCACATTATTCTGGAGTAGAATTGAACCCTGTCCAAGGGAGCTGAGGTATAGGACGTGAGGCTCTGGAAACGGGCCATTTCTGTTTTTGTGTGTGTGTGTGTGTGTGTGATTGTTTGTTTTTGTCTACTGCACCAATAAATTGGTTTCTTTTTTTTCTTTTTTTAGACGGAGTATCGCTCTGTCACCCAGACTAGAGTGCAGCGGCACGATCTCAGCTCACTGCAAACTCTGCCTCCCAGGTTCACACCATTCTCCTGCCTCAGCCTCCCGAGTAGCTGGGACTACAGGCACTCACCACCACACCTAGCTAATCTTTTGTATTTTTAGGAGAGACTGGGTTTCACCGTGTTAGCCAGGATGGTCTCGATCTCCTGACCTCATGATCTGCCCACCTTTGCCTCCCAAAGTGCTGGGATTACAGGCGTGAGCCACCACACCCAGCCAAATTGGTTTCTTTTCTTAGAGTCTGATGCTAAAGAAGTCTTGACTCAGGAAAACCACAAGGGTGGGCTTGGGAAGACTCAACAGGTTGTAATGACTCTCCAACAAATCATGTCACCATGCCATTTGATGATGATAGGAAGAAAGGTCTTTGAAGATTCATGCATTGAGAGAATAAGAGTTAATGAGTAAACCAGATGTGTTTCAGGACTGGGACCCAGCAGTCACCAACCACCTCACACCTGCATCGGTAGCAAACCCAAGCTACGTCATAATTTTCGTTCCACCTCAGCAGATATTTTATAGGTGGAAAAACTGAGGCGTAAAGTGGGTAAATGCCTCCCCCAAGGTCACGAGGTAAAGACAATGCAGTCACCAAATATTCTGTCTCCCCAACATCTGTCTTACTGGAATTCTTGATGAGTCGGTACCCCCTTATTATAGTACTGATTTTAACATAGGTGGGTTTTGAATACTGGCTTTTTAAAAATCTTTTCCAATCATTTGTAAATTATGGAAACGTATACATCATATGAAATTTACCATTTTAGTCATTTTTAAGTGTACAGTTTAGTGGCATTAAGTACATTCACCTTGTTGTGCAGTGATCCATCACTATACCTTTTTCACCTGCTCCAACTGAAACTCTGTACTCATTAAACAATAACTTCCCTTTCTCTCATCCCTCCAGCCCCTGGCAACCACCTCTGAATGTTATTTTATAGCAAAAAGAAATGTTAACTTTTGAGCTTGGTTTACAACCAAAAACCACAATTACATGCAGGAGAGAGGGGGTGGGAAAAAGAGGTTAACTCAGAACTCAGTGTACTTAGAAGACTCTGTGAGTGTGCTGTGTGTGTGTGTGTGTCTTTAAAAGACTCTCCACCTCCCAGCCCGCCTCCTCACACTTTGCCACTGGGTTGTTCAGTCCCCAGGTTCCCTCAGTCCCCAGAAGGAGCCAACATGGACAATCTTCTTTATAGTTTTGGAAGCAGGTTTGTTGCCATGGAGTTCACATTTTGACTGGAGTTGAGAAGTATAAAGGTAACTGTTTGTTTTAGTTTCAACGATCTGGCAAAAAGATAGGCTGTTGCTCTTCTTCTGGAAAAGCCTGATTGGTAAGATTCCTTTAAGGGCTCAGCCCCAAAGAGCTTTATCCCATCCCCTCACAGACTAAAAACTAAAGCTTGCAGAGACCTCTGAAGGAAAACCTGTCCCGGGCTCTGTCACTTCACACCCATGGCTAACCCTGGAGGTGGTACTGTTTGCAACGGGAAACTTCACAATCACAAGAAACAGAGCAATGGCTTGCAAAGCAGAAACTGCACAAAGAATGGAATAGTGAAAGAAGCCCAGGTAAGAGGCACTCTCCCCTACTCTTCTCTGAATTACCTGAACATTTCAATATTTCTCTGTGAAGATATTTGGGACTGTCCTAACTTAAAGTTCATCTTATGAAGTGTTTTTATGTATTTTGACTGTTGATTCTGTTAATAGAAAGTGCTTGGCTACCAAAAAGTTTAGGTGTGGATTAAGGAGAAAATGTCTTCTGAATGCAAAAGAGGATACACACAGACACTCACACAGCTTTAGGCTCCCTAAAATACAAATGTACCTACTAGACTTTTGTCTCAAGCATTTTGCGGGGAGGGAAGAATTATGAAGGCTCCAACTCTTTGCATATGTTTTAGTCCAAGAGACCTGCTACAACTATTATGCTTCAGAAGAAAAAGAGGAAGTGAAAGTACATTTTGCTGACATTATGTGGTGGAGATGGCATTCTTCCCAGGTCCATGAGAAATGCATCTCTCTTTGAAAGGCGAGTTATTATTGGTGTTTAGTGGAGCATTGTTATAGCTCACTACTTGATTTGAGGCTACAGTATTTCTTTGAAATGTGACGTCACAGACATTCTTTTCCAAACACTTCAGAAAGCATGGCTCATTGTGACACACTGCACTCAGAAAACAGAACAGCATCTGTAAAACAAACTTGTAAGTATTTACCAACTTGGCCCTTTTTTTTTTTTTTTTTTTTTTTTTTTTTTTATTGCACCAGGATGTTTGCAGAGTATACTAGGCAGGAGGAACTCAAGGAAAGTTGTCAGTTTATTTTAAGAGAGAGCCTGGGTCTGTGAGGTCCTTATGTAAGGCAGTTCCCCACTCCCCACAGGACACCCCATGTCACTCTGCTCTGAGCAGTAGGGGGTGAGCTCATCTGCCCCAGGAGCAAGCCCAAGTAGTCAAACAGGTAGACTCCTATTGGGAAAGAGAAGTGGCACAGGGAGTCTCATGCAATCTTCCATCATTTGGTCATCCGGAGAGCAAGTATCCACCCACAGGAAAGGCAGATTGTTCTAAGATCACAGGCCAGGTGGGTCTGGCTGGGGCCAGTCCTCCACTCAGTGAATTACATTCATGTGTGCAGTTGGAAGAGGCTAAAGGAGCTCTGGAGCCTGAGTTGTGTGTAAACAGGCTGTGGTCCCCAAAAGCATTCCCCTCTTAACAAAAGGCACTATCCGATCCTGGGAAATGTCTATCTGAAACCTCAAAACTGGCCTGTCCCAGCTGAGGATCTGAAACCTGGAGCAACATGAAGAGAAGGTGCTCAACTCCTGTCAGTTGCGTGAAGGAAATTGCAGTAATATCCACCACTTATGCATCACTAAATATCAATTCAGGCCACTACTCAAGATGATCCTTGCCTCTGGAATGCCTGTAACTCACAGGCTATTCACCTACTTACCCTTTTGATCATTCTGACCCTGAGGGATCTCATCTGGGAAGAGACTCTTTCAAAACTTTTCTCCCTTTTATTTATTTTATCTTGATTTTATAATCACATTCGAGGTATGAGATTAGAAACTTAGATAGACAGTTAAAACCACTCCTAAGTAAGGATAAAGTCCAGGATTCTAAAGGTTCATTATGAAGTGCAGCTGCAAGACTGTAAATATACTTGGACACTGAGGCTTCCCTAAGAATAGTCGAAAACATGAGTGCTGCTGTTGCCTTCCTGAAGGGCTATCCAGAGCCTCTTGTCTCAGACACATTTAGGTGTCACTAAGCTACAATTGGCTTTCATTGAGAGCCTCAATTACGGCTTGAAAAATATCTTTCAGGAAAACAAACAAAAAAATCCCGGCTGAGATCATAGTGTAAAAGAGCAAATGAGAGCTTATCGTCCCCTCCATCATGGGAACAAAGTTGTCTTTACTCTCATGTTCCTTTGCCACTAGTTTTGATCCTTGGGGCCCTTTAACAAACTAGGTCTAGACCAAAAGCCTTGCCTGTGGATAGAAACAGTCTGCAAAGGCTTAGAGAATCCTAGGCTGCTGGTCTCCCAAACACTTTCTGCCTGGCCTAAGGTCCTCTGCTGCAGCATCTAAGATCCTACCAGCCCCTCCAATGATCCTCCCACCCTTTCTCTTCCCACTTATTTGCAGCCACACAGCAACACCATTATCTCTTTTATACATCAGAGGATCCTACAAGATTCTGTTGACAAAGAGTTCCCTGGCATAACAAACAATATGAAAATTACTATTAGGCAGTGCTCATGAGTCCTCTTTCCCTCTGGTCCAGCATAGGCTGCCATCCCTGCTCCAGCATGCAGGTTTGCTGCCCCAGTCTCAAAGCTGGCAAGGACCAGAGCCTTTCCATTCTAGCAACCTTCTAGAGTTCCTTTCTGGAGCTTTTATGGAGTTTGACTATTTTTCCTGTTTTTTTTTTTTTTTCTTTCAACCTCATATGTTCTGAGAAAGCACAAAAACTGGTTTTCATCACTGATTAAGTCCATTTACTTGTTTATTCCCAATATGGCCTCCTACCTTTTACTTCTAACGGAAGACTACTGTACTAGAGGATTTGTTCTCCCTCCTCATGAGCATATCCACACTACAGACAGATGGGTGCTTACCGTCTTAATCTATAAACTTATTATTTCTTGTAATTTTTATTGAATCAAAATTTTTCCTAATGAATAGGAATTTCCTATTCCTTACTTAATTCCATATAATTACTTTGCAGCTATTATCCACATAATTGCTTTTTAATTCCCAGCAATTATTTTCGACCTGGCCATAAACTTTTATTAGGAAAACCAAAACCCACAAAGGTAGACCTTATGTCTCCATTGCATTTTCCCATAAGTAGTTTCTTAAGAGGATAGGGTCTGCATTTTCTTCTCTTAAACTAAACCTGCAGGATGAAAAAAATATTTTTTTTAAAGTTTTCCTAATCATCCCTTTCCTGGAAAACAAAAACGTTTGAAGATTAGAGTTACTCTAATTCAAGGTTTATTGAATTCTTGACCTGAATGCTGGAATATTACCAGGTATAGGTAATGAGCCCTAACACGTGGTTGCTTTTTTTTTCACCAATATTTATTAAGCATCTGTTATTCTTAGGACATATAAAAATAAATAAGAAGTTTACAACTTATGTATTAGGAGAAGGCTTATATCAACATTAAAAAAATCACATCAAAGTTAAATGCTAGTGCAAGGACAAGAGCTGTCATAAAGCAGACATAACTTGAGGACAAAAGCAGATATAACTTGAGTACTAAATAGACATTAGTACTGGAAGTTGGAGAAGAGCAAAAATAATAATAAATATCAGTGTTCTGCTACATATCAGGAAGGGCTAAGCACTTTAGGTGGGCATCTCCTGTACCTTCCAAACAGCCCCATGAAGTGGTAGTACACGGTCCATTATACGGATGGGGAAAGAAAAATCACTAGGCAACTTCTGAAGAATTACAATCAGCATGGCCAGGATTTGAACCCAAATCTATGTTGCTTCAAAGCCAGTTCCTTTTTCAGTGTGTTCTAGGAAGTCACAGGTTGGTGTGGTCGGTGACAGCTTCTCAGAGCAGGGAAGACTCAAATTGAACCTTGAGACATTGTAATTGCAGATCAAATAGGGAACTTATTCCTGGGGCCAAAGAGGAAAAGACAGGAAAAGAACTCCAGAGATGAATGTAGGAGTTGTTAGTAAAGGGCATAAGAAAGGTCACAAAGCATTCCAGGAAGCTGTGAGGCACAACGGGTCATATGACTTGAGAAACTTTTCTCAATTCAGTGAGCCTTCATCGCAGACAGTGAGAGGCAGTGCTGTAGCTGAGGTGGTGCTCAGCAGATGCTGGAAGAAGAGAAAGGATTAAGCCGCATCACTATGGAAATCATTTCCAGTTTTAGAACCATTTAAGCTGAACTTCTGTTCTCCCCACCTTTCTATATCCTCTTGAAGCCTGCAATATCCTGAAGCTACTCTTCTGCTGTAGTATAAACTTATTCTAGAGAATAAGAGCCATGACTGATTAAAAGTTTAATTGCAAACAGTGGTAGCTGCCTGACAGCCGTGGTAAGTACCAGGGTCTGTGGGGCTCACCTAGGCTACCCCCTGATTGAAATAGAGGTCAATATTCTCACCAATTACTAGGAGAACTCATACACTAAAAGTTTTAGAAATTCCTTTCAACTGCTCTGAATCTTCATCCTACTCTTGTCTTTGGTATTCATTTTCTAATGCCTTGGTTTCTTGGCTCCTGTTCCCTTAAAACAATCCCCAATGGGCAAGGTTTCTGCATGAACTCCTCAAGGAATCCCCATGTTTTCATGGGCTCATCATTTTAAAAACATTCTTGTGTGTCACATGCTGCAGCCATTAAGATGAAAATATTCTCCCTCCATTTATAAATAGCTCAGAGTCTAAGTGGGAAAGAAAGACAAACAATTATAGTATTTAATGGTAAGCACTATAATAAATGCTGTGGTTATCTATTCCTGTGTAACAGCGAATCCAAAACCCAATGGCTTGAAACAGCTATTGGATTGTTCTTGATTCAGGCAGGGGCTGCTAGGGATTGCCCTTCTCTGCTCCATGTGGTGTTTGCTGCAGATCAACTTGCCTGAGCATCCAAGATGACCCCATTCACATGTCCCAGACCTTGCTACCAGCTGTTGTCCAAAGCACCTTGTGCCTACTTCACCAGGACACACTCTGCATGTGGTCTCATTATTCTGCCGTGTAGCCCAGGCTTTTTTACAGGATGACTGGCTTCTAAGAGAGCAAAAATAGAAACTATAAGACCTCTTTTATGTTCTAGGGACATTTCTGCTACATTCTGCAGACAAAGCCAGTCATAGTCCAGCTAAGATGCAAGGGGAGGAGAAACAGGTGCTGTTTTTTTCATGAGAGAAGCTGCAAAGTCACATTGAAAAAGGTTGTAAGGGATTGGAGAGATTATTGTGACCATCTTTGGAAATAGCCCACCACAATAGAAATACATGGACCTTGCATGGGAACACAGAGCAATGTGTAACTGACCTATGCTGGGAAGACAACTTTCTTCAGAGAGACATTTGAACCAAGTCTTGAAAGCAGAGTAGCCAGGCGTACAGGCATAGAAAGGCATTCCAGCAGAGGGAAAGGCTGTTAGAAGGATATAAAATTTCAGATCATTATGTCTTTGGTCAATGAAAGATGAGTTCATGGTAGGAGGTTCAGGATGCTTAATGGAGAGAACCAGGTAGGAAAAGACTGTAAAATGCCTTTGTCTTAGTTTACATTCCCCAAGAAACAGACCCAGAGATAAAGAGCTGAGTGCAAGAAATTTATTAGGGAGGTGAACCCAGGAAGCACAGAGGAAAAATAGTGAAGTGAGGCACAGAAGGGAAGGAAGCCAATACACTCATGAACCGGTTACCATTGTTGGCAACTGGGACTGAGACTTGTCGGGGACATCTGGGAGATAGTGTACAACCCATCTCAAAGCTGTCTAAATTACAAAAAAAAAAAAAAAAAAAAAAAGATAAATGTCAACCAATTCCTGTCCATCATCAGTTGAGGGAGGCTCAGCACTTGTAGACTTTCCACACATGGGCTGAGCACACTCCTATGGCAGAGAAAACCCTCAAGCTGAGCTACAGGTGCTTGCAGTAAGAAATCACCATAATGGAAGAAGGTCTGGACGCACCAAGATTGTCTTTTATAACCATTTATATGTGCAAGTGATGGAGATTTGAGAAGGGAATTAGCATGATCAGATACATTTCTCCCAAACTGTGTAAGTTTTACTTATGGTGACTTTTAGAGCATGGTTTATGAATTAACCCTGACCTAATGGGCTAATCATCATAGAAGACAGGATTAGGTTTTTAAGCAACATAAACAGAGCTTACCCACTGTGTTTGGCAAAGGAGAAAAGGGATATATCAAGGGTAAATATTATTGCCATAATTTGCTCCCTTTGCACTCAAGCAAGATGAAAAACCAGAAACCATTAACAGCTTAGCAAATTTTAACTATATAAAAAAATCTAAAACTTAATATGGCAAGAAACATCATAAAGGGTAATGCATAAAAATCAATTGGAAAGCATATCTGAAGTAAAAACTCCTTTACAGTAGCACCAGAAACATGAAGGACCTGGAAATAGATTTAAATAAAATGAAAATCAATTGGAAGGGAGTATGAAAATGCTACTGAGGGACATGAAAGGAAACTAAAAATAAGTGGAAAGGCATACAACACATGTAGAGGAAGACTCAGGATTAAAAAAATGCTTAATTCTACTTAAGTTAACCCATAAGTTTCTGTGTAAGCCCAATAAATAAATCAACATATTTTTGAGCCAGACAAATGACTTTGAAGTTTATGTGGAAAATTAATAAGCAAGAATAATTGGAAAGACTATGATAAATAATAATAATGAGGGGTGACTAGCACTACCAACTAGTGGATCATGTTGGGCACCAAAAGAATTATAATTGTTTCCTATTAGTACATGAACAGATAGATAAATATTATAGGTAATTGTTAGTCTATTAAAGTTCAATCAATTTTAAAATAATATTTACATGGGAAAAGTCTTTATAACTGTGAAATAATACCCAGGAGCCATAAAATAGGAGGTCAACAATCTGACTACAGAAAAATCAAATATTTATTTCTGCATGGCAAAAACAAAACAAAAATAACACCGTGAAATAACCAAAAGGCAAATTACAGACCAGTAAAATGTTTACAATTTGTATCATAAAATGCAATTTTCTGATACTATAAATAACTTTTAGCAATGAATATAAAAAGAGCCCACACACCAGAGAGAAAAGAATGGACAAAAGCTATGGAGAGGGAAATACAATTTGAAATACAAAAGGTAAGGAAAGGAAGAGAAAGAAGGGAAGAGAAGCCAGGAAAGCAAAGGAAAGGAATATGCTAGAATCAGTTTCCATGAGAAAAGAAAGAAAAGTCCATTTTCTCAGTTTCTGTGCACTAAGTGCAAAATCAAGTTAAAACTTAGTTTGAATAATCTAGTTATTTTGATCAGTTTAATAATACTGGTAAAGCTAATAAATCAATTGTTGGTGGGTGCTACATGCCAGGTCCTTTTAGGTAATTGGCCTCATTTAATTCTTATATCAGTAATGCAAAGTGGATATTATTAGCTACATTCATATAGATGAGGAAACTGATGCTCTGAAAACATAAATAACTCCCCCCAAGGTCACACAGCTAGAACAAAACTGGGACATAAATTCTAGACTATCCACCTTATCCTAACTTGTTACTTCAACAAAGGTCCAAGACCCCATGATATTATCTACTTTCTATAATAGGCTTAGAGACCTTTATTTAACAACTGAACATAATACCAATTGTCTAAGGTATCAATAATATATTTTTAGAAAGAAAGGTGTTTATGCTTTCACTGTGACTAAAGATATTGAAAGACATTAAGCTCCAATACCTGATGCGTATTGGCCTATACTTGAATATTTGGGAGGTAATCAAGAACATAATAATTATAATAATCTTTAACGTATCTTGAGTTCTTCAAAGTGCCAGGCATTCCCAGTGCTTTATGTTAATCATCTCACAACATTCCTATGCGGTATTATTTTTGGATCCATTTTATAGGTGAGGAAACAGAAAGCTTTAGTAACTCAACCAAGGTCGCCAACTTATAAGCGTCAAAACCAGGTATGGAAACCAAGTTTATCCAATCCTAGAACCTAAGTTCTTATCCGTTAGTCCACACTTCCCCTGTAAACACAAGATAATGTTAGGCGTGGGATTCATACCCACTTCCAGAGAGAAGGGGCCAATGGACTCAGCCTTAAAGAGCAGAGTCAGTGTAAATTAAAAGAAAGTTGAGTTGTTTTGCTTTCCTGATTTTTCATTCTTAATAAAAATTTTAGCTCATCACAAATGACACAAACTTTCACATATCTGAGCTTTCAATAGGTGATGTTATTCACTCACAGACATACCACATTAGTGAACCAGCCACCCCCATGCCTCACTTTGAACAACTCTAAGCTAAAGAAAATTGACCTCATGTGACTCTGAGTCATGCAGACTCACACTTAGCTCCAGTTGGAGCTCAAGAGATAGTCTGGCTTTCAGGAGCTTTTTTCAAGAGTACGTGGCCTCCCTGAATAGAAACTTCACTTAGTACAATATTTTCTGGCAATACTGATATCTTAGACATGATGCAGCAGATCAAGCTTGTCGACATGCGGCCTGGAGGCTGCGTTTGGCCCAGGACATCTTTGAATGCAGACCAACACAGATTCATGAATTTCTTAAAACATTATGAGATCTTTTTTTGTGATTTCTTAGCTCATCAGCTATCATTAGTGTTAGTGTATTTTATGTGCAGCTCAAGACAATTCTTCTTCCAATGTGGCCCTGGAAAGCCAAATGACTGGACACTCCTGCATTAGATGAAATATAGTTATAAATTCTTTGGGGCATTTCCCATTGAGAGGTAGAATCTAATTCTAATCCACTTGAACATGGGCTAGACCTAATGACTTACTTGACCAAAAATGTGATGGAAGGGACAATCTGGGACTCCTGAGAGTCAGTTACAAGAAACCTAGCAGCTTGAACCCAGTCCTCGTAGATCACCCGTTCTTGGAATCCATGCTTTAAGGAAGCCCAAGCAGCCCAAGAAGAAGCTCAAGGAGAGAAACCCAGTATGCTTGCTCTCTTTCTAGCTGAGATGCAGTACCAACTTCTAAACTGTGTGAGCGAGTTATCTCGGAAGTGAATCCTCCAACTCCAGGGTGTGTTTGCTCCAATTGATACTGCATGGATCATAGACAAGTTGTCCCTATTGGGCTCTGCCCAAATTAAAGATTCTTGAGCAAATAAATAATTGCTGTTTTAAGTTTGCTGGTGGCTTATTAAGCAGCAATAAAAACTGAACACATGGATATTATATTTCCTTAAAATGACTAGAAAAGTCATTGTGCAATCTCAGAACCATTTTCAGTGCTTGAATTTATATTTACATTTAAAGAGTTTGCTTTGACCATGCATTTCCTATTAATCATTGGCAAAGATGCATTTTAATAAGTTATAAATTTCTGTTTTGTTTGGCATAAGGACTGTATGCTTAAGCCCCTAACCAGAGATGAGTTTCCAGCTGTAAAAGTGAAACACAATGAATCTAAATATCACCAATGCAAAAACACACCCATTTGAAAATTGCCAAATCTGAAGTGTAATTATTAACCCTTAGGAGGTCTGTAACATATTACATTGTCTATGAAGAAAGAGTTGACTCAATAAAGTGTGTGTGTTCAGGTGTTTCATTGGCTTAATTAACATATTTTAAGTATTTTTAATATCTGCCAATTATAACTTAATTTTATCTATTTGTTAAAGCTTCCTGGAAAAATTTTCTCTCACTGTTGAGGTAAATTGATATTAACCTAATTAACTGCAAGAAATCAACTATGCTGATTTTGAAATATACTTAACGTTTTTACTAAGTATGGCTACCTTTGTCTCAGTTGGTCTGTACTAATGTAGTTTTACTAGAATTCTAAGGTATAACAATCTATAAATTTACGACAGAAAGATCTACCGCCACCATATTAGAAATCTTTTCCAGGTGATTTGGAGTTCAAATTAACTATTTTGGGGGGAAAACACTATAAGCATAGCTCAGAGAAATATTCAAAATTATCCTCCACAATCTGCTTCATCTATCTATCACAGTGCCGTCTGAATCCTGCTCTCCTGAAGAGTTTTGACACATTTAAGATCATCTGAGCACAGTGCAGTGAGATTGCAAATGCCTAAAGGAGCTAGCAGGGCCTTGTGTAGGACAGTAGGAGGTTATAAGAATGGGTTTAACTGAACAAGGCCTGGTGTTTCCATGAGAGAGAACAGGTTCCATCTTGATAGTTTTTCCAATTTTTCAAAGAAGCTGGAAATCCAAATTGAGGAAAGGAGATCTCATGATTTCTAAAGGTTGGCATCTAATTTTTAAAAATTCAAATCATGTGGATTTAAAGAAAACATGGCTAACAAACACCAATTTGTAACCTCTAAACTATAGGTAAACAGAGTGTGGGAAATAGACTAAGAAGTCCTAAGTAGAGTGCTATTTTCTCATTTTTTTAGGAAAAATGGCTCAGAGAACTTGGCTCACCTCGATTTAATTTACTTTATATTTCCAAAAAGTGATAGATGAGTCTTCTGTCTTCACTTCCTGAGTTGATATGTTAACAATTACCCCAGACTCTGCAGGTTTGAGGAACTCTTGTGACCAGCTACATACACTAGGTTTCCTTGACTAACCTAAATCTAAAATAGTAAGTCCCAAAGTGTTCATCAAAGTGTTAGAGACCTGATGATATTTATTGACCAAACCACATCTCTCACATTTCATAGGCAGTGGTGCACAAACCTTCGTTAGGTGATATATTCATAAAGTCTAGTCGCCATGATTGTTCTCTAAATCTGGTCTAACTGGACCTTCAAAAGTTGCCCAAGCAAAAGGCTGTGTGCAAGTCTTAATTATTCTCTTACCTATGAGTTATACACAGCTTTTATTTGTCTGTCTCATGGTTGTGAGTCTTTTGGAGTTCAAGAATTCCTTTGAGAAGCTGATATATACTTTCTAATGAAAATTTATATGTCCATAACCGCAAAATTTTTTACACAGAGAATGTACGTATTCCCTGACTTCCTCAGATCTCCAGATTATAAACTTTGGCTCTGAAACTTTGTATAAAAATAGGCTATTTCTGCACTTACAATCCAACTAGAAAAAACAGCAAATCAACTGTTCCAGAGAAGACAGGGTAAAGGATTCACAAATTGATCCACCAAAAAAGAGAAAATCGCACATAACACAAAGTGATTCAGGGAGCAAGCCCCATGTGTGTTAGATATTTATTTAAAAATTGGATTAGAGGGTGGGTGTGGTGGCTCTTGTCTATAATTCTAAAGCTTTGGGAGGTCAAGGAAGGAGGTTCAGTTGAGACCAGGAGTTTGAAACCAGTCTGGGAAACATGGCAAGACCCCATTTCTTTTAAAAAACAAATTAATTGGCTGGACGTGGTGGCATGCATCTGTAGCCTTTCATTTATGTTAGAAGTTTGCATCTTATTACATATATTAATATTTATTTTGCTATAAAACTATTTTTATATGCTCTTTTAAAACTTTGAAGAAACTGAACTCCCCAGAAAGATGTTTATGTGGTAGCTTTTCACACTCCTGCACCCCTTAGGATGTCCCAGAAAAATGTGAACTCCTTAAGGAGGAATGGTAGTGGAAAGACCACTAGCTTTGATATCAGATAGAACTGAGTTTGAATCTCAGTTCTGCCACTTACTAATTGGGCCATATTAGGAAGGTAACTTTATGTCTCTGATTCATTCTTAATGGGGCTATGGTGAAGAATAAATGAGACAGCATATGTAAGACTCCCAATAACTATCAGGCATACAGTAGATACTCAATAAATGATTATTATCTATTAACATTAGCCTGCAGTCACCTCTTTCTTCTCTACTACTATTATAAGACTAATCAGTACGATGCCTGGTATATAGTAGATGCTCAATAAATGACAGTCATAAACCCTTGAAATCCTTCATCCCGTGATGACTTCTCAATCTTCATTTTACTTGACCTGTCTGCAGCATTAGTGAAAGATAATCACTCTCTCGTTCTTAAAGCGCATTCTTCTCTTGACTTCCAGGGTATAACACTCTTGCTTTTCCTCTTTATCACTAGCTTTTCCTATGCATTTTCTATTCTTGGTTCCTCCTCTTCTCTTTGACCTTTAAACAATGGAATGACCCAAGGCTTAGTCTATGCCCCTCTATTCTTTTCTAACTACATATCTCTCATGAAGATCTGACCTTGTCTCATGAAGTTAAATACAGTAAGACATTCTTCTTCAAAGGTTAACTTGTTTCAGTTTCCTTGTCCTTTGTTCCCTGCTTTCAAGGCCAGACTCCCTTACTCTCTGTGTTCCCTTGCCCTGGGAAACAACCTTCCTCTCAGTGTTTACCTATAGAGCCCACATTCCACATCTGCTACTCACTCTGTAAATTACCTCCTCCAACTGCAATGGCCCCCCCACAAAACCCCCTCCACCCTCCCCACCCCTGCCAAAACTGTCTTCTTGCCAGTGTAACTGCATCCCTGCATGTCTCAGGTTAGCCAACTGGGTTCAGTTTAGATTGTGTGGTCCAACTCTAGCCAATGGAGACTGCACACAGCAGTAGGAGCGCAATGTTTTAGGGATGAATCTGCTGCTTTCCTTTGTTTGATGTGCTCTCATGGTGACCAAACTAATGAGCAGCACCCTTCTGCAGAAGTAAACTTTGCCTTACTGAGAAATCAACTATCAGAATGTCATTTCATTTGCAACTTCAAGCATTATTTCTAACACATCATGATAGATAGATTAGATAAATTATATAGATAAGTAGATATATATATAAAATAGGCATTTCCAACTGACTACTTGATTTATGTAGATATATAAATGTATATGCATAAATAGGCATTTCTGACTGCCTACTTGATCTTTCCACTTGGATAATCAAAAGTCATCTCAAACTTAATATGTACCAAACAGTGCTCCTGATGTTTCCTCCTCCCACTCTCCAAAACTGTTTCCCTTACAGTCTTTCCCATCTCAATAAATGGTAACTCTATCTTTCTTGTGGCTCAAGCCATAAACCATGGTGCCATTCATGACTTTTCTCCTTCATTCTATTCTACATTCTATATCTCAGTAAAACATGAGCCTACCTTCACAGCGCATCCAGAATCTGACCACTTCTCACCTTTCCCTCAGCAGCTCCCTGGTCTTAGCCCCCATTATCTCTCACCTAAAATATTGCAGGAGCTCCATCTCTTTTATCTGTGTTCCACTGTCTATTGCTACATAACAATGCAGCCCAACACATAGAATAAAACAATGATTTTATTATGCTAGTGGATTCTGCTGGTCAGAAATTCAGAAAAGGCACAGTGAGGACAGCTCTCCCCTGCTCCATGGTATCTAGGGCCTCTGCTAGGATGACTCAACTGGCCAGGCTGGAGAAGTTGGGCCAGGAGGGTCCGCTTTCCAGACTGCCTCCTCAGTGTCATGCCTGCCACCTGGGCTGGGAAGGCCGAAGGATGAGACAAGCCAGGACTGTGGACTGGATCAAAGCAGCCATAAACAAGCCCACCAGGTTCAAGGGGAGGGGACTAGCCTGTCTCTTAATGGGAAGAGTAGCAAATAATTCATGAGCATGTTTTAAAAACCACCATGTCCTGTTTCCACCCTCCCCTCCACCACAATCCACTAGACTTTCTCAGTACAGCAGCAAGTGCTCGTGCTGAAATAAAATCCAGAGACGTCATTCTTCTGCCCAAATCCTTCCCATGGCTACCATTTCACTCACAGCAAAAAACAAAATACTTACTATGACCATAAGGCCCCACAGCCTGGCCAGATCATCTGTGACTCATATTTTGCTACTTTCCCTGAGCTCACTCTGTCCCAGCTGCACAGCCTCCTCACTGTTCCTGGAGTCAGCCACCCATGGCGTCCTCCCACCTGCAACATTTGCATTTGCACTCCTCATTCCCCATCCTGGAACACCCTTTCCCCAGACATCCACAGGGCTCACCCTTCTCCCACTTGAAGTCTTCACTCACATAGCACCTTCTCTGTGGGACTCAGGCTCACGATGCTTTCTAAAATTGCAAACTACCCACCCCACCCCCCGCCACTTCCTAGCCCCTTTCCTACTTAATTGTTCTCTTTAGCATTTAAAAACATCTGTGCGCATGCACACACACACCCACACACAGAGTCACACATATACCTACACACATAAGCACACATGCATGCACACATTAATTTATTTCCTATCTGTTGCCTGCCTCCACTTTTAGACTGTGAGGGGTCCACCTGGGCAGGAATTCCTATCTTGTTCACTACCAAATCCCTAATACCTAGACCACAGCCTGTATGTAATAGGAACTCAATAATATTTATGGAATGAATAAAGACTACCTATTTTTACTAATCTGTTCTTTGCAAGAACTCCCATTTCACATGCCTAGATCTCTAAAAGACTAAGAAAGCTCTGCTCACATGATCCGCAGACTTCTCTGTAAACTTCAAAGTATATAATCTCTTATTAATTCATTCACAGGTTTCCTAAGCTTTGTTGGACAGCATGGCTACTATTTACTACCATCTTTTTAAAAATCACGAAATCACTAGATTACTTTGGTGACCAGGTAGCAATATGCTTCTGTATTGCTATCCAGAGGTGATATACTCCAAGCTTGGAGGTATGGAGCATGCTTTAAGCAGTGGAACTTTTTGAAGAAAATGAAAATAGAAATGAAATATTATTAACTCATCTCAATCATTCCTGCTGCATCTTAGCAGGAGATGAAATATGCATGGATTTGAGGGAAAATGACTAATCTCACAAGGTGTGTAGGGCTGTCAACAGCTTCTAATAAAATTCTGCATTCTCAGAGTCGAGTGTCCAAGAAAGTAAATGAGATCTGTTTTCCCATGAATGACCCACATATGAGATGACTTTTAAAACTTTTATTTGGCCGGGCGCGCTGGCTCAAGCCTGTAATCCCAGCACTTTGGGAGGCCGAGGCGGGCGGATCACAAGGTCAGGAGATCGAGACCATCTTGGCTAACATGGTGAAACCCCGTCTCTACTAAAAAATACAAAAAACTAGCCGGGCATGGTGGCAGGTGCCTGTAGTCCCAGCTACTCAGGAGGCTGAGGCAGGAGAATGGCGTAAACCCGGGAGGCGGCGCTTGCAGTGAGCTGAGATCTGGCCACTGCACTCCAGCCTGGGCAACATAGAGAGACTCCGAATTAAAAAAAAAAAAAAAAACTTTTATTTAACAAACTTTTACATTGCACTACATGCTAAGAACTTTACTAACTTTACTAACTTAGTTGACTCTCACAACAACCATGTGAGGTTGATACTGTTACTACTGTCATTTTTTAGATGAGTAAACTTAGTCATGCAAAAGTTAACTAAACTTGGCCTGAGATCAAACATATAGTTAGCAATACAATCTTGTCACAGGACCTGTACTTTTATCACTAGATGAAATGCCCTCTCCTCCACCTTTTTACTGTAAACATTTGCCCATTTATAGAAAACCTTATACAATTCTAAATAAATATTCGTATATCTACTACCTAGATTCTACAGTTAGCATTTTGCTATAGATTTACTACATATCTACCTATCTATCCATCAATCCATATGTTTTATGCATCTCAAACGAAGTTGTAGAATAAATACACTTCGCTTCTAAACCCTTCAGCATGCATACCATTAACTTCAATATTTTTCTATAGATTTTTTTTTCTTTTGAGGTAAAATTTACATACAATGGAATGCACAAGTCTGAAGTATATCATTCAATGAGTTTTGACCTACATTGGCTTTTGATTACTTTTTTGGAGAAAGTTTCCTAATATAGTTTTGACTGTGAAAAGATGAACTAAAACTGCTCACTTAAAATTAAAGAGTTTAATCTCTGTAGAAGAGAACTGGCTAATGTGTAAATCATCATCTAATGAAGTAAAGGAAGAGCTCATCAGAAGGCTGTCTGCTAGAGAAATTCTCTTGCTACACACTCATAATTCCACAGGGATCAGGAGCTATTTTCCTTTTCGTCTTTAGTATAATCTCTCCAGCAGGAAAGGAACTTAGTTCAGTAATCTTTACAATTCCACTCCATCCCCTGTCTTCTTGAACACATGAGGAAAGCAAATACCAGGAATTATAATAGTTTGATGATCCTTAAAATAATGTCTGCTATTGCAAATTTCTTTAGTATCAATTTCAAAATTGATATTGTGAAATTGTATTTGTCTCATGTCACAAGCAAAGGCACTCCTTTCCTATTGCCCAAAATAAGAGCCACATGTAGAAAACTTCCTTTTCTGCATGTCACAGATCACCATGTCAGAGAAAATAATTATTAGAGGTAAATAATTGCTACTATTCATAAGGACACTACTATGTGTTCACCCTTTTTTAAATATTGTCAACCCTTGCAATAGACTTTCAAATTTCACATATAAGGAACCAAGGTTTGAAGAAATCAGATGATCACCCACACAGCTGGCAGGTAGTGAAAGCAGGATCTTCTGACTCCTAATATCACGTAACCTCACCCTACAGCCCTATCACCCTAGTAACCTGCATCATTACATAAAACTTAGAAACAGGACCTCCTTTCACACTTCCTGGGCTTGAATCCCAGCTTCACAGTGGTGTGACCTTGCATAAACAGTTTAATCTCTCTGTGCCTCAGTTTTCTCACCTGGTAAATGAGGTTAATAGTAGTGCCTACCCTATTGGGTGGTGGTGAGAAATAAATAAGATAATGCATGCAAAGCCTTAGAACAGCGTAGGCACCAGAGGAAGTTCTCTACAAATGTGCACTATTACTAATATTGACCCTTGTAAGAATCTGCCTTATGTCCCTCTCTGCCCTTTCTTTGGTGAAACAGTGCCAGAATATGACAAGAGGTTGCATATTGATTGGCCTGCAGAAACCTCTTTTTAAAAGTTTTATTTGAGGTTCAGGGGTACATGTGCAGGCCTGTTATATAGGTAAACTTGTGTCACAGGGGTTTTTTGTGCTTACTATTTCATCATCCAGGGACTAAGTCTAGCACACATTAGTTACTTTTCCAGATCTTCTCCCTCCTCCCACCCTCCACCCTCCATTAGGTCCCAATGTGTGTTGTTCCTCTGTACCTGTCCATGTGTTCTAGTCATTTAGCTCCCACTTCTGAGAACATATGGTATTTGGTTTTGTCTTCCTGCATTAGTTTGCTAAGGATGATGGCCTCCACCTCCATCCCTGCTCCTGGAAAGGACACACTCTCATTCTTTTTTATGGCTTCATAGTGTTCCACAGTGTATATGTAATACATTTTCTTTATTCAACTTGTCATTGATAAGGATTTAGGTTGATTCCATGTCTTTGCTATTGTGAATAGTACTAAAATGAACATATGTGTGCATGTGTCTTTATGGTAGAACAACTTATATTCCTTTGGGCATGTACCTGGTAATGGGATTGCTGGGTTGAGTGGTAGTCCTGTTTTTAACTCTTTGAGGAATCGTTGCACTGTCATCCACAATGGTTAAACTAATTTACACTTCCACAACAGTGTATAAGTGTTCCCTTTTTTTTGCAACCTTGCCAGCATCTGTTATTTCTCAACTTTTTAGTAATAGCCGTTCTGACTGGTGTGAGATGGTATGTCATTTTGGTTTTGATTTGCATTTCTCTAATCAGTGTTATTGAGGTTTTTTCATAAGCTTTTTGGCCACATGTATGTCTTCTTTTGAGAAGTGTCTGTTCATGTCCTTGGCCTGCAGAAACATTTAACACACAGTGACAGAAATATACTTGAATAAAACACCACTACGTCTTCAAATAAAAACAAACTGAACAGTAGAGTGTAATAATATTAAGAAATTAAGGTTAGGTGTGAACAAAGTGCAGTGTTGAAACTCAGATGACCATAGCAGACCCTGCTGGTGCCATGTCCACTTCTACTCTTGGCGGTTACCATTTCCATGTGCACAGCCTCATCTCCAATGGCCAATTCCCATGCCTTTTTTCTGAGAACTTTCTGAAAAACTGTTATGTGTCAGACACTGTTCTAGGAACTGGAGCCTGTTCTTCCCTTATGGGCACCAGGCCAAAAGTGCCAGGGAATCAACACCCCTGGAAGCAGTGCTCAACATTTGACTGGTAGGAGCTGAATGATAAATACCCCAGCAGCTTCACCCTTCAAGAAAGATAATTGTTAGGTGTGTTCTACACTGTCTCCCGCAGACCCCAGTGGAAGTGAGCTCCAGCTGCCCACACTGGTAACTGCCTTAAGAGCACACCATTCGCTGGTTTCCTTCCCTTCTCTGGCTCATCTCTCCTCCTCTAACAGTGCTTCCTGGGATAACCTTCCAAATAAACAGCTTGTATTTGAATCTTTTATACAGGTTTGCTCCTGGAGAACCCAAAATTAAGACAGTTATTTTTATAAAACATGGCCAATTTTTACCCTTTTAACCTTCGGCATCAACTATAATGATCCTTATGTCTGTACATCCCTTTCACATCCAGGATCTCATTGTACCCTCAGTGGTCCGGAAAGTGATCCAATGCTGTGAAGTAGATAGAACAAATGCTACTGACCTGTTTTAGAATGAGAAAATGGGGCTCAGAAAAGTGAGAGCAAAACCACATGGATAATAGGGACAGAGCTGGATAATATTATAATGCCAGACATGCCGACTCGACATTCAGGAATGCCTCCAAGGACTGGGTGCAGCAGACACCTGTCAAACCCTTATTCAGTGCATACAACTTCCCTTCATAAGAACAGGAAGGAAGGAAAAAAATCTGAGCCTCTGTTCTTCAGTAATTTATTTCAGAACACACATACACACGCACACGCAAAAGTGCCAATTTGGTTATTAAACTGCTCAGAGGAACAGCTTTGGGAATCACTTTTACAAAAATTTTTAAAATCCATGTGATTCTAAAAGCCTCAAAGAATAATACTGATTTCTACCTAAGACTTTTATAGGTAGGCAGCAAAGTGATTTTACATGGCATATCAAATAGCAACATTTTCTACAAATCTCCCTTAAAAAATTATTTACCTTTGCCATCACGTCTTTATGTTTTATATGACGTATATTTCTCAGAATTACCTTCTTTTGAGTCTTTGACCAGCCTCAGCTCTATTCTTAAAAACCTGACATTATGAATGCTTACTTCTAGACCCAAGGGAACACGAGTCAATTCACTCCTTGTTTCCTTCGCTGAGTTTGCCCAAGGCGGTGGCATTGATAACATGGTTGGAACTCTTGGGTTCTTGCAACATTACATGTTTTTCAACCGCCTACTTTGATAATTAGTCCTAAGGAAACTTGGCTCCAGAACTTCTTACATATTAGAATAATAATGGCAGAACGGATCTCAGATCTCAGAGAACCATATTATGTGATTTTTTTAAGATCTTAGTAATACATTTCTCAATAGGACCAGAAGTTTCTGTTCACAAAGTGTGAAAGCTCAGAGGGCTGATGTCTGGTGATTCAGCCCAGTAGAATCAGACTTCAGAATTTTATAGACCTGTGATTTTTTTAAGTGAATTATATTGTACCAAAGTTTTTATTCTGCCACGATTCAAAAGATCCAATAACCCCTTATCCACTGTCACTATCGTGCATAAATTCACCCTAAAAGATATTAAGGACACGATGTCTAATTAAGAGACAGTCCCTTAAAGATGTCCACATATGTATATATTTGTAAGCATCATATACTTCTATATTACACATATATATCAAAATTTTACCATACATCAGTGAAAATTTTAGTACGTGTCTTTAAAGTGTTATAGACTAGTATTTAGGAATTATTAGACTAACCAAACAAGTAGATACAAGATAAGAATGGACTATTCTTCTCTACTGGTTTTGCATTGTGTTAAGACCGGGATCAAAGCCAACAACAGTAACTAGCTTCCACTTCCTTTAAAGCTGAATTATTTATGCTTTGTTCTCTCATGAAAGTGTGATATTCAGACCTGGAACACAGCCTTGGGACACTCATATCCTTTATTGCTGATGAAGTTATTTGGCTATTATTTTAAAATAGGAAGCAACAGAGACTCAAACAGGTGTAGTCACTTGCCCAACATCTCAATAGGATCAATCTAGGGCAAGACATGCCTGTGCCCTTTGCCTCTACACTACACTGCCTTACACATCACAAAACCAAACACAAACTCCATAGGAGCCCCTGACATTAACACTATTTGCCCACCCATGCAAATGATTTGGGGCACCTGGAGATGTCCCACAGCTGAAGTACATCTTGGGTTAGTTTGTTAGCTTATGACAGGAGGGGCTGGCCTTTTCTTTAAGAACCCATCCTTTCCCATTGGTTCATTCTTAGCAAGACAACTGAATCACGTCCCTACAGACTGAGTATAGTACTCAGAAATAAAAGTACTCCACATGGTGACCTGAGAACATGATTCAATCGTTGAATTAAACAAGTCACAGGCATCAGTTTGCTTTTGATAAGTGTAATGTCAATCTTAATATTCTGGTCAGATGACTTATGCTTTTCACCCATTCATTCCCTTTGACTCAGGAGCTATGATGGCTAAAACATGCCTGGTTATACAAAGCTGGTTGATTCAGGAGTATAGGTAGTCAAGATTAGCCTTGCTCTGGGAGAGGTTATTTTTTCCTATATTATGTGGCACTTGATGAAAATAATTAATCAGATAATTATATTATGATCATGGATATTATTAGACTTTTTGGAAGCAAATGAATAAATTGTTGTGGTGTCATTTTCTTAGCGAATTAGTTGTTTGGAGACAATATACTAATTTTTCATGGAAGCAAAAGGCTTTCATGGAAAGTGAAATAACATGTGCTGCTTTCAGTGCAAACAAAAGATTTCAGCCAGGGAATTTGTGTATTTCAACTAAGTGTAATCTGTAAGGATACATTCTATCTTCAAAGGAAACCAAAAGATGAACCAGGTTATATGGGGTGACAGGCAGGGAAGCAAACAGAATAGGTATGTGCAACCACACAGCAATTCCTAATAAACACACAGAGAAGAGAACAGCCACTGAATCCTTGGCAAGTTTCTCTCTTTCTAAGTCAGAGAGCTTTCTGCTTCTACATGTGGCTGAATAGCAGTCCCTGTTTGGTCTAGCATCAGGGGACAGGAAGTTTTGGGTGGGACCTAGGTATAGCAGCTCAGCAAAGAGGTGCAAGAAGAAATTGGTTTGTTTTGATTCAAAAAGAAAAACCGTGGTTTGTAATCCAAGTTCAGTCCACTGAACTCAGCCAAATGACTGTCAACCACATTGCATGTGCCTCCAGGAGCCCCACCCTTATAATAACTCATCCATGAGTCACTGGCTGCCCCTACCGTGAAGAAATGCCACAGGGCACACCACACTATGATGTCAAAACACATACCTGTTGTTGGTTCATTCCTGTGCAATTTAGGAGACTATCCTTTCGAATTTTGGTCAGAGACTTGAAATTCCAGAACCAACTGAGTAAGTTGGCCTCAACAAATTTTCTTCCACCATGAATATAAAAGAGATTTTTAAATGACTAACCACAAATCACTGTGAATCACTGAATATGGGAGCTCCCTGGAGATCTGTTTACCACATCATCTTCCAGTGTTACTTTCAAGAACCATGCCTGATCAGGTTACCATTTGTTTAAACTCATCAGTAGCTTTCCATGTTAAGATCAAAGCTGTAATCCTTATCGCAATTTACCAGCCCTGCATCACCTCCCCAGCCTATTCATTCTTATATTTGTTCCTTCATTCATTAAATATTTATTGGACCCTTGTTACATGTCAGACACTGTTCTAGGAACTGGGGTGCTACTAGCAATGGACTAAGTGAATGGGGGTCCTCCTCCTGGAATTGACATTCAGCCATGCCTGCCCCTCACTATCCATGAGCTACCCTACCCCACACCCTCCTTGCCATTCCTCAAGCGCTTCCTTCTGCCTGGAAGACTTTTTATTCCTGGTAAACTCCTGCTGATTCTTCAGATTTTATTTGAAACTTCATTTTCTTTGGGAAGCACCTTCTCTTTTTCTGAACTAGGTCAGATCCCATCCTATAAGCACTGTACAGCACTCTCGATTACTTATAATTTCCCTTTTTCTAAGTATTGTTCATCTGTATTTCCTTCCAGACCAAGGGTTGG
Organism: Piliocolobus tephrosceles; assembly: GCF_002776525.5. NCBI lineage: Eukaryota > Metazoa > Chordata > Mammalia > Primates > Cercopithecidae > Piliocolobus > Piliocolobus tephrosceles. The sequence continues at coordinate 49,160,433 of NC_045453.1, read as the reverse complement.
CAGTTTTTTTCTGTAAAGAGATAGATAGTAAATATTTTCAACTCTGTAAGCCATTCAGTCTCTGTTACAACTACTCAACTCTGCCACTGTAGCAGAAATGCAGCCATAGACAATATATAAACAAATGGATATAGCTGTGTTTCAATAAAACTTTATTACAAAATTAGGCTGTGGACCATAATTTGCCAATTTCTAAACAATAGAAATTCCTATGATGATGGAAATGCTCTATAAATGTCCCGTCCAGTAAGGTAACCACCAACTACATGACAATATTGAGCACTTGAAATGTGGCTAGTGCAATTGAAGATCTAAATCTCTAAGTTTATTTAATTTTAACTATTGAAGTTTAAATGTAACTAGAAACATATGGCTAGCAACAATTGTATTGAACAGCACAGATCTAAACTGTGAGAGCGGGGCCTCTGTCCCTCTTGCTCACACCATTTCACCTGAACCTAGCACACTAGCTGGCACAGAGTAGGTTCTCAATATATAATTCTGGAATGAATGAATGAACAGATGTATAAATATGTATAAATCAACTGCTATGGCACTTGATTAGACTTCTTGGTCTCTAGTCTTAAAAGGTTCTATTTTTGTTCTGTTTTGCACATTGTTCCTTCCCACTAGCCCATGACCTCCATGAGGGTGGGTGCTGTAAGACACTACCCAAGTGATCTTTCCCATGCCCAACACAGGTACATGCACATGGAAGTCAGCCTTTGCACAGTGTTTGCAGCTACTAGTATTCACCTGATAAGGGAAAAGACTAAGTCCCATGGCTACTCTATTTCTGAAATATGTTCCAGTTTGTCATGTCTCAAAGATCGAACTTTTGTTTTTCCTTCGGGCTTCAACCCTGGTATGTGGATTTGAGAGGATCAACTTAGTCCTGTCTTTTCCTGCTTTATAACCTTAGGCAAGTTGCTTAATGTCCTTGTGTCTCTCTTATTAAGTGAAGATAATTCTAATTCCATTACAGTGATCCACCACCTACTTCTTTGGAATAGCATGTAAGTAAATAAGAGCATGTCCATAAAAGCTTTAGAGCACCTTAGAGATAAGCATTGTTCTCACATGGCATATTATAACAGGTCAAGAAGGTGGTAGTTATTCTCAGAGATATCAAACCAATAGTGCATTGTTTTCTCTGACTTATCAGAATAACTTAATAAAAGCTCTGTGTTCCTCAAGTGAGCCAGCCAGTTATGAATAAGATCAGAATAATACAGTCATTGCAGGATGGTGAAGGATAGCCACTTAGCTCTAAAGCTGAAGTAAGTCCAATTGACTTAGAGCCTCCAACCTAGCTGTCATTCCAAGTGGGGTCCAGTTTGCCAATATTTCTGCCCTGCATTTCTTCTGCAGTTCTGATAGGGGAACATCCCAATGAAAGTACACCTTTCTTTCACAACTACCTGAAAGACAAAATCTGGCTTACCCTGCTATCAAAGGCTTTCCATTATTCAATTCCAGTGGACTCTCTACAGCTTATCACCAAATATATAACATTCAAGGTCCAGCCAGAGGCCCATGCAAGGCGGTGTTCCCTCATTTCCATCCACCAATGGGTGCCCACACTGGTCCTCGTATCCTGGAAAGTCTTTACCGTCTCTCTCAACTTTCCCAGTCTTGGCTCTCCCTCATTCACTCATTTCTACAGCAGATATTCACTCAACACTCTGCTTGGGACTCACCTTAGACCCGTTCATGCAATCCTGCCTTTCGTGGGAATCTTTCATCCTTCACTCACCACTCTGGTTGCACCTTGCTGAAGCTTTGGCCCTCTTTAGATCCTCCCTGACTTGTTGGCTGACTTGTCAGGTGGTGAATGGGAAACTCAAGATGATGGGAAATTAAATTAACCTCTTATGAACTGACCTGATTAATAAATAGAAAGAAAAGGCTGGAGTAGCTAATATAGGAAAACTTGACCCCTCAAAGTTTCCATATTTGTAACTTATCACTCTCTTTGACTTCTGGGGTAAGTGAAGCCTAACACTTACAAAAACATGCTCAATCAATCGAGAACTAAGACTTGAGTCTTCTACAGAGTTAATTTTATACTTAAACTTCCTCAGACCTTGATTTGAATTTTGATCAGACCAGAGGTTTCCTAATACAGACATTTCCTTCAGGAGGTAACTCAGTTCTCAGACTTCTACCAAACCCTTCTAAGCAAAGGTTAGAAATGAAAGAATTTAACAATATTCCTATAGTATGTATGTAGTATGTATGTATTAAGGTAACACTAGGTGTCATAATACATAAGCCACCAAATCCCAATGGCATAACCCAAGAGAAATTTATTTCTATTCATAATAAATCTAATTGGTAGTGATAAGAAGTAGGGTTGGGAGGTGGTAAGGACTCTGTTCCTCACATTTCTTCAGAAAACTAGGCTAACAAATGTTCTGGAATCTTTAGTGTGTAGCTTCCAAGGTCATCTTGGCCATCAACAATCAGATGGCAACAGGGAAGAGAGACTTTTATGAGTTAGGCATGGTAGTAACACACTTTGCTTCTACTCACTTCACATTGATCAGAACTCAGTCATATGGCCACATTTATATTCAAGGGATGTCAGAAATGTAGCCTAGCTGTGAGGAGGAGAGGTAAATGGGTTTGATGAATAGCCAGTCTTTGTCACACCAGACAATAGTGTTGAAATATTTTAAAGATAATAAGATATAATGGAAGCTATTATTTTTGCAAGTGATCTTTTATTTTCTGTTCTTTCATTAATGAACAGAAAATATTTATTAAGTGACTTGCCTATTAAAAATTTTTTTAAATATTATCGTAATACAAGGTAGTAAGTGTAGTGATGGTGTTATGCAGTGAGAACATCCAGCCTGGATCTTTTTAGGAAGTGAAGCCAGAGCTGTGTCTTAAGGCAGGCAAAGAGTGTCTGTATGTGAGGTGGAGATGAGGGAGAGGTGAAAGGTGAGAACAGTTAGGAAGAAAGAGAAGAAACCGAAGAAATTACTGAAAAGTGACAGTATGAAAAAAGGGTAGGAAAGAATAAAAAGCAGGGTGTGAAGTGCAAGCCATTTGATACTGCATAGGCAACAAATGGAAGGTGGAATATCAGAGATCAGGCAGATTATTGTCTTCTGTGCTAAATAACTAAGCTCTATACTGAAAACCAACACTTCCCAAAGAGAGTTTTTGTCATGACGTAGGTAGATTCGTATGAAAGGTTAAAAAAATGTATTTGATACATGTGCTGAGTTTCCCAAGTTAAATGGTTTTTCACTTCAGTATTGCTCACAGCACTTAATAAGTTGATTCAATCAGCAAATATTTATCCCACATCATGTTTGAGGCCATGTGCAGACACTGGGGACACAGTGAGGAATAAGAAAGATATTTCCACTGACTGCTACATCCTAGCTTTTGATATGAAAATCCCCAGCATAGGACAAAGGTACATATTTTTTTTTTTCCACAACTCTTTTTGTTGATGGCCATCTCTAGGGAGAACTTTGAAACTGCTGTTATGAATAAATTCAAAAGAAATGGAGATGTAATGACTGGCAAAGAATTTAGAATAGTCCTTCTAAAGCAGTTCAGTGAAACACAAGAATAAACAGATAAAAAATGGAATGAAATTTAGAAAACATACTCAAACAAAATGAGAAATTAAAAAACAGCAGGGGGACATTAAAATAAAGAAATTCTAGAAGTGAAGAACACCACAACTATACTGAAAACTTCAAGAGAAAGCTTCAACAACAAGTTGAATGAAGCAAAAGAAAGAATCAGTGAGCTTGAATTGAAAACATTTGAAATTTTCCAGTTAGAGGAGAAAAGATAATTAAAAATAATAAAGACCACAAGAATTACAGGACACCATCACGGGGTCTAACTTTTGCATGATAAGGGTTCGAGGAAGAAAGGAAAGGAAAAAAGCCAGAAATTATATTTGCAGAGAGTGGCTGAAAACATCTAGATCTGGGGAAAGATGCCAACAGATATAAGAAGTGCAGAGACCTTCAATAAAATTTAACCCAATGAGAAACTTTACCATCACACATAAAATTAAACTACCCCAAATCAAGAACTAAATAGTGTATCATTTGTCTTAGCTGTACATGTAAATACATACTTTTTGTTATTCACTGAAAAAATGCTGTTATAAATGATGGTTTGATGTAGAGCTTGAGAAAGAGTTGTCTAGCACCTGCAGAGTTGAGGATTTGAAATCAAATAAAGAGACCACCCAGGAGGTGATTGCAGTGGTCCAGGATGTTCTCAATTCTATCTTGGGGATCTTTCTCTCTATTCATTGCTACTATGCCTATCCTTCCACTCCTCAACCGTCAAGACTTTGATCAATGATTCCCTCATTTGTGAAACCTCCACTGCCTTTTCCAGCCAGTGTTAGCTTCATCTTCCTCCCAGTTCTCACAGCTGTTCCCTGAACATCTCTCTATGTACCATTTGTCAGCTTTCAGTCTCCCTGTGGACATTTCCTGTCTTCTGGCAGAACAATTGGTAACATGGGCACTCAATGAAACTTGGTTTAGTGTTGAACTGGTAAGAAAATAATGACAATAACAAAATATTACAAATAGATTTGGTGCTGGAGTTTTGATGCTGTCGAAAAAGTCAATTTTACTACAAGTTGTCCTAAATATTAGTAGATTTCAGTGGCCTGAACAACTTGAGTTGACTGAGCAACTAGATTTCTTCTACTCCAGCTATCCTACTTGGTTCTGCTAAATAGGAGCTTTCTTGGAGCTTGGGTTTTATCATGCAAAACATTGTTTTATTACAGAGTCTGCTAATAAACTGCCAACAGGTCAATGATTAATTACACCAGGTGCCTTCAGAAAAAAATAATAAAATTATCAGGAAGGTGCTGTGTCCAAATAGATTTATCATATATGACATATATACATGTAGAATCAAGTGACACACTCTAAACAGAAGCAACTCTCCTATTTGTAAACAAATGATCTGGGCCGAGACTTAAGTTTTATAAAGCATTTCTAAACATTTGTATTTATAAAACACATGTCATAAAGCTGTTGTCAAAATACTCATTTCTTAAAATCCCCAGGCAATTTAGGGAAATGAATTCACCCTAATTAAGTAAGGCAAATTAAGTTGTATTATATGCCCTTCCAAGTAAGGTAGAACTGTACTCTCATCACTCTTGTATCCTTCCATTTTCATGATCTTTGGTGCTATATCACTTGTATAACTTCAGTCATAGCTAATTGACATTCCAAAGTATTCAGAAGAGAAATAAATGGCAGCTTTGAAATCAATCAGACACTCAAATGGTTGAGACTAAAAGCAAAGTTTTCTACTGAGGAAAGAACTGAATTTTACCAATCATTAGGTGATGATTTAAAAAAAAAAAAAAACACATGCTAGAAGTGCATAATCTATACAGTTGACCCTTGAATAACACAAGTTTGAACTGTTAGGATCTACTTATACACTGATTTTTTTTCAATAAAAATTACACTGAGTGCGCCTCTCCTTCCTCTCCTTCCACCTCATCCACCTCTTTCATCTCTGCCACCCCTGAGATAGTAAGACCAACCTCTTCTCTTCCTCCTCCTCCTCCTCAGCCTACTTAGTGTGAAGTCACTGAGGATTAAGAACTTTATGATGATCTACTTCCACTTAATGAACAGAAAATACAAGTCCTCTCCCTTATGATTTTCTTAATAACATATTTTTCTCTAGCTTACTTTTTAAGAATATACTATATAATACATATAACATACAAAATATGTGATAATCTACTATTCTTCAGTAAGGCTTCCCATCAACAGTAGGCTTTTAACAGTAGCAGTTAAGTTTTTGGAAAGTTAAAAGTTACACATGGATTTTTGACTGCACAGAAGGTCAGCACCCTTAACCCCCATGTTGTTCAAGGGTCAAGGGTAGTACCAGTCAGGTTAGGGCATTCATTAACCAATCAGAGTGGATATGGGACATAAACAACTGAGATGAAGATATCAGTGTGTACTAGATAGCCATTAGTCCTGCCCTCTCCACTGAGACTCTGATCAGTTTGTCTCATATTTAGTTTACAAGTTTTGTTACTCTGATGGGAACTGACTGATGGATCCTTTCCGCTGCAAGTAATGGAAGCCTCAAATGTGGGTAGATTAAAATGAGGCTTTTGTCATTCTCTCATAGCAAGTCTAGTATTGGGTAGTCCTTGGCTTTGTTGATTCAGTAACTCAACAATGTAATTGAAAACCAGTATTTTCCATCTCTTCATCCTGCCATATTTTGTGCATAAAAAAAAAATTACCTTCCCCTTATGGCCACAGGAAGGTTGCTGTAATTCTGGAAATCCCAATCAGACACAACAATGTCTGGAGAAAAACAGAGACATTTTCCTTTTTTTTCCCAACTATTTTTATTCTTACATAAAGCCTTTCTCAGAAGTCACCCAATGGACTTTCCCTCACTTCCCATTGGCCAAGACTAGTCTTCATGCCCGTGTCTAAACCAGTCACTGGCAAGACTACTATGGTTATCTTGGACCAATTATGCTTTATCCCCTGAGGCTAGAGAAAGGTCTCCTTCAACTGAACATCAAGGCTCTTCTTACAACAAATAAAGAATATGACCTTAAGGTAGGCAATCAACAGTGCATCACATAACAAACCCGGCCAGATTATCTGTTTGAAAGGAGAATTTGTGGTCGGTCTTGTAAAGCCACACTTGCACTCAAGTCTCAGTGTTAATGCTCATGAAACCCAAATTGAGCCCCATTTTTATGTTTCATTTCTTCTGTAGTAATAACAGTTGGACCACAGGGTTTGTTCAGAGCCTGAGGGAGAAGTGCTCCTATATAACTATGAATGAAGTGTGATTCTTCTACAATCTTTGAAGGTTCTTCTCCTACAATAGGACACGCCTTCAGGTTATCAAGAATAAAATGAGTCTTAGAGATGCAGAAAGTATTTATCCTTGAAATATTTTAGATGGGTGGATTAATCAGGATCAAAAATGCTAACTGTTGCAACAGAAAAGCCATAAGTCTCACTAGCTCAACAATGAATTTTCTTCATCAAACATGTAAAGTTCATTGAATATCAGGCACCACTTTCACCTTGTAGCTTTTCCATCTGGATCTGGTGGTTTGCAAGATTCAATGGTAGAGGAAGAGAGAGATGGATGAGGCATACCAGCTCCTGACTCCCTCAGCCCAGAAGTGACACATGCCATTTCCACTCAGAGTCCATCAGCCAGAATGAGTCACGTGGCCTACCATAATGGCAAGAAAGGCTAGGAAATACAGAGAAAAAAAAAAAAAACAACAACAACAACAACAAAAAATATATATATATATACGTATATCTTCATTATTAGCTGTATTCTGTCTGCCACATGGTGTGTAAAAATCATTTCACCATTGATATATTATTGGTCTGCTGTTTTCTTTTCCTGTGATGTCTTTGTATAATTTTGGTCACCAGGATAATATAAGGCTCATATAACGCATTCAGAAGTGTTTTTTCCTTCTTAATATTTTAGAAGAATTTGTAAAGAATAGGCATTAATTCTTTAAATGTTTGGTAGAATTCACATCTGGGATTGGACTTTTTCTGTGGGAGGTTTCAAATCATTAATTCAATGTCTTCATTTTTACAGGTCCATTCAGATTTTCTACTTCTTATTGAGTTGGTTTTTTTGTATTTTGTGTCTTTCTTAGAGTGTCCATTTCATCTTAATTCTAATATGTTGACATATAAATTATTTGTCACATTCCCTTATAATCAGTGTCACTTCTGTAAGGACAATAGCAATGTCCCTCTTTCCTGTTTTTAGTAATTTGGCTGTTTTCTCTTTTTGCTTGGTCCATCCAAGCAAAGGTTTGTTAATTTTGTGGATTTATTTGAAAAGCCAGCTTATTTCTGCTATCTATTTCATTAATTTCCACTCTAATTTTTATGATTGTTTTCTGTTTGCTTTAGCTTTAATTTGTTTTACTTTTTCCATTGTCTTAAGATAATGTGATGTTATTGATTTAGATCTTTCTTTTTAAAATATAGGCATTAGAGTTATAAATGTCCTGTTAATCACTGCTTTAGCTGTATCTAATAAGTTTAGGTATACATGTCTTCATTTTTATTTATCTCAAAGTGTCTTCTAATTTCACTTGATTTCTTCTTTGACTCATTTACTATTTAGGAAATGTTGTTTAATTTCCTCATATTTGTAAATTTTCCCAGTTTTTCTGTTATTGTTTTCTAATTCCATTGTGGTTGGAGAGAACATACTTTGCATAATTTCAAGACTTTTACATTTATTGAGGCTTATTTTATGACTAGCTGCAGAATGTTCCATGTGCGTTTTAGAAAAATGTGTATTTGCTGTTTTGGGGAGAAGTGTTCTATAGGTATCTCTGAAGTCTAGTTGGTTTATACTATTGTTCAAGTCTTCTACTTTCTTGTTGGTCTTCTGCCTAGTTATTTTATTCATTATTGAAAGTAACGAAGTAACGTATTAAAGACTCTAATATTATTATGAAATTTTCTACTTCTCTCTTTATTTCTATCAGTTTTTACTTTAAACATTTTGGGATGTTGATGGTAGATGCATATATGTTTATTATTGTTACATCTTCCTAATGAATTAACCATTTTATTATTATAAAGTATCTATCTCTCCAGCAACAGTTTTGTTTTAAAATCTATTTTGTCTGATACTATCTTAGCAATTTCAGCTTTCTTATGGATGTTGTTTTCATGATGTATCTTTTTCCATTCTTTTACTTTTACCTTGTATGCATCTCTGAATCAAAAGTGTATCTGCTCTAGACATCTTACAGTTAGATTTGATTTTGTTTTCATCCAGTTTGACAATCTGCACTTGACTGGATCCTTTCATCCATTTACATCTTCTGTTATAATTGAGATAGTTTCATTTATGTATTTTTGCTTTTTGCCTTCTGTATATTTCCTGTCCTTTTTGTTTATCCATTCTTAGTTTAGTGCTTTATTCTGTGCTTTAAGTGAATATTTTCTAGTAGGATTTTTCATTATTTTAATAATTTTTCACTTTTTTGAGTTTTCTTAGTTGCTATGGGGCTTACCACACCTATGTTAATGTACCAAAATCAACTTCAAATTTATACAAACTTAAATCCAATGATACATAGAAATGTTACTTCTATATAGCCTACTTTTCCTTTTATGCTGTTATTGTTATGACATCTATATATTTATCAAATCAACAGTACAATCTTATAAATACTGTGTTGTACAATTTTATGTCTTTTTTAAGAAGCTGGCAAAGAAAGGATGCCAAATATATGTGTGTGTATGTTCGTGTGTATGTGCGTGCGTGCGTGTGTGTATACATATTGAGAAAGAGTTTGTTACATCAACTTTCTTATTTCCCTTCCTATTTAACATTTCTGATTTTATTCATTAGTTGCTGTGGACTCTAATTGCCATGTTGTGTAATTTCCTTAATTCAATATAGTTTTGCTTACATCCAATTTCTTTGTGCTTTTTTGCATAATATATGTCTATATATATAAGTTCAACAATTAATTTATACATATTGTTTTATATAATTTCTTTTAAAATTATGTAATAGTAGTAAAGGGAAGGGAAGAAATGTGTATTTATACTTTTTTTTTTTTTTTTTTGACGGAGTCTTGCTCTGACTCCAGGCTGGAGAGCAGTGGTGCAATCTCAGCTCACAGCAACCTCCGCCTCCCAGGTTCAAGCAATTCCCCTGCCTCAGCCTCCCAAGTAGCTGGGACCATAGGCGCGCACCACCACACCCTGCTAATACTTTTGTATTTTAGTAGAGACAGGGTTTCACTATGTTGGGCAGAATGGTCTTGATCTCCTGACCTCATGATCCACCTGCCTCAGCCCCCCAAAGTGTTAGGATTACAGGCGTGAACCACTTTTATAATTTCATAATCACCTTTGCCTGTGCCCCCCACTTTTTTTTTGGTTGGACTTGAATTATTGTCTGAAGTCACTTGCTTTCAGTCTGAAGACCTTCCTTTAGTACTTCTTGTAAGGTGGGTCTGCTATTAACAGATTCTCTCAGTTTTTGTTTATCCTGAAATGTCTTTATTTTGCTTTCATTTTTGAAGGCTAGTTTTGCCAACATAAGATTATTGGTTGACTTCTTAAAATACTTCTGCATTTTGAATATGTCATCCCACTGCCTTTTGGCTTCCTTTTTTTCTACTCAGAAGAAAGCTGTTCACCTTATTGGAGTTCATTTTTATGTGATCAATTGTTTGGCTCTTGCTGCTTTTAAGATTTTCTCTTTGTTTCTTAACATTTTTACTATAATATGTCTGATAACAGATCTCTTTGCCTTTATTCAATTGGATATCATTAAGCTTCCATAGGTATGATTAATGTTTTTCATCAAATTTGGGGAGTTTTCAGCCAATACTTATTGAAATGTTTGTTCTGTTCCTTTTTCTCTCCTCTCTTTCTAACACTCATATTGTGTGTATGTTGGTGTACTCAATGGTATCCCACATGTTTCAGAGACCTTGTTCACTTGTCTTCATTTTTTTCCTCTGGCTTTTTGTTTGTTTGTATTTTGTATTGTATAAATTCCCCTTCTCTATCTTAAAGTTTTCTAAATTTTTGGTCTTCTAGTTTAAATCTGCTATTGAACCCCTCTAGTAAGTTTTTGTTTCTGTTATTACACTTTTCAATTTCAGAATTCCCATTTGGTTCTTTTTATTGTAATTTCTATTCTTTATAAATTTTTCTATTTGATAAGACATTGTCGTCATACCTTCTTTTACTCCTTTAACATGTTTTTTTAGTTCTTCATATATATTTGTAACAGCCATGTAGCAGTATTTACTAAGTCCAACATCTTGGTCCTTCTCATAAGCAATATCTGTTGTTCTTATGTAGACCACATTTTTCTGTTTCTTTACATGACTCATATTTTTGGCCTAAAACTGAACATTTGAAATAAACTGTAGCAACTCTGAATACTAATCACTGCCCAATCCCCCGCCCCCACCAGAGGATTGTCTTTGTTGTGTTGGCTTCTTTTTTTAGTGACTTATATGAGCTATTTTCATAAAGTGTATTTACCTCACAGTGTAAAACCTCTAAGGTTGCCCCTTAGAGAGTGCAGACTTCAGCATGTCATTGAAATGACAGTGGTTTTAGAAAGCTTCTATACGACTGTGCCTTTCCCAAATCACTCTGTAAAGCTATCTTCCTCTGTTGGTATCGCTCCCAAAGGTGAGTCTCTACTACTTGCTGCCTGATTGCTCTATTGGTTTTGACAGTGCCCTGGGGCATAAATTGTTTCACAATCTGATCCAATTAAATTCATGATCCTTGGTGTGTTGAGCCTTTGAAGTTTATTCTGATCCTAAGAGGGCTCTTCATAGCTGTCAATTTCCCTGGTTCTCTCTGACTAAACTACCTACATAAAGATTAGCTTGTTGCTTTTACGGAGCTACCAGTCTCTTTTAAAGTGCTTGCCACCAGAATCTCCACTGTTTTCCAGAGCACCCTTTAATCTTGAACTTCCCTACTCTTTGTACCAAATAAAATAAGTTATCTTGGGGAATGCTCTGGAGCTCTCTCTCCCGCTGGGCAAAGCCAATGAGTCACTGCTTCAGAGCTAGGGAAAGGATGGTGGCTTTAAGTGGGGCAATACCTTCTGGTTTTCTTGGCTTTCCTCTTCCACCATGGAACCTCTATCCTGCTAGTGTGCTGGAGGAAGGGTAATTGGCCCCAGTATTCCCAGCATGCCATGTCTGATACAGAGTCTCTACCCTAGGAGTGGGTGTTCATTAGAGGAAACAAACCCTCAACCTCTCAGCCACACTTGCACAGAATTTAGCCTCTGCAAAACAGAACTGAGAGTGATAAGAAAAGATGGTGGCTTGCCCCTCTCAAAGAAATACCATAACCCTTGCCTGAAGCAGGGGACAGGAAGCCTCATCTTCTTGGCCACCTGCTCAAAGTAGAATGTTTTTACTTGCCGAACTGGGAGGTAAAGGGAGAGAGTAGGTCATGGCTCAATGCCACAGACTCTCAGTGTTCTTTTTTGATATTTAGTGTATTTCCTTAAATCAATATTTCTTCATTTGCTATATGCCCTTAAGACAATGTCCAAATACTTTAAAAAGTTATATTTTTATAATTTTTACCAGTCGTGCTTTATTTCTACTGTGAAGATGATCTCTGAAGCTCTTTATGCCACCAGCAGGGAAATGATTTACCTTCCATAGATTTTTAACCAGCTCCCATGTTTGAACACCATATAATGTTTAAAGTAAATCTCTTATTCTGTAACACTCACAGTGGTCCTGTTTCCCTACTCAAAACCTAACTGCTACAATGTAGGCAGAGATTTATTCTTAAACACCAATGTCCTTGGAACACCTTGGAAGAAGGTGTTCTCCCTCAGAGAAGGATCTATGCCAATCTTGGTCATGATGTGGAAAACCCCAAATACATTCCATTTCAGAAAGGAACATGGCCCTCTCGTTAGCTCCAGTGCTCTAGATTTCCTTTGCCATTTCGTCCTCCCTGAGTCAATCTTCTCCCCAACCTTCCTGCCCTTGTATAACAACTAAGGCCTGAAAGCCTCCTCTTTCCCCTCATCCTCATCCTGACTTTTCTTTTCAATGACTAACCCAGCAGTGTAATGGAATGTGTCATGTTGCATGGGCTGCCTCATTCTGAGAACAAAAGTCTGTTTGTCAATGGATGGTGAATTTGCAGCATTAAGTTGGTTTTAGATTTGCTCATCCTTTTGTATCATACCCTAAAGAGCTAGAGCACAAGAAGTGACTGCACCACACATTTTTCAAAGTGCTACTGAGATAGTCTGTGTCCTTGTGGTCAGGACAGTCACATGTGCTCTTCATCCTGTATCCCTCCAGGGGTCGTGTGCCAGGAATTATACTGTCTCTTACCTTTTTCTATAATTATGCTTAATCTATTAAATATTTTTCTAAGCTCCTATATACACTCAGTATTTCTTTATTGCAAAATAAGCAACTCCTCTCACTGTTAGTAACCAAAGCCACCACCTTCTTTCTGTCCTCTTCCCTACCACCACACTTCTTTAATAAGTCATCTCAGCTCCCTGTCCCATTGCCTTCACATTCTCTCTCTCCTTAAGTACCTGCAGTCTGATAAAACTGCAGGGATAACAGGCTGATAAAATTACTTACTCAAGTTTTCTTGTGAGAGTCCCCACGTACAATGGTCTTGTTGAACTTCAGTATCTCAACTTTGTATCACTCTTCAATCTCTTACCTCTTCCTCCCTCTCCCACTTGCTGTCTCCTTAGAGGACCCTCATTCGCCCTCTTCTCCCTAGGTATTGATACATTATATTCCTTTTTCTTGTTTCTTTTTTGTTTAGTTTAGTTTTGTTTTGTTTTGAGATGGAGTCTTGCTCCTTCGCCCAGGCTGGAGTGCAGTGACACAATCTTGGCTCACTGCAACCTCTGCCTCCCGGGTTCAAGCAATTCTCCCTATCTCAGCCTCCTGAGTAGCTGGGATTACAGGCGCCCGCCACCACATCCAGCTGATTTTTGTATTTTTTAGTAGAGACAGAGTTTCACCATGTTGGCCAGGCTGGTCTTGAACTCCTGACCTCAGGTGATCCACCCACCTCGGCCTCCCGAAGTGCTGGGATTACAGGCATGAGCCACTGTGCCCAGCTGATACATTATATTCTTGATCAATATATCCTAGGTCAATGTATATCCTTGGTCTCATGTCTTTCTTCGTCAGACTCTCAGTCCCTTTTGCTAGAGTTTGGACAAATCCAACAAGGAAGCCATATATCCTTGGTTAATATATATGACAGAGCTAAATATTGTCTTTCTCTTTTTTCTCAAATATGTCTCTAAAAGCAGCATTATCCATTCTAATACTTTTCATCTATCATCTCTATTCAGAATATTTAACAAAAATCATAACATTTAATGAGTTTTTGTGTTGTGGCAGGTAACCTGCATATATTATCTCACTTAATTTTCAAAATGACCTTTACTAGCCCCACTTTGCACTGGAGACATTTGAGTCCTCGAAAAATTAAGTGACTTTCACAAGGTCACACAGTCAGCAAAGGAAAGTCTAACCCCTGAGCAAATCATCCTCATTGTTATGCTCGACCGCCCAGCAACACCAGGCTCCAGTTCAACCTCCTCAGGAATCACTCCTGATCACCCAGTGTGATGTGGTCCCTTCATTTGCATCATCCTATGACATTCACATTTTGCTCTATGTTATGGTCATTTGTGTCCCTACCACAAACATACACACACACACACACCCTATTGCACTACCGATTCTGGGGGAAACATACTGTATTTATTGATTTCATGTCTCCTCTAATGTTAGCCTAGGACAGCCAGTAAAAGAGCTACCTGTTGAACAGAAGAATAATTGTCTGTAAAGGGCTCCCTGCATATTCCAGTTTATTTCCAGATATGACAGAGTGCAGGAAGTAAACAAACCCCAAGATGTCACAGTATCCCAAATGACTAGATACTGTAGGCATTGTGGCTCAGGATCTGTTTATTTTTAAGGCTGTGAAAGAAAAAAGGTAGAACAAGCCAAAGCATATTACAAATAACAGTGCTTATCTGCAGTAATAACAAGTGCTTAATAAATGAAAACTTATTAAGCAAGATTTTATGCTTCATTTACTTTGATAGGATGAAATTTTATATTTCAAGGTAACTATCCAACAACAGATTAAGGAATTCCTCCTGGGAGTTGTGACTGACTTCAATTATAAGTAAAAGAATATAGTGAGTCACTAGCTGTCTTTTAAGGAGACCAATACATTTCCAGACAACTTTTTTCTCTGTGAAGGTATCTCATTTTTCCTCTGCCAAATAAAATTAATTAAGTGACATTAAATTAAAAATGTATCTATTTACATGAGAGGACAGTAGATACTGGTTTGAGCTGATGAACATTGTTGAAATTTTCTCCTTCATTTTATTACTTTCTTTCGGAACAAGTCACAGGGGCAAATAAATAGTTACATATAGGCCCAGTCTGTGCAACCAACTGAGGGTTTTATTTGCATCTAGGTAGACTATCTGTGATGTACGGTGCAGGGTTTCCTCAGAGCCATTCAAACAGAAACTGCCTATGGATTTCAAGAGAAAAGTGCCACTTGATTTGGTTACATGAGAAGCTCAGAAATGAAGATGGGTCCAGGAAAGGAAAAAGAGAAAACCTGCTGATTGCCATGGGTTAGACTTGAACGTCCTCACATTTTCTGTCTTTATATATACCCACATAACTTAGCCATTCTCTAAGTCAGCCAAAGGGGTTAATTTGTGAGCAGGTTAAATTAAGGTTCTGAGGTCACCTACACTGGGTTCTCTTTATTCACTCTTTTTCTTCTGTGGTACCCAAAAAAGCACTGTGTCCACAAATTCTGTCCCAAGCCTACTGCTCTTCCCTCTTTATGATTTGTGCCTTATTCACCTTCAACCATGACTTAAACTGTGGCCCATAGTAATTGATTCAGTCGGGGTCTTTCTTTTCTCCTACATTCCTCCGTGCTCTGGGAATTTATGCAGGCAATTACCACCCCCAAATTAGCATGTTCTGTACAGACTCATCATGTCTTCTCTCCAAAAAGCAGCCCTCCTTCCAAATCCTTATTTCTTCTTATCAAGAATATTATACTGCTCCTTGCAGATAGTTTTCTTTCTCCTCTTCCTTGACTTCATATCTAATCAGTTTAGAAGTTCCGACATGTCTTCCTTCATGAGACTCTGAGTCCCTTTTGCTAGAGTCTGGACAAATCCAACAAGGAAACCAATTTTATGTTCCCTATGATGCAGAAAGATGCGGGAGGTGGATCTTAAGTGGGCCAGGAGGTCACCTGGAATTGTGGAGATCAATGTAGTCCAAAGGTCAAGTGCAGAACAGACCCAAGGAAAGGAGCCAAAGGTTTGTACTAAAATAGCATAGCAAGATCAGCCATCCATCAGACCTACATGACTGGTGTAAGGACGTAGTTAGAGGGAGGAGTAGGAATGGACTCTGTCTTGTTCATCTTTGAATTCCCAGTGCTGAACATGTTGCTTGCTCATGGAAGGCATGCAACAAATGTCCTATATACAGGTCAAGAGTATAACTTTTACTCAAGACTGCATATTAACAAATGCTCTTTCATTTTCATTATTTTATACCATCAAGTAGTGTTTGCGATGACACACTAGACGGGAACATCCACCACCGTTAGTTTGGGGTATCTGTAGAGTAACCCGAAATAATAAATAAATAAGGAAGCAAGTCATCTTAATAATATTTTGTGGTATTTTGACTTAAGAATTCAAATGTTAGGTATCAGTATAAAAAGGCTTTTAAAATTTTCTTAAAGGATAATAATGTAGAGATTTAAAATATTCATCTACCAGACTGATTTGCTTTTCATCTATTTTATGGCTTGGGATAAAACTTCCACTGACTAAATCACAGAGATTCCAAAAATTCTGCTTCTCAAACAATGTAGAGGGAATGAAGATAATATGCTCTGGAAAACTGTGTTGATTATAATGACAAAGATTAGGAAAATGGCAAAAACAGTATTTCAAATGTACATGATTTAATATAATAAATCATTCTAAATACATATATTTGTATAAGCTAAATTGGTACATCAAATATTAGTAGAGATTTGACAATTTTTTGTAAATCACTAAAAGCTGTGTATTCCAAGTGTTCAAAACATTTTTTTGTGTGTCACCTCATTAAGAAATGGGGAATCTGCAGATTGATTTATGTTTATTGAATGAAACAATAAATGAATGTATAAATATTTATTAAGGACTAAAACAATTAAATTAGCATTAGAAATATGTATTTACTAATCAATTGATCAGATGTTGTTTGACCTACTATGTGCAAATCAATTAAACAGTCATCAGAATGGTTTGGTGCTAAAAGTCTACTTTCTACTGAAAAGTGAAATAAAACAGACAATTTTTAAAACCTTTTACTATGAAAAATTTCAGGCATACAGAAGAGTAGAAAAAAATATGTAATGAACACCTATATACTCTCCATCCAGATTCAAGAGTTAACATTTCTCAAAGTTACTTTATGTTTTTATGCAATTTTGACAAACCACTTTAAAGAGAACTACAGCTATTATAATACTTTGCCCCTTAATACTTCAGCATGCATCTATAAAGATTAAAACATTCTGTGATATAACTAAAAATATCTCTATCTTCCCTAACGAAATTAATAATTCTTTAATAAGATATATATATGATCCTCATTTGGATTTCCACAGTTGTTCAAAGTTTGTCTTTCACCTGGTTTTTCACACAAAAATTACAGAAAGAAAACAGAATTTGATGAAGGAACAGACACTGGATTTACTTGTTTCCCTTAAGTTCTCTCGTCCACCCTTCTTTTATCAGAAATGACTTTTTTAAAAGATCAGGACAGTTGTCCTATAGAAAGTTCTACATTCTGGATTATCTGATTGTTTTCACATAAGGTAATTTACCACGTTCCTTTAGGCTAGTGTTTCTTGTAAAATGGAAGTTACACATAAGAGCTTGACTAAGTTCAGGTTAAATATTTCATAGGTTTGCTGTGTATTGAATATTACACATAACGGGAGTGTAGAGTGACTGCTTGTTCCAACACTTGTGATATAATTTGATCACCTGATTAAGGTAACCACCCCAAGTTTGTGATTAGGAAGTAAGCTATGGGGTTATACTTTAGCAACTTGCAAACACGCTCTTCCTCATTAACTCTTCACCCAGTGGTTTGAGTTTCTGTTGAGAACTTTTGCTTGAATCAATTATGTTACTATGGCTTGTAAAATAAAGTTTGAATTTTTGATTTCCCTCTTCAATGATCAGTTTCTAATTTCTTTACAATCTTAAATATGGCCTTTGGAATTTAAAGGGTTGAAAGTTCACAGTTTTAAGTATCATAGTATATTTGTAACAGGAGAATGCTAACCTTGGATTTTCTTTTGTGTTTTCAGCAAAATGGGAAGACACATTTTTATGATAAGCTCATTGTTGAATCCTTTGAAGAAGCACCCCTTCATGTTATGGTTTTCACTTACATGGGATATGGAATTGGAACCCTGTTTGGCTATCTCAGAGACTTTTTGAGAAACTGGGGAATAGAAAAATGCAATGCAGCCGTGGAACGAAAAGAACAAAGAGTACGTATGCACCCCTCCCTGGATCTTTGTCAATGCCTACTACTCTCTAAAGTGTTCTCAGAAGTGGTGATACAGGTGCAGATCCTAGAAAGCATGAGGTGCTCAGGAACTATTCAGTGTAAATTTCATTCATCTCCACCTCCTAAACCCCATTCCCCATGGGTTTATGGACCTGTTTTTACAAACATCTCATGGGCAACTGCTATTTGCCAGATACTGAACTAAGGCTTTTCCCATACCTTATAATATTTAATTTCTGTAACAACCCCATGAGATAGATATTAAAATATAATTTTGAAAATAAAAACATCAAAATATAAGAGCAAGAGCTCCTGGGTGGGACTGTACTTTGGTCTTCTAGTTGTAAGTTGGGTATTATTTATGCTCTATCCTGAAAAGGAAAGTGCATTTGAGTGAACTGGGACATTTTTATTTCATCTAAATCTGATTTCTCACCTTTAACACTATTAATATTTTGAACCAATTCTTTGGGCATTGTAAGAATTTTAACAGCATCTGAAAACTATAGCATTAAACCACCAAAGCTAAGGACACTCATGGAGTCCATTGCACCCTCCACTACCTCTACTGGAACAGGCACTGGTATCTAATGCTGAGAGACCCATAGATGGTTCACATCACAGGACTCTGTGGAGACAGACCCCAGTACCAGTCTGGAGCCAGGTAGACTCGGTGGGTGTCTAGACCCAGAAGAAAGACAACAATCACGGCAGTTCAGCTCACATGAAGCCACATCCATAGGAAAAGGGGGAGAGTAATATATCAAGGAAACACCCTGTGGGACAAAAGAATCTGAACAACAGTCTTCAGCCCTAGACCTTCCCCCTGACAGAGCCTACCCAAATGAGAAGGAACCAGAAAACCAACCTTGGTAATATGACAAAACAAGGCTCTTCAACACCCCCTAAAATATCACACTAGTTCACCAAAAATGGATCCAAATCAAGAAGAAATCCCTGATTTACCTGAAAAAGAATTCAGGAGGTTATTAAGCTAATCAGCGAGAGGCCAGAGAAAGGCAATGCCCAATGCAAGAAAATGCAAAAAAATGATACAAGAAGTGAAGGGAGAAATATTCAAGGAAATAGATGACTTAAAGTAAAAACAACAAAAATTCAAGAAAACTTTGGACACACTTTTAGAAATGCAAAATGCTCTGGAAAGTCTCAGCAATAGAATTGAACTAGTAGAAGAAAGAAATTAGAGCTTAAAGACAAGGTCTTCGAATTAACCCAATTCAACAAAGACAAAGAAAAACGAATAAGAAAATATGAACAAAACCTCCAAGAAGTCTGGGGTTATGTTAAACAACCAAACCTAAGAATAATCAGTGATCCTGAGGAATAAGAGAATTCTAAAAGCTTGGAAATCAAATTTGAGGGAATAATCGAGGAAAACTTCCCTGGCCTTGCTAGAAACCTAGACATGCAAATACGAGAAGCACAAAGATCACCCAGGAAATTCATCACAAAAAGATCTTCACCTAGGTACACTGTCATCAGGTTATCCAAAGGAAACCATTTTAAGAGCTGTGAGATAGAAGCACCAGGTAATTTAGAAAGGAAAACCTATCAGATTAACAGCAGATTTCTCAGCAGAAACAGTACAAGCTAAGAAGGAATTAGGGCCCTATCTTCAGCCTCCTCAAACAAAACAATTATCAGCCAAGAATTTTGTATACAGCAAAACTAAGCATCATATATGAAGGAAGGATACAGTCATCTTCAGACAAACAAATGCTGAGAGAATTCATACCAAGCCACCACTACAAGAACAGATAAAAAGAGCTCTAGGCCGGGCGCGGTGGCTCAAGCCTGTAATCCCAGCACTTTGGGAGGCCGAGACGGGCGGATCACGAGGTCAGGAGATCGAGACCATCCTGGCTAACATGGTGAAACCCCGTCTCTACTAAAAAATACAAAAAACTAGCCGGGCGAGGTGGCGGGCGCCTGTAGTCTCAGCTACTCGGGAGGCTGAGGCAGGAGAATGGCGGGAACCCGGGAGGCGGAGCTTGCAGTGAGCCGAGATCGCACCACTGCACTCCAGCCTGGGTGATAGAGCGAGACTCCGTCTCAAAAAAAAAAAAAAAAAAAAAAAAGCTCTAAATATTGAAACAAATCCTGGAAAACAGAGCTTCTTTAAAACATAAATCACACAGGATCCATTAAAACACACACACACACACAAGTTAAAAAGCAAAAACAAAAAAGAAAAAAACCCAAAGTACACAGACAACGATGAGCATGATGAATGTAAAGATACCTCACATTTCAATACCAACACTGAATGTAAATTGCCTAAATGATCCACTTAAAAGATACAGAACCACAGAACGGGTAAGAACTCACCAACCAACTATCTGCTGCCTTCAGAAGACTCACTTAACACACAAGGACTCACATAAACTTAAAGTAAAGGGGTGGAAAAAGGCATTTCATGCAAATGGACACCAAAAAGAGAGCAGGGATAGTTATTCTAATATCAGACAACTTTAAGCAACCGTGGTTAAAAGAAACAAAGAGGGACATTACGTAATGGTAAAAGGCCTTGTCAAACAGGAAAATATCATAGTCCTAAACATATATGCACCTAACACTGGAGATCTTAAATTTATTTATTTATTTATTTATTTATTTATTTATTTATTTATTTATTTTGAGGCGGGGTCTCACTCTGTCACGCAGACTGGAGTGCAGTGGCCTGATCTCGGCTCACTGCAAGCTCCGCCTCCCAGGTTCACACCATTCTCCTGCCTCAGCCTCCCAAGTAGCTGAGACTACAGGCACCTGCCAACATGCCCAGCTAATTTTTTTTTTTTTTTTTTTTTTTTTGTATTTTCAGTAGAGATGGGGTTTCACTGTGTTAGCCAGGATGGTCTCGATCTCCTGACCTCGTGACCCACCCACCTCGGCCTCCCAAAGTGCTGGGATTACAGGTGTGAGCCACCACGCCCAGCCTGGAGATCCTAAATTTATAAAGCAATTACTAACAGACCTGAGAAATAAGATAGCCAGCAACACAATAATAGTGGGGGACTTCAATACTGCGCTGACAGCACTAGACAGGTCATCAAGACAGGAAGTCAACAAAGATACAATGGATTTAAACTATACCTTGGCACAAGTGGACTTAACAGACATATACAGACATTCCATCCAACAACCACAGAATACACATTCTATTCAACAGTACAGGGAACTTTCTCCAAGATAGACCATATGATAGGCCATAAAACAAGACTCAATAAATTTAAGAAAACTGAAATAATATCAAGCACTCTCTCAGGCCACAGTGGAATAAAACTGGAAATCAACTCCAAAAGGAAGCTTCAAAACCATGTAAATACAAGGAAATTAAATAACTTGCTCCTGAATGAGCACTGGGTCAAAAACAAAATCAACATGGAAATTAAAAAATTCTTCGAAGTGAATGACAATAATAACACAACTTATCAAAACCTAAGGCAGTGCTAAGAGAAAGTTCATAGCCCTAAACTCCTACATCAAAAAGTCTGAAAGAGCACAAATAGACACTCTAAGGCCACACCTCAAGGAACTAGAGAAACTTGAACAAACCAAATGCAAACCCAGCAGAAGAAAGGAAATAAACAGTGTGGCTGGCAAGATGGGCTGCAACTCCCAGAAAGAACAATGCAGAAGGAACGTGATTTCTGCATTTCCAACTGAGGTACCTGGCTCATCTCACTGGGACTGGTTAGACAGTTGGTGCAGCCCACAGAGGGCAAGTCGAAGCAGGGTGTAGCATTGCCTCATCTGGGAAGTGCAAGGGGTTGGAGAACTCCCTCGCCTAGCCAAGGGAAGCGGTGGAGGACTGTGTCACAAGAAACAGTGCATTCTGGTCCAGATACTATTTCCCCAGGTCTTCGCAACCTGGGGACCAGGAGATTCCCTCCGGTGCCTACACCACCAGGGCCCTGGGTTTCAAGCACAAAATTGGGCAGCCATTTAGGCAGACAGCAAGCTAGCTGCAGGAGTTTTTTTTCACACCCCAGTGGCACCTAGAACACCCGCAAGACAGAACGGTTCACTGCCCTGGGAAGAGCGTTAAAGCCAGGGAACCAAGTGATCTAGTTTAGCGGATCCCACTGCCACTGAGCCCAGCAAGCTAAGATCTACTGGCTTGAAATTCTTGCTGCCAGCACAGCAGTCTGAAGTCGACCTGGGACACTTGAGCTTGGTGGCAGGAGGGGCATCCACCATTATTGAGGCTTGAGTGGGCCGTTTTCCCCTCACAGTGTAAACAAAGCCTCCGGCGGGGTGGAGGGGGCGGGGGGAGTTTGAATTGGGCGGAGCCCACCGCAGCTACTCAAAGCTGCTGTAGCCAGACTGCCACTCTAGATTCCTCCTCTCTGGGCAGTGTATATTGCTCGGGTGATATATGCACCAAAATCTCACAAGTCACCACTAAAGAACTCACTCATGTAACCAAATACCATCCCGGTCAGGGGTTTATAGGTAAAACTCCCATCTCCCTGGGACCTCCCTGGCACCGGGGGGTAGTGGCAGCTGTGGGTGCAGCTTCAGCAGATTTAAATGCGTTCCTGCCTCCTGGCCCTGAAGAGAGCAGCAGATCTCCCAGCACAGCGCTCCAGCTCTGCTAAAGGACAGACTGGCTCCTCAAGTGGATCCCTGACCCCCAGGCCTCCTGACTGGGAGACACCTCCAGGCAATGAACATGATGAAAGTAATGATACCTCACATTTCAATACTAACATTGGCAAACAGGGTCTGGAGTGGACCTCCAGCAAACTCCAGCAGACCTTCAGCAGAGGGGCCTGACTGTTAGAAGGAAAACTAACAAACAGAAAGGAATAGCATCAACATCAACGAAAAGAACATCCACACAAAACCCCCATTCGCAGGCCACCAACATTGAAGACCAAAGGTCGATAAATCCATGAAGATGAGGAAAAACCAGCGCAAAAAAGGCTGAAAACCAGAACGCCTCTTCTTCTCCAAAGGATCACAGCTCCTCGCCAGCAAGAGAACAAAACTGGACGGAAAATGAATTTGATGAATTGACAGAAGTAGGCTTCAGAAGGTGGGTAATAACAAACTCCTCGGAACTAAAGGAGCATGTTCTAACCCAACACAAGGAAGCTAAGAACCTTGAAAAAAGGTTAGACAAATTGCTAACTAGAATAACCAGTTTAGAGAAGAACATAAATGACCTGATGGAGCTGAAGAACACAGAACAAAAACTTTGTGAAGCATACACAAGTATCAATAGCTGAACTGATCAAGCAGAAGAAAGGATATTAGAGACTGATGATCAAAGTAATGAAATAAAGTGTAAAAACAAGATTAGAGAAAAAAAGAATAAAAAGGAATAAACAAAGTCTCCAAGAAATATGGAACTATGTGAAAAGACCAAACCTATGTTTGATCAATATACCTGAAAGTGACAGAGAGAATGGAACCAAGCTGGAAAACACTCTTCAGGATATTATCCAGGAGAACTTCCCCAACCTAGCAAGACAGGCCAACATTCAAATTCAGGAAATACAGAGAAATACAGTGCTCACCACTCAAGAAGAGCAACCCCAAGACACATAATCATCAGATTCACCAAGGTTGAAATGAAGAAAAAAATGTTGAGGGCAGCCAGAGAGAAAGGTCAGGTTACCCACAAAGGGAAGCCCATCACGCTAACAGCAGATCTCTCTGCAGAAACCCTACAAGCCAGAAAAGAGTGGGGGCCAATATTCAACATTCTTAAAGAAAGAATTTTCAACCCAGAATTTCATATCCAACCAAACTAAGCTTCATAAGAAAAGAAGAAATAAAATCCTTTACAGCAAGCACATGCTGATAGATTTTGTCACCAAGCCTGTCTTAAAAGAGCTCCTGAGGGAAGCACTAAATATAGAAAGGAAAAACTGGTACCAGCCACTGGAATAACATAACACATTGTAATGACTATGGACACTATGAAGAAACTGCATCAATTAATGGGCAAAATAACCAGCTAGCATCATAATAACAGGATCAAATTCACACATAACAATATAAACTTTGAACGTAAACCAGCTAAATACCCCAATTAAGAGACAAAGACTGGCGAATTGGATAAAGAGTCAAGACCCATCCATGTGCTGTATTCAGGAGACCCATCTCACGTGCAAAGACACACATAGGCTCAAAATAAAGGGATGGAGGAATATTTACCAAGCAAATGGAAAGCAAAAAAAGCAGAGGTTGCAATCCTAGTCTCTGATAAAACAGACTTTAAACCGACAAAGATCAAAAAAGACAAAGAAGGGCATTACATAACGGTAAAGGGATCAGTGCAACAAGAAGAGCTAACGATCCTAAATATACATGCACCCAATACAGGAGCACCCAGATTAAAGCATAAACCAAGTTATTTAGACCTACAAAAAGACTTAGATTCCCACACAATAATAGCGGGAGACTTTAACACCCACTGTCAATATTAGACAGACCAATGAGACAGAAAATTAACAAGGATATTCAGGACTTGAACTCAGCTCTGGACCAAGTGGACCTAATAGACATCTACAGAACTCTCCACCCTAAATCAACAGAATATACATTCTTCTCAGCACCACATCACACTTCTTCTTAACTTGACCACATAATTGGAAGTAAAACAAATATGATGCAGTGTATCACTGTTCAGGTGATGTATGCACCAAAATCTCACAAATCACCACTAAAGAACTTACTCACGTAACCAAATACCACCTGTACCCCAATAACTTACAGAAAAATAACAAAAATAATAACAAAATTAAATAGAAATTTAAAAGAATGATTTATGCAAAACTATTTGACTTGGGAAAAATATTTGTTCCATCTTAGAGGAGCAAATTTCAGAAATATTTTTTAGCATCTTCTATAAAATACCTCAATTCCTAGTCACTTAAGGTTTGTCAATATTCAAGTCTCTGTATACAAAATCCATATAATGCAAAGATTTGGCATACAGAGAATAATTTTGCATTATATCTGGGCAGCACTGTATAATCTCAAGTAGCTTCCTTACCATCCTCGGGTTACAAATAGCTGAATGAGCTCAGAGCGGTGGAGAGACTGGATTTTGGTATTAGAGGGATCCAGGTTTGAATTCTGGTTTTGTGCTGTTCTGCGTGTGTGTGATTTTACTAATTAATAATGACATTGGATCACTCTTAGGTTTATTGATCTTGTGTGTTTTCACTTCTGAGAAATATTTTTCATAACTTTTCCTTGTCTTTTCTTATCGGTTTGTAAGAGTTCTTTATATACTTTTGATGCAGTCATTGGTCAATTGTGTGTACTGCAACCTATAAACATGCCAGTTTGTATCTTGTATTTTCCCTTTGTAACATTTTTTTTAATGAACAAAAGTTTATTTTTAAAAAAAAGAATTTTAACAGCATCTGTGGCTGTTAGATAATTTTTAAAAGAATTTTTAATTTTTTTAAAAGATTTTAACAGCATCCACTGATTAGATTAGCCACTGTCACTCACATAAATACCTGTGACAACTCAAATACCTCAAGACATTGCCAAATGTCTCAAAGAGCACAAAATCACCCACAGTGTAGAATCACTGATCTAGGTACTTTAGATAGTTAGTCTGTAAAAGTCTACATGATCTCTTTTTTGCACAATACTGGAGGACAGCCTAGAAAATATTCAGACATCTGCAAAGATCCTGCATTGCATTTTCCAAATCGGTCCAGAGGATTTATGATGTTATGAATCTCTTTTTTCTAAAAAATAGTTTAGAATAATATATGGGCATGGATCATTCCATGAGATGGAGACTTGAAAACATCTAAACAAAGAACATTGGTAAGATACAAACTTCAAGGAATTGAGAAAATCCAATAATTTAGCAACTAGTACCCATGGTAAGAGAAACACTTATTACAGGACACATTCATGAACAAACTATGTGGAATTATTTGGAACTATATTAAGTCGAATGTATCATCTTCAGACAAAAATCAGACCCAGCTTTATTATTATAATCCCTCCAACTTTAGCAAGCATGTGAGCATGTGCTCTATACCAGACAATGGATGCTAATATTCATAGATGACAAGACAGTTTCTGCCATTAGAGATTTTGAAGTCTGGTGGGCAAACAGACTTACAAGCAAATAATATCCTAAAAGATGATGAGAGGGAAGATTGTGACTCCCTTAGGGATTCAAGAAACATTGATGCTGGGGCTTGAATGGTGAGCAGGAGTTTGCCAAGTTGGCAAGGGTGCAAAGGAGAACATTCTCAAAAGAAGGCACTGCTTGTGCCAGCGCATGCATTAATTCATTAATCAAGTTGGATTATTTTTGAGCATATATTTTGTGCCAGGCACTGTGCTATGATCTGGAGATATAAGAATAACCAAGGCAGACACAGTTCCTGCCCTCAGAAAGCTAATCATAAAACAGCAGTAGAATTTGCTAAAAGACAAAGCAGAGGTAAGTACAGGGCACCATGGGAGCAAAGAAAAATGTCTAACCTGATTTGGTGTTTAATGAAAACTTCTGGGTGAAAGAGAAAGCTAAATTGGGATCTAGACGCTGATGAGTAAACAGTAAGGCAAAGGGTGAATCAAGAGGGAAAAGGAGTCTCTAAGAAGAGAGAATATGGAGCCAGATGGTCCAGAGGTTAGAGAAAGCATTGTGCATTCAAGGAACCACGGAATTCCAATGACCTAGTGTGAATGAGAGTGGGAGTATGTGGGGAGAAAGATTGCTGAGAGGCAAGCAGGGGCCAGACTATAATGGGTTTTTTTATAAGCCATGGACATGTATTATAAGAACAATGGGAAAGCATTGAAGGACTTCAGGCAAAGGAATGCATATTTGTAGACAGAAAGATAATTCTCTCTACCCTATGAGAAATGGATTGCGGAAAGACAACTAAGAGATCAAAAAAGAAATTAAGGGGCTGATGCAGATATACAGGTTTAAAAAAATCTAGGTGAGATGGTTGGCCTGGGACCAAGGTAGTGACAATAGGGGTGGTGACAAGAGAAAAGGCCAGGAGATGTTTAAGAGGTGGAGTTAGAGATGGTTGATTTGACCTAGGGAAATAGAGAAAAGGACAACTCAAAGACCACATCCAAGTTTATGACACGTAGCAGAAGGTGGTGTCATTCACTGAGATGGATAATAGAGAAGCAAGATCCAGTTGGAGGGAGAAAGTGGTCAACTCAGTTTTTGACAAGTTGAGTTTGAAGAACTGGCAGCTAAACTTAAAGGTCTGGACCTCTGGAAAAAGTCTCAATGGGATATTGTAACATCTTCAGTTTATCTTCAGCATGTCAACAGGAATCAAAGCCAGGGAGGTAGACATCTTCCAGGGTAAGTTCATAGAGAAAAAAGAGAAAGGATGAAAAGAAAGTGAAGAATTTCAGAGAATTTAATAGATTTCAGAGACAGAATCCCAATTCAAGATGAAAAGCAGAGTGACGAGAAAAAAAAGTTCACAGTAGTTTAGAAAAGAGATTATTTGTGCTTGAACTAGGAAAGAGGCAGATGGAAGGAAAAGGAAATTAACCATAGAGAATATTTAGGAGGTATCAACAAGTCTTGGTGGCTGAATGTACAGAAGATAAGATAGAAGGAGGAAAATAGGGGAATCTCAAATTCTAGTTTAGGCAGATATGTGGATAGCAACATCACATCCATCACAATGAAATGGTTCTGTTGGTAAAATGATGGCCACAGACAGCTTTAAGGACATAAAGGTTCTTGAGTTATAAAGGATAAAGAAACAGTTAAACCAAGTAGGAGACAACTCAGTATGCTCCCAGAGATGTAGGTTTCCCTGGTCCTAGCAGAGCTGATAATGTAACTGGGAAAATGGGATTTGAAGGGGAATTCTCCTTGGGCATTCTCACAGTGATCTCCATGGCCCCTCCCCCCACCAGCTGCACTGTTCTAGAGGTGCTTGTCACCAATCTGCCTGCTCCCCAGGTACAAGTAACTAATGCATAATAAATCAGTACATTTCAGAGCACTGAGATGAAGGCTGAATCAAACGTAAATTTCTCAGGTGTGGCATTTCTTGGAAGGCTTAGGCTTCAGACCTGCAATCTATTTTCTAACCTTTCAATGTATTTGCTCTATTAAACCAGCAGGTCTAATCTTCTTGTCTTTTCTAAAGGAATTTCTTACATTTTATCAGGAAAAAAAAAATACCCATGAAAAGTTGTTTCCTAGGAAGTCTACTCTGAGATGGTGGCCTGAATGCAGGAAGGTTATTAGGGTGTGCTCCTGGGATCAGCACCTGTGAGGCAGAGAAGGAAATGGCATGGCTCAGGAGAGAGGGGAGTTGGAAAGGAAAGAGGGGATGGAGTGAATTGAGATGATGCAGACCCAGCAAAGGCCTCAACAAATCCCACAAGGAGTTCTGGAGATGGGAGGGCCTTTCAAGAGTCATCTGAGTTGAGGGAAGGGGGCTAGATCTTTTGACTCCTTCACTGATAGAAGCTGCCACCAGGGATCTTGGTGGAGGAAGATCCCTTCAGACCCAGGCAATCCTCATAGAGTTGTAAGCATCCAATGCTCCTAGCAACTAGGGGAATGGATGCATCAGCTCTGAACGATGGGCTATGTACATCAAATGGCAGCCTGCACTTCAACACTTGCCCCTGTTGCTACAAGAACTGCTCGAACCGCCCCACAGGAGAAAGGCATTGCATTGAGTAAATTAATAATTTACTTTTCTTTACAAAATAAATGGTTTCCATCCTATCTGATCTCTGTGAGGTCCAAAGCAATAGTCAATAGACTCATGTTGGTAAATGTGCCTTTCACATGGCATACCTTTTATTATTTGTTCCATTTGTGCCCCTTTAGAGACTTCTAGCATTTCAGAGTGACAGGTTCTAATTAACTGCAGTCACTATCTTTCTGATGGGACTTGATTTCCCAACCCTATCTATAGACTGACCCTTTAAATTTTGGGGTTTTTTTTGGTTTTTTTGTTTGTTTGTTTGTTTGTTTGAGACGGAGTCTCACTCTGTCACCCAGGCAGAGTGATGCAATCTCAGCTCACTGCAAACCTCCACCTCCTGGGCTCAAGTGATCCTCCCACCTCAGCTTCCCGAGTGACTGGGACCATAGGCACGTGCCACCACACCTGGCTAATTTTTTTGTATTTTTGGTAAAGACAGGGTTTTGCCATGTTGCCTATGCTGGTCTCAAACTCCTGACCTCAAGTGATCCATCCACTTTGGCCTCCCAAAGTGCCACCGCACCCAGTCCATCCTTTAATCTTCTTCTATTTTTTTTTCTTTTCTTTTTCTTTTTTCTTTTTTTTTTTTTTTTTTGAGATGGAGTCTCACTCTGTCAAACAGGATGGAGTATAGTGGTGCAGTCTCGGCTCATTGCAACCTCCACCTCCCAGGTTCAAGTGATTCTCCTGCCTCAGCCTTTCGAGTAGCTGGGACTACAAGCATGCAACACCATGCCTGGCTAATTTTTGTATTTTTAGTAGAGACAGGGTTTCACTATGTTGGCCAGACTGGTCTTGAACTCCTGACCCTATGATCTGCCTGCCTCAGCCTCCCAAAGTGCTGGGATTACAGGCATGAGCCACAGTACCTGGCCCCCTTTAATTTTTTAATACCATCCCCAGTCCCATACGTCTGATAGTATCCTTGCTTTCTATAAATAAGCTGTCTGATGCACATTTTTAATTCTCTTGCTCAAATCATGGAACATCCTATTTCCAGTGACATTTCATTCTTTTCAACAGAAATGAGCATTATTCTATTCTAAAAGTTGGTCACTGGGAGTGCAGAATATACCGCCCCACATGACAAGCCAGCCATGAGCAAAATGACACCAGAAAAGAGAATGCATTCATGAAGTGATGGTGGAAAATAACAATTACGATTTTTTAAAAGATCATGAATGAATGTTCTTATATTCACCTTTACTCATTTACTCTTCTTCCCTTTTGTTAATCAAATATAATAATTTATTAATCCATTTTCACTATTTTCTTTCTCTATGATGACTTGTCTCATACAGCCTTCCATTCAAATTAACGTGTTGCCCAAACTTATCTCTATTTAATTTCTCCTTCTTTTTATTTCTAGCTCAATTATTCTGAAATTGGCTCCCAAACATAAAGGTTCTGATCATCCTCTTTATCTGAATCACTTAACTTAGAAGAATAGAAAAATTACAATCTCCTTCCAAGACAGCACTAAAAAGCTCAGGTTAGACTGCACTAACAATCAGTAGATCCTAACAAAAAGGACAAGATGCAAAGTTTAAATATTTTGCTTAAATTTTACTCTTCAGTTTTGGGTCAAGAATATCTCTTTGTTTTAATAAAAGACAACTTCAGAGTTGAATCACAAATTCTCAAAAGTCCCTAGATAATTTATTTTTTCAGTGATATAACAGTCCAACTTTGCAAAATCCAGAAGAGAATGTCAGCAAATATAATCAATTAATGTCAATCATCACCAGAGGCTTAGAAAATACTTCAAGTGCAGCCAACTCTACAGGTCCACATTTCTCAAGTTGCTATGGTCCCAATATCAAACAAGTTCTGCAAAACCCGATAACATGGCACCAATTATAATTCTGTGTTCACATAAAATCCAGCTAGTTCCTAGGACCCAATACAAACTCTGTGTTCACATTAAATCCAGATAGTTCCTAGTACCAATACAAGTAAATCACAGACATTTCTGGCCAATATTCAGAGATTTTTACTCCCACCTAAAACAAAGCAGGTTCAGCAAGCTGTAGCTGTAGAAAATTTTAGGACAAATACCTAAATGTTTGGATAAATTATAATTTGTTATTTTGCATCCTGATACAACAACAGGATTAGCCCAGAGAAACTTTCTTCTGAAGGGTGAGGTCCATTAAGGTCACTGGGTATGAGATATGGTCTTGTCCAAAACAGACAGCCCAGGCACTGGTCTTCCTGTATGGACCTGCTTGGATCCAAACTCAAAGCTTCATTGGGGTATCTCTAGGAACATAATAGATTAATAAGTATGCAACTTATGGGATCGAAATATTAGACCAGTGTTTTGCAGACTTAACTACCCATTGGAATCACTGAGAACCTTTAAAAGGTACAAATACCTAGGCTTTACTCACAAATACCCTGATTTAATTGCTTTATGATGCAACCTGACTAGTGGGAGGTGGGGCAGAGCGGAGGGCTGGTCAAACTAACTTTCCAAGTGATTCTCATCCACATATAAAATTGCAAATCAGTGTTTCAGAGCACTGCTTCTCAAACTTCACCATGCCCTCAAATTATCTGGGGAAATCCTGTTAAAATGCAGATTCTGCTTCAATAGTTTTGGGTGGAGCCAAGATTCTGTACCTATAAACAAGTTCCCAGGTGAAGCCAATGCTGCTAGTCTGAGACCACATGTTGATCCTTCTGTAACCGAGTCCAAATTCATTCTGCTCATCACATGACAGCCAATAAGTTGAGAGACATGGAGTTGGAGCAAGGAAGGTGACCTTATTTCAAAGACCTAGCAAATCAAGAAATGGCAAACTAACGTCCCAAAGAACCAACCTTCAAAACAAATTTCAGTCTCTATGTTAAGGGCAGAGGGAAGACAAAGGGGCTGTGATCAAGAGGTGACCAAAGACTATAGACGTCTGGGCACCAGCAAGGGTCTGTGGAGGTTGAGAACTTTTTGGTCTTGGCCAGGTCACAACCCTCCTATAAATCTTTAACAAAACATAGTTGTTTACATATCTCCCTTTTAATCCCAGAGTTAATTTTTAAAAACTACATGATCGCTGTTTTTATGTTTTATTTCAGTGCTCTAAAATTATCCTAGCCTATGCATAGGAATGGGTAAAGCCTCCTTAAACAAAAATGGAATTTGTTGTTAGTTCTTTCGCTATTTCACGGTTATGTCGCTAGTATCACCTGAGAGCTTGCTAGAACTCTCAGACCCAGTCCAGCATCTTTAGTTTATCATGATCCTCAGGTGATATAGATACACATTAAAGTTTGAGAAGCGCTGCTATTCTAAAGGTTCTCAATTTGAAATTCGGCTGCCACCTGCATTCAGATGCAGGCAGTGCCATCCCTTGAAACCTCCAGGTGTCTATCCCCTTTCACATGCACAGCTCTCCTACTATCCCTTACAGGAAAGATGGTCTCAGCCCATCTGTACTTTATTGTGGTAGACTTTGGCAGTTAACTGTTACAGATCGACAGCTGATAATACCGGATTAATGCTTTACAACCTACAACCTTGGCTGCACATTGGAATGAGCTGTTCTGCCCCACACATTCGTCATTACTAGCTTTTTCTCTCCAGTACTGCCTCCAATGTCTCTTTTACCACCCCCACTCCCACCCCCAACTCCACCCCTGGAGCCTGCAATACCTTGATTTTAAGATCTTTTCATTCTCCTCTTCTCTCTCAGGTTCTCTTTTCCTTTCTTCTATCCATCTTAAATGCCATGGGCTTTGAAAGGGCCTCATCTTGATACCCACCCCCATGGTGACTGATCACCCTTCAAATTCAGGGCCACTAGCCTCAACATAGCCCTTGGTACTGCCTGCCAAACACACTGTTACTTAGGACCTCTATCACTGACTGTTCTAAATGGCAACTTTGTACTTTTCCCTTTCCCCTCAAACCTGCAACACTTCTTGTACCTCCTTTCAGCTAATAA
This sequence comes from Piliocolobus tephrosceles, assembly GCF_002776525.5. Classification (NCBI taxonomy): domain Eukaryota; kingdom Metazoa; phylum Chordata; class Mammalia; order Primates; family Cercopithecidae; genus Piliocolobus; species Piliocolobus tephrosceles. Next base: position 49,127,560 of record NC_045453.1, on the reverse strand, counting down.
TCTTGCTTCTATCAACTACAGAAAAAAAAAATAAGATTTTAAAGAATTAAAGTTAGTTTTATTTAGCAGTCTTCCTGAGGACTATAGACTGAAGCCTAGAGCGTCAGAGTAGCCCTTTCTTTAGAGAGGTTCTATCAGACTGCTCCAATGCAACATTTCAGTTCACAGTTTATATACAGGTAGCAAAGATTCAGTATACGCAAAATCGCATCTAAGTTTGGGTGCAAGAGTATATCTGATTATAGTGTACAGAAGCATAACCACTAATCCCATCAGACATTATCTTATGTGTAGGAAAAGACAAGAACTAAAGTTATTTATTTATTTATTTATTTATTTATTTATTTATTTATTTATCTGGAGGATTGTCCCACTTAATTTGTTTTTTAAATTTTTATTTTTTTTATTTGTATGAATTTAAGGGGCAAGAGTGCAGGTTTGTTATGTAGATATATTGTGTAGTGGTGAAGTACAGGTTTTTTGTATAACCATCACCTGAATAATGTGCATTGTATCCATTAAGTAATTTCTCATTCGTCGACCTCCTCCCACCCTCCCACCCTTCCAGCTCTCCGGTGTCTCTTATTTTACTCTCTACATCCATGTGTATGCATTATTTAGCTCCCACTTAGAAGTGAGAACATGTAATATTTGACTTTCTGTGTCTGAATTGTTTCACTTAAGATAATGGCCCACAATTGCATATTGCATCCCTGTTTCTGCAAAAACCATGATTTCATTCTTTTTTATGGCTGAATAGTATTCCATTGTGTGTGTGTGTGTGTGTGTGTGTATACACACCACATTTTCTTTATCCAATCATCTGTTGATGGACTGTTCGGTTGATTTCACATCTTTGCTATTGTCAACAGTGCTACAATAAATACATATCTTTCTGATATAATAATTCTTTTTCCTTTGAGTAAATACCCAATAGTGGGATTGCTGGATCAAATGGTATTTCTATTTTTAGTTCTTTGAGAAATCTCCATACTGTTTTCCATAGAAGTTGTACTAATTTACATTCCCACCAGCAGTGTATAAGCATCCTTCTTTCTCCATAATCTTGCCAACATCTGTTATTGTTTTGGCTTTTTAATAATAGACATTCTGAAGTAACTTATCTTTTGAGGAATACAGTGACTCGGGGAAGAGACATGGGGGGCCATATGCTCTATCTTGTTTTGTCTTCGAAGCATCTTTCTAGAAAGCTGCACATCATCACAGAGTCAGGGGCCTTGTGAAATTATGCCGGCAAGCAGAAATGAGGAAAAAACAGCTTCCAACATTTGTTACTTTGTCTCACACTTCCTATTTCATTGAGAAAATAGAAAAAGGTCAGCACATCCACCTGCTCTCTCCACCACCTACCTGCTATTGTGTTCATATACTTGGCCTTCCACCTGTCACTGTGGGGCAGGTGTCTGGGTTCCCATCGAGGCCACCTGTGTACTAGCTAACAGTGATCAGCAGTCATTCAACCTTGACACATCCAAAACTGTGGGTTGAGTTACGCCTCCAAACCTGTGCTTTTCACAATCTCCAGGTAAGTAAATGGCAACTCCACCAGTCCAGGTGCTCTGGACAAAACCTCCAAGTCAAAGAGCTTTGACTCAACTCTTTCCTTTGCACCCAAAGTCAAATCTGTAGGCCAGTACTGTCAGTTCTATGTTCCAAATACACTGTATTTGTTATCACACTACTTCTTACCACCCCTGCTGCTACAAGCTTTGTCCAAACCACCATCTCCTCTTATCTCAGATGTACCCTGCTTCTACCCTTGAGCCTAATAGTCTCTTCTCAACTAACAAGCATTGTGCAATGTGTAATTTAAACATTAATTGTGTAAAATTAATGTTTACACAACTAAACATTAATTGTGATGTTTAAAATCCTAAGTCAGGTCACAGCACATGTCTGGCCAGAACCCTTTAATATCTTCCCAGCTCCCTTCAAGTCAAGCTGCTAGAGGCTCTGCAGAATGTAGCCTCTCTTGTATCTCTAACTTCATCCCTTCTCTTCCTCTTTACTCCCAAGCACTGCTTCAGACACTAGGACCTCCTTGCTCTTCCTCAGGCACTACCCACCTGTGCCTGCCTCAGGTAATTTCCACTTACATAGCCCTCTGCCTGGAATGGCCCTCCCTTGGGTACCCACATCGCTCACTCTCTGACTCAGCTATCACCAGGAAACCAATAGGTTTAACTACAGCCAGAATCACTGGCCAGCACAATACCCCATCTGCCCCACCAGGCTTGGATCTAAATATCTTCTGGCTAAAAAGCAAGAAGGGGAGAAAGTTGTCCACAATTGTATCTGGCAGAGCATATGCCATAGGCTAAGAAAGCATCCCCAAAATACCAAAGGCCAAGAAATATTTTGCTAAATAAAATCACTGGTAGAATCAGATCATAGTCTCCCACAGTGAATACTCAAGATAGACCAACATCTATTTGTAGAGATATAGATATAGATATGTATAAGATATATATTTTTATTTGTATAATGTAGAAACATATATATTTACATACACACATCACTTGCACAAAGCCAGTCTGTGAATGAGTGGGTTAAGACAAGCCCTAATGGAAAGCCACTTCTTAAACTTATGTTTTCTTCTTTTTCCTTTTTATTATGGAAATAATGCACAAAAACAAGCATTATTTCATCTTTGTGCATGCATTTTTCCTGTCTCTTCTGTGCACTCAACTACACTTACGTTCATGTGTACTTACTCTGTCCTTCATGGGATCACATCATACATCTTGTTGTGTGACTTGTTTTTTTTCCCTAACTCTGTCTCTGAAGATATTTATATGCCAATACAGAACTACTTCACTCCTTTTAATAGCTGCATGATATTCCATAATATTCCATGTTACTCCATATATGGGTACACCATAATATACTTATTCCCATGTTTATTTTCACAAATAACTTGTCCATGATCAGTATATGCATTTATTCTAGGATAATTCCTAGAAGTGGCTTTCTGAGTCCAAGGCACGCATATTTTAACTTCTGAGACATACTGCCAATTTGCCTTTCAAAAATGCTTGCCTAGACCGACTCCAGTGAACAGTATCCAGCAATGCATGCTTCCTTGCCAGCATTGGTAGGTTGATTGTCATCAACATTTAAAAAGTGTTTTGCTAATCTGATGGGTGAACATTATTTATTTTTGTCTTAATTTGCATTTTCCTGATTAATATCATAACTGCACTTCTTTAAATACACTTTTTAGTTATTTACACTTAACTCTTCACAGACTGGCTGTTCCTATCTTTTGCTCATAATTGTATTAAACTTTTTGAAAATTGATTTAGAGGAACTTTTTCTATGTGCTCTGATATCAATAATTTTTCCATTAAATATATTTTAAATATTTCTCCAATTCTGTTTCTTGGCTCTTAACTTCATTGGCATTCTATTTAGCCGCACATACATGTTTCAGTCATATATAGGAAACATTTATGTTTTCATTGTTGTTATTCGTTTTGATGTTAGTTTTCTTTTCTCTCTCTTTGGGGAGGGGTGTTAGTCATGTTCATAAAATTTTCCTATAGTTTCATTCAGAACTTTTGTGATTTGGGCTGTTTATTTTGAACATTTAGTGCATAAATCTATTCATCCATCTAGTTTATTTCTATGTGCTGTGTGAGGTAAAGGACTATCTTTAATTTTTTTTTTTTTTTTTTGAAACAGAGTCTCACTGTCTCCCAGGCTGGACGACAGTGGCGTGGTATTAGCTCACTACAAACTTTCGCCCCCTGGGTTCAAACGATTCTAGTGCCTCAGTCACCAGAGTAGTTGGGATTACAGGCACCCACCACCACCCCCGCTTAATTTTTGTATGTTTAGTAGAGATGGGGTTTCTTCATGTTGACCTGGCTGGTTTTGAACTCCTGGCCTCAAGTGATCTGCCCCCCTCGGCCTCCCAAAATGCTGGGATTACAGGCATGAACCACTGCATCTGACCAATTTTTTAAGATATTTCTAATAATTTCCCCAATATAATTAATTAAATAGTTCTTTTCTTTTCTTTCTGTCTTTCTTTCTTTTTTTTTTTTTTTTTTTTTTTTTTTTTTCTGATGGAGTCTTGCTCTTTCGCCCAGACTGGAGTGCAGTGGCGTGATCTTGGCTCACTGCAACCTCGGCCTTCTGGGTTCAAGCGATTCTCCTGCCTCAGCCTTCTGAGTAGTTGGGATTACAAGCATGAGCCACCACACCTGCCCAATTTTTTAAAAGATATTTCTAATAATTTCCCCAATATCATTAATTAAATAGTTCTTTTTTTTTTTTCTTTCTCCTTTTCTTTTTTTCTTTTCTTTTTTTTTTTTTTTTTTTTAGACGGAATCTTGCTCTGTCGCCCAGGCTGGAGTGCACGGGCGCGATCTTGGCTCCTGGGTTGGAACGATTCTCCTGCCTCAATCCCCCAAGTAGCTGAAATTACAGGCATGTGCCACCGCGCACGGCTAATTTTTCTATTTTAGTACAGAGGAGGTTTCACCATCTTGGTCAGGCTAGTCTCAAACTCCTGACCTCAAGAGATTCGCCTCCCTCAGTCTCTCAAAAGTGCTGGGAGTACAGGCCAGGCGTGAGCCACAGAGCGCGATTAAATAGTTCATTTTTAACTCACTTATATGAAATGTTGACTTATTTTTCTATTATTTGGGTACCTCTACAAGATTTTAGATAATTCTTCAAGATTTTTTCTGTATATACTTTAGAATTAGCTTGTGAGGTATAGAATTTGGAAAAAACTGGCCATTTTCATTAAATCTACAGATTATCTTTGGAAAATTTAACGTCTTCATAGCAGTCTTCCTGTTCAGAAATCTGTCTCTTCTTTTCTTTATGTATTTCTTATGTTCTTTAGTAACATTTTATAATTTTCTTTATAAAAGTCTTACCATTTTCTCTTATTGAGCACAATGTTTTAATCATGACATAATTTGAATATTATCTTTTTCCTATACCATCTCCCAGTTAGCTATTGATAACATATAGCAAAGCAATTGTTATCTTGATATTCTAACCTCAAATGCTACCACTTTAATAAATTCCCTCCTTCCCAGTTTCTCAGATAGTTGCATTGGAATTTCTTGGAAATTTTCATGGGTGACATGAAAAACTGTACATATAATATCTTTGAGATTTATTATTATAATAAACTTATTAATTGTCATATTTAACTCCTCTAAACTTACTTTTTTCTCTACTGAATTTTTTTAAAATAAATATATGTTAATGCCTTTCACTATGATTGTAAATTTGGTAGGGTTTATTATTTTTTTTTCCAAAGTATTTCTGTGTAACTATCAGAAACATAAAAGTCCTTGGTTCTAATAGTTCTTGGTGGATTTTTTCCTTTTATTATGCTTTTTACCTTATATTCTAGTTTACCTTCTATTAATAAGTATGTACCTTTTTTCTCTTCAGTAGCCATCTCTTTCTCTTATCTTCAGCATTTCCAGAAAATGTATGTCTCTTATAAGCAACAAATAGATTGAAATACAAAAAAGTTGTATTTTAATAATATATTCTATTAACACTTATTTAAACCATATGAAATTACTGTTTTGATAGGTCAAAAATAGTCAAACATTGGCAATTCCATATGGTTCAATCTATTATAATACTGTAATTACATGTTTAAACTTATATCTGCCATATTTATGTTTTACATTCATATCTTCTTTTATTTTTATTTTTTGTTTTAAATATTTCTCCTTTTATACTTAGTACAGTTGTTTTTCTTTTAACATATATGCATTTTTTACTACTTTTTTAAAAAATTCAAGCTTTTTTAAAATTATAAATATTCAGTGTACAATATGGTGCTTTGATAAACATATACATTTTGAAATAATTATAACTATCAAGCTAATAACGTATCCATCATTTCACACAGTTAGCTTTTTTCTTCCTTCCTTTTTTTGGTGAGAACATTTAGAATCTACTTTCCTAATAATTTCAAGTATACAATATATTATTAACTATAGTCAGCATGCTGTACATTAGGTCTCCAGAACTTATTCATGCTACATAATTGAAACTTTGTACCCTTTGACCAGTATCCCTCCACCCTATTTTCACCATGCCCCCAGGACTGGCAACCACCATTCTACTCTCTGCTCCTATGATTTCAATGTTTTTAGATTTCACACATAAGTGAGATCACATGGTATTTGTCTTTCTTATTTCCCTTAGTATAAACTCCTCCAGGTGCATCCATGTTGTTGCAAATGTCCTTCTCTTTTAAGCCTGAATAGTATTCCATTGTGTATATATACCATATTTCTTTATCCATTCATCTATGATGGACACTTGGGTTGTTTACATATCTTGTCTATTGTGAATAATGCTGCAATAAACACAGGAGTGCATATATCGCTTGGAGATAGTGATGTCATTTACTTTGGATATACACCAAGAAGTGAGATTGCTAGATCATATGGTAGTTCTATTTTTAAATTTTTTTGGAACCTCCATATTGTTTTTCATAATGGCTTCATCAATTTACCTTCCCACCATCAGTGAACAAGAGTTCTCTTTTCTCCACATCCTTGCCAACACTTGTTATCTGTTGTCTTTTTAATAACATCCATTTTCACAGATATGAGGTGATTTCTCATTGTGGTTTTCATTTGAATTTCCCTGATGATTTGTGATGCTGACCTCTTTTTTTTTTTATATGCCTGGTGGTCATTTGTATGTCTTTTTTGAGAAATATCTGTTTGGGTCTCTTGCCCATTTTTTAATCAAGTTTTTGTTTGTTTGTTTGTTTTGCTACTGAATTGTTTGGATTCCTTATATATTCTGGGTAATAACACCTTACCAGACGTATGGTTTGCAAATATTTTCTCCCATTCTATAGGTTGCCCCTTCACTCTGTTTATGATTTCCTTTGTTGTGCAGAAGCTTTTTAGTTTGATGCAATTCCATTTTTTGGTTTTCTGTTTTGTTTTGTTTTGTTTTTGTTGCCTGTGTTTTGAGATCATAGCAAAAACTTCACTGCCCAGATCAATGTCAAGATTTTTCCCTAAGTTTCCCTCTAATAGTGTTACAGTTTCAGGTCTTACATTTAAGTATTTAATCCATTTTGAGTGTATTTTTGTATATAGTATGAGAAAAGAATCCAATTTCATTATTCTGCATATGTATATCCAATTTTTCCAACACCACGTATTGAAAGGACTCTCCCCAGTGTGTGTTTTTGGCACCTTTGTCAAAGATCCATTACTGTAAATGCATGAATTTATTCCTGGTATCTCTATTCTGTTCCATTGGCCTAAGTGTCTGTTTCTATGTCAGTACCATGCTGTTTTGATTACTGTAGCTTTGTAGTATATTTCAAAATTAGGTAGTGCACTCTCAATTATTACAGAAAATGTCTGTGGGTGTTAACCTTATGACTCCTTGCATATACTGAAAAATATGTGTATTTGTTTTTATTCAGTTGCTGACTTGGAAGGGTACAGAATTTAAGTTCAAGTTTTAAGCAATCTGATTCTTATTCTCTTCTATGAAGTGTGAAACTGTATTTGCTTTAATAAGTACCTGATGAACTCTTTATATCTTAAAATTCAAATCTTTCCTCGTCTCTAGAAATTTCTCCCTTCTCTTCCTTCTTATACTTTGCTTTCTCTCTCTCCTCCTTCTCTTCCTTTCCTCCTTAATTTCCTTCTTTCAATATTGCCATGTCTATTAGAGAGATGTTTGTTGTTCTGAATCTGTCCTATATATATCTCTTGACTTTCCCTTTATATTTTCTTTTCTTTGTTCTTTTCACTGTCTTAGGAAAAAAATCATCAATATAATATTCTAGCTTATTAATTTGCCTTTTTGTCATGGTCATTATTTTTTGAACTGTTTATCCTTTAAATGGGCACATTGTTCTGTTATGTTTATATAAAAATGTCACTTCTACATATATATATATTTTTTTTTTTTTTTCATGTTCACCTATCTTGAGTGACTGTAGAAGTGGAACAGGATGAGTTTCCAGGGCCAATAGATTGTCTTCTTGTTACGTGGGCTCTCCATTTCTCTACATTGGGGCATTGCTTTTCCCTCTACTTCTTGATGCCCACCACAGAGCTTTGTCCTGTGGCGAATATTATCACTTCTTATTTATTAGCCCAATAGGAAGAAGATGAAGGGATGTGCCCTCACCTTGAATGTCAGCTTGTTATAGCTCTGCACTCTCAACTTGAAGCTGCCTTTATTAGCTTACATCCATGCCAGTCTTCTCTGCAAATATTTGGAACCATGGTTTCCTGTGGTTTAATTTCCCCAGTGATCAGATCTTACTTATGTCTGTCTTTGTGATTCTTCTGCATTTCTGATGCACTGATGACACTCTTGATGCTCTTTCTAGGCATTTATAACTTTATTTTGTTTCTTAAGTATCTATTTTTTATTGTTATTTACATGGAACTTTTAGAAGAGTGGTAGGATTCATACAAGTACTGAGTCTGCCATCTTTAGTCAATATCTCTAATTCTTTAAGAATAAAAATTAAATTTAGCCATCTTTACGTTAGGTTCTTATACTTCGAAGAACTACTGTAAATACAGTTACCCTTACCAATGAAAAAGAAAATCTAAGCATATTTTGTTATTATCCCACGTTCTGCGTTAGAAACAGCTGGCTCTCAAAAGGACAATTATATAAAATACAGTGTTCGGTAAGAACTGAAGTGTCAATATAGATACAAATGAATAACTTTGTGTTTGATAAAGATGCTTTCTCACCCTACAAGAGATACGCTTCCAAATTTGATAATAGTTTTAACAATGAGCTATGGGTATACTCTTTTCACTTTAGTACAAGCATCAAGCCTTGTAGCAGGGTTTATTGGAAAGGGCATGGTTTGGGAACTGGAAATATTAATAATTTCTATTTTGTCCAATCAAGTTTTCTGACTTTCCATCAACTTATCTATGAAAATTTGATAGAAATATCTATAACACTTGGAAAATTATAAATTATAGTACAAATATAAAGGTTGAAAAATAAAGATTATGACATTGCAGAAGACATAATACTATTTTGTGGATCTTTTTAGATTTAACTCACTTCTTACTACACTCCATTCTCCAAAATGATTGTATCCTTATGGCCTGGTATTTTCTATCACATCTAGCCATTTGTTCAGAAAGCAAAATAAAGATGGTAAGCCAAATGACAAATTAAGTTTATAGATAAATAAAGATACATCCTATTGCAATGCTTTTGTTTTTGAAATATCAAGTCAGGCTTCATTTTCTGGTTTAGTTAAAATGCTGTGGGAAGCTTCTCTGGGACTAGAGGACATTGACCTTTGGAAGGTGTTGTCTGCTCCTGAAGAAAACTCCTGGCTGTTTAAAGGAATGGGGTGGAGTGGAAATACACCCAGACAGGAAACCTCGCAGGTGGAGAGAAGAAGAGGGCCATGCCCAAAAGCAAGTCAGTTCATTCACCTATCAGATCTTTAATTCTAAGTAGGTCTCTGAACTCAATTGGCCCTCTCAGAAACATGTACGTTACTGACCTTGTATATCAGATCTGGGTTAATGTTTATGTCATGCACAAAGAAATAACTCTGAGTACTTTAAAAAAAAAATTAGCCCTTCCTTTTTGCAGGGGAGTTGCAAGTACTTAATTTATAAAATTTCTATTGAGCATGAAGATTATTCCCTAGAAGGAAGCCTTTTCTGACCCCATGGAATATATTAAAATCCCTATATCTTGCCCTCAAAACATTTATCTCAGTGAAGAGACAGCTGCCCATTTCTACATACGTACAAATTCTGAATCCCTGAGTCAGGAGGCAGAGAGGTTAGACAGGACGAAGTATTTTCCGACCTTCTCTTAGGTGGCCATGACAATGCATCCACATGTGGCATGGGCTGGGAAGCCATGGGCTGTTTTTTCAAGCCAACGCCAAATTCCCTATGACTCAAGGACACTCCTACTATATATAGTCTCGTAACCTGCTGGCCCTCGTTTTCCATGTCATGGGTCAGGGTTTTTGTCATCACTGGTGTTTTGGAGGGCAGCTAGGCATGACCGAAATTACTCTGAAGTCTCTGTCTAGGGGAGTGGGTGAGGTCCGAGGCTGACCAGAGTTCAAGTCACGCACCTTTCTGAGCCTGATTCTCCTCATGGGTCGAGTGGGTGTTTGAGCTCTAAAACAGCAGTCCCCAATCTTTTTGGCACCAGGAACTGGTTTTGAGGAAGACAATTTTTTCCACGAAAAGCCAGGTGGGGTGAAGGGGTATAGTTTCAGGATGAAACTGTTCCACCTCAGATCATTAGGCATTAGATTCTCATAAGGATCACATAACCTAGACCCCTTGCATGCGCAGTTCACAATAGGGTTTGCACTCCTAGGAGAGTCTCATGCCACTGCTGATCTGACAGGAGGTGGAGCTCAGAGCTCAGGTGGTAATTCTCACTCACCCACTGCTCACCTCCTGCTGTGCAGTTAACAGGCCACAGACTGGTACCTGTCTGCAGCCCAGGGGTTAGGGACCCCTGCTCTGTGATTGTAGTGGCCCCTCTAGCCCTGGTGCCCTGTGCATCTTGTGGTTCCAAATCTGAAATTAATTTTAATTTTATAGACAGAATATTTTGGTTCTTGTCTCCTTCTCTCCAAAACCAACTGCTACTTTATTTTGGGTAAGATTTCTCATAAAACCTAAAATTATAATTCTCTTCATAGTCCAGAAGTATTACTTACACACCTACTTCTCTCTTTTCTCATGATAGAAAGAGTTTACAGGTTATCATTTCAAATAAGGCTTTTAAAATTATAAATAGAGAAACAACATTTGGGGATATAGAATAATTCACAAAGCAGTAAACAGTCTGAAAAAATGTATTGAATCAAAGAAGAAATAGTTTGAGAATGAATTTTCTAGAATTATATAATCTTGTAGCCTCAAAAATAAGTCTCTTTCCCTGTGAGAAAGACATATAAAGAGTATAATTGATTATCAGAAACTTGGAGCTTTAAATTTTAACAAAACCTACATCACAGCTACTTAAAGAAAATGCATTCAAGGTGAGACTTTTAAATGTAGAATTGCCCAACCATCCTTCAAATTCAGACAGTATATGCTTATGAACATTCTTTCCTACAAAAAAAATTATAGTTTTTCCCCAATAAATGATGCTGTTGTCACCAAGGACCAAAGGATGAAGTGATGGAACAGTCTGTGGCTTGGGTGTAGCCATCTGCCATCAAAACCTGCCTATTCTCTATATTATCTTCTGCAATGAACCAGCACAGAGAATGAGTGGGCAAAGCAGTAGCATAAGAAGGTCATCCACAAAGGCACTCCCCATGGTTTCCTTGTTCCTTCAGGAAATCAGCTCCATTTAATAACGGAAAGGAGAGCCAAGTGCTCCAAGAGCATAGGAGGAAGAATGAGAACGCTCACTCCCAATTATTCAGTGGCTCCTCATTACCTGCAGGATAAATGATGAGCTCTTCCTGCAAATGCTTCGGGTGCTCAAGGTTCCCACTGCCTGTGCCCAGCTGACATTGCAGCCTCACCCACGCTGTAGGGAGTCATTAGGGGATGGGGTCAGAGAGGTAACCTAAAGCCATATGAGTTAGGACGTCAAATCAGGAGTGAGGTGGGAGCCATTGTAAGTTCTGAGCAAAGAGTGACAGCGTACGCATTATATTTTATTCTTATTCTTCCCAAATGCACTCCACGTTCCCACCATACAAACCCACTCTCCTGAGAACTCCCCAAGCATCCCTGCCCATAACAATCTCATTCTGCCTTGGTGCCCATCGCCAGGGACTCTCCTACATAAAGCTTCTCTGATTCCTCCAACAAGGTGGGACTCTCCCTCCTACTCTAATCCCACGAATGTCCAAAGTACTTGGCTTACACCACAGTTATTGCATATTCTGCCTTGGATTAACTTTCTTCCTGTTTGCTCTGAGAATACTCGCAGGAGAATCTTGTTGCATTTTCTGCCTTGGATTAACTTTCTTCCTGTTTGCTCTAAGAATACTCACAGCAGAATCTTGAGTCTGCAGCATTTATCCTAAGAAAACTTTGCCATGAACTATTAATATCTCACTTGTATTATTTTCGCATTGCTGCAGTATATCAACTTTGAAAACAAAAGACATCATTCTATTTATAGCATTCTTTTTTTAGTAATGGTAATTCCACTTACATAATTTATCTCTAGCTCACAGAAAATGTCAAATCCTAGAAAACGCAGCATTCCTATGTGTGATGTTAGCATCATTCTTGAACAGTTATTGGCCAACAATTCATTTGATGAATCTGATTTTTCCTAAATAGATTATTCTGATGCAGATGATTCTGATGTTAGTTCCGTTTAGAACTAACTCCAAGAACAGTTTTTATATTTTATTTTCACATTGAAAATCAGTCAGATTTGCTTCAGCCTCAAAGAGTATGTTTATGTAAAATTAAATGAGGGCCGGCAATGAGCTGTACTTTTTTTTCCAAACTGGAAGAGGGAACTATTAAGAGTCAAATGATAACATTAGACATGTCTTGCTTTAAGCCTCAGCTAGATTGCAGATCTCTTTAGTGATGGATTACACTTTATACAGCAACTCAGTGTTGTTACCTCAGCTGTGAGAGAGGCCTGTTGCCTCCACGAGCTCCACTGATCAGTTTCCAAGCCCTGGGTCATGTAACAGCCAGCCACCCCCCAACAGCAGTTTTGCCAGCAGGTCCAACAGTTCAAGTTCATCCCCACTTCTAAAAACATAGTGAGTGGATATATTCATGTTCAAAAAAGTTGCAAACACATGATCATCTCAACCATTTTTCCCCAACGAAACTGCTTTGGACATAGACATCTGTGTTACCCTTAGAGAAACTGCTGGGATTTGTTGTCACCACTTGCCCTCATGCTTGTATTGCACTGACATCTTTGTTACCCCTATTCATCACGTTTCCATTCCCCCACTAAAAGGCATATTCTTTGGCCTCACAGATTTACTTCCCTCACCTACTGACCTTTGCTCACCTACTGACCTTTGCATCTGTAGATGTGTTATTTCCATAGCTCTTCCAGATCTTCTTCCCTTCTTCAGTTATAAGTGAAATCCAGAAAGCAAAGAACCAAAGATAACCTTCTACCTTTGTTCTAACAGGATTTCGTACCACTGTATCAAGACTTTGAAAATTTTTATACACGAAACCTTTACATGCGAATCAGAGACAACTGGAACCGGCCCATCTGCAGTGCCCCAGGGCCTCTGTTTGACGTGATGGAGAGGGTGTCGGATGACTATAACTGGACATTTAGGTGAGAGCGCCACTTGGGGGGCTTCGGGAAAAGAAAATCCTTTCAAGGAAATCCTAGCATGGGCACTAGATGACAAATCTGAAAAAAACAAGGCATGGAAGCCGTTGATTTTGTATCATTTATGCCTTTGCAAGCCCTCCTGCTGCCAGGGGAGGAAGGCACGTAAAGTAATTAAGCAGCTGCCAGAGTGGCTTTCTGGATTGTAATTAACCTAAGACCTGTGTCAGAAGGTGCAGAACACACCAAGCCAGCCAGGAAGACCCCTTTCAGCTTTATTGACAAATCCTACTCTCCTACTTCTAGCTGAATGAGACAGTGATGACCATGGTTCTCGTTCCGTTAGAAGGCTCTTGCTGGAATTTAAACCAGAGCATAAGTGTCATGAAAATAAATGCCCAAGGAAAATCAGGGCTAAGTAACAATCCATGGCTCAAGATGTCTTTCTCCAACGCTCTGCCCAACTTCATCATGGGTTTACCTTTCTATTAGGGAAAACCATTTTTTGGTAACAAGTTTTTTGATGCATATGAGATGTACATTATTTTGGAGTATGTATAATAATTTAATACATTCATATAAACTGTAAAGATCAAATCAGTGTACTTGGGGCATCCATCATCTTAAATATTTGTTTTTTATGACAAAATCATTTATATTATTTTCTTACAGATATTTTAAAATAGACCATACATTATTTTATAAACCACAGTCACCCTAGTGATCTGAGTTTTATTTCTTCTATCAAACCGTATCTTTGTACCTGTTAGTCAACTTCTCCCCCTCCTCCCTACCTTTTCTAGCCTCTGGTAACAACCAATCTACTCTCCCTTCGTGGGATATGCCTTTTTAGCTCCCATGTTACAGATTTTAAAAATGTGATATTTGACTTCTGTGCCTTGCTTATTTCATTTAATGTAAAGGCCTCCAGTTCTATCCAAATTGCTTCAAATGACAAGGGTTTCTTTTTTTTTTTTTTCTTTATGGTGACAACAGTGCAAGTTAATAAGAAAGAAAATACATGATTTGGGCCAGACCTAAGGCCTCTCCAGCACTAGGATAATTTTTTTTTACATTTGGAAAAATAAGACTTTATTAAATCAAATGAATGGGTATATTTGTTTCCTAAGAAAGCAATGATAATGAACTTGGTGGAAGGAATAATAGCAGGTAGGAGTTTGCTGATTTTGCTTTTAGCCTCATGGTAGTTGGTAGAGCATCTGGAAATGATTAGCTTTTTTTGTTTGTTTTGTTTTGTTTTTGTTTTTGTTTTTGTTTATGTGACTGCTTGTTCATTGCTGCAGCTTCAGTTCTCAGTTGATGCTTGAACTACCAGCAGTATCCATTATTCCAAACGTGGTCCAAAGAGGGCAGTCAGCTTGCACTGGTCCTGGAGCTATGATCAAAGTTGGCCCCAACTCAGCTTGGGGAAAGTTTCATCAACTTTTTCTTTAATAAATTTTTTTAATAAATTCTTTATAGGACAATCTTGTTCGTTGGTTCCCAGAGATGTATCCTTCATCTTGGATCATCCAGGGAGGTGTGGCACCTGAGTGGATGTTACCAACTCCTGGTATATCCTGATGACCAATGAATATCGGAGATTGTCCTGTCTCCATCCAGTCAAGTCCTGGAGCTGTGGCAGGTCCAAGTTGGAGGGCTGCTATGAGCTGGAAGCTACTTGGCTGTGCATCCTTTTCCAGCTTCCAGGGACTGAAGAACCCTCTTCTGCGTCTGGCACTGGCTGAGGGGGTCCAGATCCTCTGAGGGAAACCAATCTCTAGGACAGACTGAACCACCTCCTGCCAGCTCTGTTCCACCTCACGGATCTGAGCTGCCATCTCCTTGGTCACTTCATTCTCTTTTTCTTCATAGGAACCCAAACCTTCCATCAGGGATTTTTTGAATCATGCATAGCCCTGGGGAAAGGATTGTGTGCTCATTTACATGTTTCCCTACAGGTTTACTGGAAGAGTCATCAAAGATGTCATCAACATGGGCTCCTATAACTTCCTTGGTCTTGCAGCCAAGTACGATGAGTCTATGAGGACAATAAAGGATGTTTTAGAGGTGTATGGCACAGGCGTGTCCAGCACCAGGCATGAAATGGGTATGTACGCTCACTGTTTTGAAATTTTTTTCCTGTTAGGTCTCAGATTCCTTGTGTCTGCCTCTCAAATCTAGATCATATTTGGACTGTGTGTAAAAAGGTGTCATGCAATATAGAAAGAAAAAGAGATACTTTGGGAAATTTCAAGCATTAGGCTGTTGCCAGGCAGTTTATTAATTACATGTTTCAATTCTCCAGAATAGACAAAAATGGATCTTTCCTGCCCATATTATCTAAAATAGCAACACTGTGCCTCCTCTAGCTGGTCCTTTTCTGCCCTTTCTTCTACTTTTCTTAATGATGTTCATCACTGGTTAAAATGATCTTGTATTTGTATTCGTATATGGCCTGTCTCTGCTCCTAAAACATAAACCTTGTGAGAAGAGGGGTTGGACTTGTGTAATGTTGCATTGAACAAATGAATGAATCGACCAGGTGGAGCAGACGAGCAGACTGCCTCTTTATTTTCCTTTTAGCTAAAATGCTTTTCTTTTACTCAAAGGAGTAACATCTGTGAGAAGGAAACCCACTCCTCTTCAATTCAGGAAGAAAGAATAATGCAAGCTTGCTCTTACGTAGTGCTTTTCAATTCTTGGCATGAGGATAGAGAGGGAGAGAGAGGGAGAACGTTCATTTTTTGGAAAAAAAAAAAAAAAAAACACCTGTGTAGGCAGCACAGGTGGTGTTATTCTCATCTTCTGGGGGAAGAATCTGAGATCATGGCACCTAAGTGATGTACTTATGGAAGGTAAATAACCAACCTAATTCCCGGTCTAGCTCAGCTTTCTCTACTACAGCACTTCTCCCTCCCAGTGACACATACAAGGTTCACCAGGTCGGTTAGGTCTGTCTAAGAATTGGAGGCAAATGTGACTAAAAAGGGATTTACTATCATGTTAATGAATTATGAACCACATGTCCCTCTTAGATAACCAGTTAGCAGACAGTTTTAGAAACAATTTAATTATTCAGACTTGTGCAACAAATAATTCACATTGAACAAAGTAGGTACCTTTTTATCCCAACATTCATTGGCTAAAGCTCTAGAGTTAATAGTGGGTGCACAGATTTCTTTAAAAAAAATCTTACTTATCTTCATTTTGAGGCATAAGGGCTGGAGATGTTAACAGGGTGGAGATGAAAATGGGAGGCTTTACTCCACTTAGAAAGACTGGGTCACATGTGATGCCCCATTTGGAGATGGGGCAGAGACTGGAGGAGTACCCCTAGCCATAAGGAGCACAGGGTCAGTAACCGTTTGAGATATTTCCTCTGGTGCTGGTGACACCCAATACCAGGGTTGTTAACGACCAGGCAGAAGACACATTTCTGACAACAATCCCCCAACTCAAGGAGACAGAACACTCCCTATGCAGGCGGTAGAGACTGAAGGAAAGCTGCTTGATACAGACCATGTTCACTTACAGGGGAAGCCAGATATGGAACATGGGTCCCCGACTCTGCAGGTTTAGCAAACCCTAAGAAACTAGGCAGAAATGAAGGCCCCATTTGGTACTGCACTCAGCCCGAGTTCTTTCTCCACCTACTCACCCTTCTGAATCGCCCAGTTTTTAATATTTCTCCATTTCATTTAGCGCTCCATGTCAAGTTCTAAGAAAAGGACTTTAACATTTTTCAAGTAAATAGTGAAAGACTCAAAGAGAAGCCACCCACACTAATTTTAGGCAAATAGAATGACTGAAACATGAATATAAGCAGTCAGTCAGGAAATGAATAAATAAAGAGGGGATATTTAAAGTATTCTGCAACATTAATAATAATCTTAAAATGGCATGCAAGAATTAGGAGTAGCACAATTCTGAAAGCCATTTATTCTAAGGAACACAGGTAACTTTTGGAAAACGTGTCTTAAGAGAATATTTAACAGTACAAATGGGTTAACAATGAAAATTGGAAAGCTAAAAGTTCAACAATTTTTAGGAACCAAAATAGCTTCTTGAGAACCTACAAGTTTATGAACATTTAATCACTAAAAAATAACTCCTCAGAGATTTTAGAAATAGTTTTCAATATTCTAGGGGAAAAAGGAAAATAAAATCCATGTAACAAAAAAGGAAAGACAGAAAAGGAAATAACAAGCAGTCACTTAAAACATAAATAACAGATATTGTTTTGACCAAAAAAAAAAAAATGTACCAGGAAGAGATTTGTCTATCAAAAGAAAAAGACTGAGATTTGGCCAAAAACCTAAACTCAACTATGTGCTGTAATTTAAAAATATACAATATTAAGTTAAAATTATTTCAAAGGGTGAAAAATAGAAAGATAGGTCCCACAAGGTACCTAGTGCCCACTCCCTGCTGCAAACACCAAAGGGGCTCAAAAGGGTGGTCGCGTTAGTAGAAGGAGCAGCAAAGGAAGAGCCCAGAAGGAAGGTTCGTGGAGGAAGATTGTTTGCCAAACCTGCACCTATAAATGTGAAAAGCGAGCCCCAAAATACAGCCGGAAATGATATATTTCCAGACACATCTGTACAGAAGTGCAAATGCTGTTTTCAAGATGTGAAATTATACACTACTGCTTGTTTTAGAGTAGAACTAAAAAATAGTGGAATACAAAATTAAGGGAGGCTTTGGCTACTTTATGGGTCAATTTACATTCCACGTAAATGAAGCAATAAAAAACAAAAAAAATGATATGGTAATAGGAGACTATAAGGTGTCTCCCACAGTTGACAACCATTGAGCTAGCCTAACCTTGATCTCCAAATCTGACAAAAATGCATTTAAAAAAGGGAAAAGTATAAATTATTATAACTTTATACATTTTATATATAAAATAGAAATGGTATTATTATTACTTATAAAGTAATAATTAGGTTAATTATTTATAAAGTAAAGTAAGAAGCCAAAAGTAAATAAATAAATGATATAGAAGACATTAACAATGTAATCGTTAATGACTAATTGTTAATTTAATAGTTATCTATTGAATGCTAAACCTTAAAACATATTACCTCTATACCTCACCTTTTTAAATTCTCATTGAATTTTCATAAAAATCTACTACATATTATGCCACAAAGAAAACCACATGAAATTCTAAAAAGTAGAACCTACATAAGTCACATTCTTGAATCCTGTGAAATAAAGCTAAAAATTAATAACAAACTAACAGGTATGAGATTACGGGAAGCAGCTAGTTGTGTAGATAGAGGAAACTATAAGTCTTACCTTACCAAGCAGGAAAGATGAAAGCTAGTAAACTGGGCAACCAACATAGCAAAGAATAAAGGAAAAGCAAAAGTATTGAATTATTAAAGTTAAAAACAGAAACTTAAGAATTTGAAAGAGTAATTTCTATTGAGCCGAGCTGTCTGTACTTTTTTTTTTATTTAGAGAGTTAGAGTTTCATTCTGTTACCCAGGCTGGATTGCAGTGGTGTAATCACAGCTCACTGTAACCTCAAACTCCTGGCCTCTAGTGATCCTCCTGCCTCAGTCCCAAAAATACTGGGATGATAGGGAGGAGCCACCACCCCAAGCCCAACATCTGTATTTTTAATAAGTCACCACAGGTGATTTGGGTAAGCAGCCACACTTGACAACCATTGAGGTAGCATAACCTTGATCTCCAAATCTAACAAACATGCATTTAATAAACGGAAAAGTATAAATTACTATTACTTTATATATTTTATATATAAAATATAAATAATATTATTACTTATAAAATAATTATTTTATTTTTATAAAATAAATATTTTATATTTATAAAAAAAATTTAATTATATTTAATATATAATTTATATTAAATATAATATATTAAATTATATTAAATAATATATAATTAAATAATAAATTAAATAATATATAATAAATATAATTTATTATATTTAATATATAATTTATATATTAAAATATATAAAATAATATTTTATTATATATAAAATAATAATATATTTTTCAAAGTAACATATATTTTATAAATATATAAAAAGAAAATATAAATATATTTTGTAAATAATAATATAATAATATATGTATTATATATGAAAATTGGCATTAAGACTAACAGTACATTCAAATCACAGAATAATATAATCAAGTAATTCTATTCAGGGACCAAAATAATACTTCAATAAGGAGATCATTTAAAATATTGAAATAGCTAATAAATAAACTGATTATCTTCACAGATGCTGCTAAGCATTTATAAAGTTCATTATCCATTTCTCTAAAATTTTAAATAGAATATAAACAAGAAATTCCTGAATAGAAAAAAAATATCTACCTTGAAGAGATCGTATTATGATTCTTGGTTAAATACCAGAAATATTTATTTTAAAGTCAAGAAAAAGATGAAGATGCCTGTTTTACTATCATTTTTAATAACCTTTGGAAGTACTAAACAATATAATTAATTCATTATTCATTCTTTAAGTTAATGAATATTTATCTAAAGACTATTGTGTGACAGAATAAGAAGTATATATATAACAGAGGAAGAGGTAAAACAGCCATTATTTGTAGATGAGTTTATTGTTCACCTTCTGGGTTTCAAACTGTGACCTGTGGAGGGCAAGTGAAACTTGTGGAGGGGCTGTTCTTGGGGCTACCAGAGAGAGGGGGAATTGACCAAGTAGGACAGTGAGCCCATCCCTCACTATGCCTCTCCATTCCACTCAAAACAGAGTTTTGGTCCATTTTCCTCCACTTTACATATTTAAGTAATCAAAAATTTATTAGACATAAAAAGATTCAACAAAGAACAATTTTTAATTCATACAGTAAAGTTAATAATCAACTATAAACAGTAAGAGAATATACTAGGGAAATAATATTACTACTAAATATAACCAAAATTAGCAAACACCTAGGGAATACACTTATTTTGAAAATGTTTGGAACCTATTGAAAGAAAACTATAAAACTTTTATTAAAGACTTAACAGAAGACATTTAAAAAAAAACAGAAATACCATATACTTGAAGGGGAAAATTCAGTACTGTGGTTATATTAATTATTCCACAAATGAATATGTAAATTGAACACAAGCTCAATAAGAAGGGTAGAGGTGGATGGGTAGAAACTAAAAGCCCAGAAACGGATACAATATTGCACTCTCATTTGTATATGATAAGAAGAGTATTTCGGACCAGGTGAGAAAAGGATCAATGATTTCATGATTAGTGTTATAACTGGTTGGTCATATAAGGGAAGAAGTTATATTCCCACCTCACATATTACATCTAGGTAAATTACACCTAGATAAATTGCAAATATATTTGAGATTGACATGGAAAATACAAAAACCACCACCACCACCAAAAACAGTTTCAAAATAATTGAGTGAATGAATAAATGAATTGATGAAAAATATCAAATGAGTAAAATAAAACTACTGAGACAATTCAAATATGAAATGCACTCTGTGTGTTCCCAGGGAGGACCCTATTAGGAATGTCAAACTATAGTTTTCTTGATGTGCGCAATGCTTTTCTAGTTTGTCACTTATTACTAAACCCTGCTCAGTTCTACAACCTGTGTTGGCCTGCCATCTTTTCCAGGTGACTTCACCTCACCCTGGCAGAATGCCCTCTGGGTGGGAGGGGTCCTGCAAGCTGACTCAGTGCCACAGGGGCCACCCTGGTCATGGAAAATGGGCAGGCACTCTTCCCTGTTGGAGGTGAGTCAGCCTGCTCCTAACCCAACCACCTGCCACAGCTGTTTGCCCTTCAGGCTTCTCAAGCCTGATTCTGACAGTAGTTTAGTTTGTCCTAATACCCCAGGGAACCCGAGAAAACACTCACAAAAACCTGAAGGGAAAAGATTCAGCAAAATGAAACATTTAAACCTCTGTACATAGAAAACAAGGTTAACAAAGATAAAAGCCAAAGAACACAATTGGAAAAAGTTATTCCCAATATATATGACAACATGCTAATATTCTTAACACTTAAAGACTCTCACAAACCAACAAAAAAAAGAATATCCCAATTTTAGAAGCAGGACAAGTTTTTGATAAGGTTCAAAACAGGCAAAACTTGGCCGGGTGCGGGGGCTCACTCCTGTAATCCCGACACTTTGGGAGGCCGAGGCGGGCGGATCATGAGGTCAAGAGATCGAGACCATCCTGGCCAACATGGTGAAACCCCATCTCTACTAAAAATACAAAAATTAGCTGGATGTGGTGGCATGCACCTGTAGCCCCTGCTACTTGGGAGGGCGAGGCAGGAAAATTGGGTTCCTCGAACCCAGGAGGCAGAGGTTGCAGTGAGCCAAGATCGCACCATTGCCCTCCAGCCTGACAACCGAGTGAAACTCTGTCTCAAAAAAAAAAAAAAAAACAGACAAAACTGCACAGCCAGGATAGTGCAACATTTCTCAACCCTTTTGTCATTATCACATCACCCCTATGAAATGTTTATATATAAAACCTCTGAGCAGGTTATATACATATGTATATCTATATCTCTATCTATCTAGATAGATAGATAAATAGATAGAATATCTGTTTATATAGTGGGTAGGTATACCTGCATAGATTAAGATATTACCCCTCCCACAAGAACCAATTTTTGCCCCTTTTGGGGCAACATTGCCTCTGTCGGGAATGCATAGGATAGCACTCACCTTTAGAGGAAGGTGGATGAGAACCAGAAGGGGACACAGAGGGACTTCCCAGGGCTGTTCATAATTGTTTCTTTATCCTGATGTAGTTACATGTGTGTGTGTTCACATTATGAAAATTTATAGAGCTCTATATTTGTGATTTGTTTCCTTTTCTGTGTGTATATTATAGTTCAATGAAAATTTAACATTAAAAAGTAGATCCAGTACACAAACAGGCATTTATGATATATATAAGATACCATTACATATATATAATGGTATCCCCATGTCTTAATCATTCTTTGATTATTAATGGGGCAGAATATTTTCCATAGACTCATTAGCCATATATGTATTGTATATATGACTATTAATAATCAAAGAATGATTGAGACATTGAGATATCCTTTTACCCTAATTGACAAAAGTTAAAAAATAATAATCCCCAGTAGTTTCCAAGGAGTAAAGAAAAGAGCACTCTCATATATCATTGATAAAGTAAATTAGAGAGCAATTTGAAAAGGTATCAAAAGCAGCCATTTAACTTTGTAACTCTATTTTGAGAATTTTGTCTTTAAAAACATGAATAAGTATTTCAACTTGAATAAAGTATTTAAATAAGTATGTTCAAGAATAATCATTGCAGTGAGACTAATAATGATAAAGTTAGGGAAACAAGTAGTTTCTAACATTCAGAAATTGATTAAATATATTTGGTGGATTTGTTTAGCATAATATTATTTAGTCATTTGAAATTATAATGAAGTTCTTTAGCACCATAGTCAAGAACAAAAGCTCTGGGATTAAGTTGCTTGAACTCAAATCCTAGTTTCTCCTGTTGACCTAAAGAAAGAAACTGAGGCGAAATTAATATAGAGAGTTCATTTGGCCCGAAGTGGAGGACAGCTTCCCAGGACACACTTCCAAGTTGCCTTGGGAAGTGCTTCCTCCCACCTTTGCCACCAACAGGTTTTCAAAGGCAAAGAGGAACAAGGAGTGGGCTGACTCATAGGAACTGTCACTGATATACAGAAATAACATTGGTTAATAAGTGACTATACATTGCTGAACTATAGGTTGTGAACTATAGGGTGTACAGCATATTGTTCTTAATCATTAACGAATTTGTAAACCCCTCCTCCCAACCATTTATCTTCTTAACAAATTATCTGCTATCATTTAATTTAAATTATCGAGGCTCTTCCTGTGTTTCTTTCTCAAAGATTTGTAGCTAGGTCTAAGAAGTGTAGTTTTGTTAACCTGAGCTTTTGAAGAAGGGACCAGCCCAAATATGCAAAATGTCTAAAGTATATTTTAAATAAATATATTCTTTTGGCCTTTTAAGTTGCCTTAAGAAGGAGCAGTTGCTAAAAAATTGCTACCAACTAGAGATCTTAAATTTCTTTTAAAAAGAAATTTTACTTAACTTATTTTTATGTAAATCAATGTAACAAACACGTTTTCAAGCAGTGGATTTGATTAAATTAGCAATAAACATCCCCACTCCAATTAGATAATGGACACAGCAAAACCTTTCTTCATGAATAGTGCCAATTCCTCTCAAACCAAATTATTATAGATTCTGATTAATGAGATTTTATTGCATCTCTCTCAAGCCTGTTAATTTTCTTTTAAGAGTATGTTTCGGGAGAATGGGACTCTCAGAGGAATTGTTTGGGTGGAGAAAAATGGAAGCGTACCTTGGTTTCCGAAAGCCTTTTGGCAATTTCCTGAGATCTAGTAGAGTTCTGACAATGTAATTGCCCTTCTCCTGACCGTGATAGAAATTACAGCACAGCTCAATTTCAACTAGCAGGCATATTTCTGCAAACGTAGAATTTAGTTCTATAGGTTCAACAAAGCCAAGCACAATTCAACGAGATACGACAGTAATTTTACATAAGTATAATACTTGCCAGCAAGGTGATATCTGGGATGATCAAACAATGTTGAAATTCACAGAATTTCAGAATTTGTAGATCTGCCACCTTCCATCTTCCCACATAAATACCATAAGATGAGACACATAAAACCCCAGAGATTTTTAATGACTTGCCAATCAATGTTTCCACAGTCTATATAGGTTGAGAAGACTAGACATCAGTTCTCTTGAGTCCCACTGGAGAGCCATTTGTGCTGCTCCATGCTGCTCATAACAAAAACCAGAAAACATCAAGATCAGAGGTCACTAAACCAATCCAGCTGCCCCCTGTTTTTGTGTAGTTTTAAATAATTGGAATAATAAAAATAAGAGTAAGACTTTGTGACACATGAATATTATATGAAGTTCAAATTTCAGTGTCCGTAAAGCTTTGTTGGATCACAGCCATACCCATTATTTTGTGTATTGTCTATGACTGTTTTCACTTTACAACAGCAGAGTTGAATAGTTGCAACAACAACCGTATGGCCTGCAAAGCCCAAACCATTTATTCTCTAGATCTCTACCAAAAGTTTGCTGATCTAGACAAGTACTTGACATCACAATGATTTGGAGAAAATAAATCCTCTAGATTTAATAGCAATGAGCCACATTTCCAAATCTCAGCCAAATACCAAGATCCTTCCTTTAGACTAAAAAACTCTCATTATAGCCAAATATATTAAGAATACTGCTGGGCACGGTGGCTCACGCCTGTAATCCCAGCAATTTGGGAGGCCAAGGGGGCGGATCACCTGAGGTCAGGAGTTCGAGACCAGCCTGACCAACATGGAGAAATCCCGTCTCTACTAAAAATACAAAATTAGCCTGGCATGGTGGCACATGCCTGTAATCCCAGCTACTAGGGAGGCCAAGGCAGTAGAATCACTTGAACCTGGGAGACAGAGGTTGCAGTGAGCCGAGATCGCACCATTGCACTCCAGCCTAGGCAATGAGAGCGAAACTCAGTCTCAAAAATAAAAAGAAATAAAAGAATATAAACTTCATTGACATCAGCACCTGTGTATATCTTTTAAGGCCACTGATATCAACTTGAAGAAGATGAAGGACATTATCAATGTCTGTCCTAATTTCTCATATCCAGGCAATTATCTTTGGGAAGAGGAGCATTGAGGGTGGCAGAAGAACCATGTGACAGAAATGTAATACCAATCCATTTATTTTGTACTCTTCCTGATAATGCAAAAGAGTTAGATCTGGTAGTGCAATGGAAGTCATTTCTGATCATCTTGACACCTGCGTTTCTTCTCATAGACAGGACATAACCTAAATATGTGACCTGACTTTCCACCTAGTGTTAAGTAGCCCAGAGTTTAAAATACTTAAGTTGCAGGGTCCAGGAGTTCATCCAGACTTTCCCTATTTTTGATCTACCTATTTTATGTTTCCATTACCATCCTTCACGGTAAAGATGTGTATATTCCTCTGAACTATTCACCAGCCTGGAGCCCCTGTATAATTTGAGTTTATGTTAGTGAGCCCAGAAGGAGTAGAATAAACTCTTCCAATGAAGAGCTAGAACTAAAAGACCACATAGGGGCCTATGTATTAGTCTTCATCAAAGACACAATATAGAGTCTCTCATCTTATCATATACTACTTCCAGACTTAATTCTCTGCTATTTAGTCAAAGTAAAATACAGAGGGAGTAATGAAATCACAGAACTGAGGTTCAGCAAGGTCCCTAGAGTTTAGTCTAACTTACTTTTGTGAAAGTGCATACCAAAGTCCTGAAAGTCTCAATAACTTTCCCAAGGTAACGTAGTTAATGAATGGAAAGGCCATGTGTATCACAAACTCAAGAGTGCAAGAATTACTCCAGTTCCTTTTTTTATTACCAAGTTAATATTGGCCCCAATTCCCAATCTGGATTTCTACTTTTAGTCCATACTGGGGCTCCCATTTTTCAAGATGGAGCAAAGCTTTTAGATTATTATACAGCTCCCAACATCAGGGCTTTCTCCTGGTCCTTGGTCCCACAACCACACTGGTCAACACTGTTGAGCCACTGTTTAACTAAATACAAGCCCTGTGGTCCAGAAACCTAGTGTCTCTGTCCGATGCTGGAGGCTGAGGAGTCTATGGTGAGGATAGAGACTCCAGTATCTAGCATCCAAGCCATGTTCATGCAACTTGCAACTGTCCCCAGGCAGCTACCATCAAGAGATATGAATGGATCTGTTGACTCCAGTCTTGATCAATCCTCTTTACCCTCTCTGCTTCACATACCTCGATTCCTCTCCTTTGAGTACTCTTAATGGAGTCCTTTCAATTTGTGTAAGCTTTTATAAAGACTGGAAGGAAATAATTCCTGCTTTGGACCTTGTATCATGAACCTCTTTACAAGCAAAAACTAAACTCAACCTGGTTACTTATGAAACATGGAAGGGGGGGAATAACAACTTTTTAAGGAGAACATGCATACATTAATATTTCAATAAATTGTCTACGATGTTTATAACAACAAATCTTTATATATTTAAGAACATACAGATGCTTAGCACCCCTTGGGCTAGCAGCTGCCAAAATTTCCTGCTTTGGAAAAAGCCATGGAATTGTGATGAAGCGTTTCATCTCTGGAGTCAGACATGCTAATTTCAATCTTGGCTCTAAACTTACTAACTGTGTGACCTTGGAACCTCCAAGGGGTCTTGAGGGTAAACTAAATTCTCAGGGTTTTTTTTTTCCTCATCTATAAAATGAAGATAATAATAGTACCCACCTCAAAAAATTGGATGACAGTTGAGATAAGGCTTAAAACATTTCAGTATATTAGCTTGGCACATTGTGAAGTAGATGGTCTGCATTTATCAGTTCTGTCTCCTTTAAGTAGCATCACGTTGGTACCTGTTTCCTCACTAGTAAAATAAGGATACAGTTGCTTACTTTATAGAATATATGTAGGTGTGAGGATTAGAGAGGACATAGAGCATGAGGATTAAATTAAGCAATCATCATACATTGCTGAACACTCATTACACATTATTTATAAAAATCAATAAAATTTTTTAAAAAAGATAATGGAGACCAGGGGATAAGAGAGAAGTTATTATTCTGTCTACTTAGAAAATCTTCTCTCATCAGAATTATTTTATCTGAAGGACCATCATAATTATATACCTGTGCCCCACTTAAGGTTTTTATTTACATCTGATCTAATATTTGCTAATGCTTCAACCTGCCAAAAGGCAGGTTGATTTGTGGTTTGTTTAAAATGAAGGCCTGAGTAAGTGGGTAGTTGAAAGTTATTTCCGCCATTTTTCCAGACTTCACCATGATGGAGGGTCTCTTAGCCCAGCAGCAGTGGCCTATGCTCAGTGTAACTGTATGACCTAGACCCATTTCAGATACTACATCTGGCTTCTTCCAGACTATCTCGTAATGGCCAGAAAAACAAAGTCACTTGAGAAGCAATATTGTTCTATAACCTCCATTAGACTGGACGGAAGTGGATCAAAGAGGGCAGCAGAGTACCCCAAATGCTTCCGAAGGATGAACTCCAAGGTGTAATTCTTTAAGCAGAATGTGAATGCTGGCTTTAATGCAAGAATTACCAGTTCAAGCAAAGTGCCACAGATGTGAACTCATAGCTCTGACTCACAGTGTGAATGGCAAGATGGGACAGCTGGCAGGTCCCCATAACAAACAGCCTGCTCTTAGGCCAGGTCTAAGGAACAGTTTATGAACAGGACATTCTGGACCAAAAGTGGCTACAGTCACAATTTGGAAAATAGTCTTCATGTGGGCTACAAAAGAATTGGTAGTTGTGAAACAGGCTTGTTAATAACACCCACACTCTTTGCTATTAACCAACGTCAATATGTAGGCCAGTAATATCTGCCTAAAGAGTACGAGCCAGTCAGTATCAATAAAAATTCAGTAGACATGCATATAGTCCATAGATAGAATATTGGTACTGTATCTTGAATCTAATTTTTTATTTGACTGATGGCAGCAAACGTGGCACTTGGTACATGAAAATACTACTTAGCATATAAGATTTATTATATGCATAACACAGCAATTTGGAGATCCATTGTCAATAGCCAATTTATGGCTGTTATTGACTTTCAGAGACTAACATGTCACAGAGAAACAGAAAAAAAAGCTATTGTGGGTTTATTTATACCTTCAGCTAGCATTGTAACTATGCTTTCTTAGGAGTTAAAAAATGCCAATATTTATATACCAAAGACAAAATGTTGTACTTGATTTCCAGAATTTACCTAAGTACTTGGACCACCAACTGCAAGTTGACACCTTTACTCAATCAGGGTATAGCCTGAATGAATGTTTGTAGAAAGCAAAGCTTCTAGTGACTACTTTATTTCCCCAAGCTCTTCCTACATTTTTATTTTTTGAATATGAAGAGCAGGAAGAGTAAAGCAGCCCTTGATTAAAAGGAAGATTTTTCATTATTCCTTTAAAAACCCACCTCACGCCAGACCAGTCCAATCTGATTTTCAAAGACATGGCTTCCTGAAGTAGAAGTGGTGAAAGATCCTCAGCCATCCTGGGAATCTTTCAGGTTTGTTAATAAAGTCTGAGCTATGAACACTAAACAGAGAAACTCCATGGTAATGGAGTTTAGGGATTATTGTTTTCTATATAAATGAAGGTAAGCCCCTAGATGCAAAACCTCTCTTAACTTGTAACTCGGCTGTGAGACATCTGGTCATAGAAATTGGTCTTGCATCTAACAGCTAAAACTCACTTTGCTAACCACGTGCCCACTGGAAATCCTGAAAAAGGACTGTGTCTGGGGACCTCAGACCTCAGATGGACACTGGCATTTCCTTTTTCCTCTCTCTTCCCTTGTTTTCTTTTTCCTTTTTTTTCTTTCTTTTTTTTTTTTTTTTTTTTTTTTTTTTTTTTTTTTTTTTTTTTTTAATGAGATCTTGCTTTGTCACCCAGGCTGGTGTGCAGTGGCGTGATCATAGCTCACTTCAGCCTCAACCTCCTAAGCTCAATCCTCTCACCTCAGCCTCCCAAATAGCTGGGGTGGTGTGTACCACCATGCTCAGCTACTTTGCTTTTTATTTATTTTTTAGAGATGGGGTTCTCACCGTATTGGCCAGGCTGGTCTCAGACTCCTGACTTCAAGTAATCCTCCTGCCTCAGCCTCCCAAAGTGCTGGGATTATAGGCATGAACTACTGTGCCTAGCCTCCTCCCTGTCTTTAAGCCAGGTCTAATGGAAAGGATCTTGTAGTGAGCAATTTCTCAGAATGGTCTTAGACACACCCACTTCTCATGAGTTGACTGGCTGTTTGCATGACAACATATCCCACATTAATCTAACAACTTTTAGTGATGCAACTGTTGTAGATTAAGCTCCTGAGATGGCAGGTTTTGGAAAGATTAAGGGTGGAGAAAGACAAATGGAGATGCATCATGAACTTCTACTCATGCACTTCTGGGTGACTGGACCAGTTGTCACCTGACCCTCTGGGCAGGAAAGGGGAAATATATCAAGTTGGCAAAGTTTGGGCACCTTGTGTCTTTACTAGAAGACTTCTCTAGGAATGAATGTCTTCAGGCTGGTATTTACTGCCTAGTCACCTTATTGTCTTGGCATTGCATGGCCTTTTGATCTTCTTCCCTGTCTTCGTTATTCATCAAAAGACCCCATAAAACTTCCCTACTCTAAGCTGGAGAAATAGGAACACTTTTACAGTGTTGGTGGGATTGTAAACTAGTTCAATCATTGTGGAAAACAGTATGGCGATTCCTCAAGGATCTAGAACTAGAAATACCATATGACCCAGTCATCCCATTACTGGGTGTATACCCAAAGGATTATAAATCATGCTGCTATAAAGACACATGCACATGTATGTTTATTGCGGCACTATTCACAATAGCAAAGACTTGGAATCAACCCAAATGTCCATCAGTGACAGACTGGATTAAGAAAATGTGGCACATATACACCATGGAATACTATGCAGCCATAAAAAAGAATGAGTTTGTGTCCTTTGTAGAGACATGGATGCAGCTGGAAACCATCATTCTCAGCAAACTATTGCAAGAACAGAAAACCAAACACCGCATGTTCTCACTCATAGGTGGGAATTGAACAATGAGATCACTTGGACATGGGAAGGGGAACATCATACACGGGGGCCTATTATGGGAAGGGGGGAAGAGGGGAGGGATGGCATTGGGAGTTATAACTGATGTAAATGACGAGTTGATGGGTGCAGCACACCAACATGGCACATGTATACATATGTAACAAACCTGCACGTTGTGCACATGTACCCTGGAATTTAAAGAATAATCAAAAAAAAAAACACTTGTTTTTGTTGTTGTTTTTGTTGTTGTTGTTTGTTTTTTGTTTTTTTGGTTTGTTTTTTTTTTTTTTTTTTTTTTTTTTTTTTTTTCTGTCACCCAGGGTGGAGTGCAGTGGGGCAATCTCGGCTCACTGCAACCTCCGCCTCCCAGGTTCAAGTGATTCTCCTGCCTCAGCCTCCTGAGTAGCTGGGATTACAAGCATGCGGTACCATGCCAGGCTTTTTTTTGTGTGTGTGTGTGTATTTTTAATAGAAATGGGGTTTCACCATGTTGGCCAGGTTGGTCTTGAACTCCTGACCTTAGGTAATCCACCTGCCTCAGCCCACAAAATGCTGGGATTACAGGCGTGGGCCACCACACCTGGCCTAGAACGCTTGTTTTATTATGTCTTCTAATAACTTTGGAGATAAATAAATTCTGGTTTGAAAAGCAAGGCCCCTCAGTGTGACCTCTCATGAATGGCAAAGATCAAGAAGTATCCTCTTCAACATGAAATGCAATAGAAATCTTAGAACTGACCATTCAGTACCTTCTTACTATTTTAGCACAGTAAGAAAATTAATTTACCAATTTAAATACATTCTTATATCATACTCTGTATATTAAACTATGTTGATCCTTGGGCAAAAGGAAGTATGTTTATAGCGGCCCTAAACATGCTAACAATACTCCCGTAACTCAAATCTGAGCAACAGCTCCTATGTTCTATGTGTGTAAATTACAGCATCTCTCCACTTGTACATTTTTCCGTTCTGTCAGTTATATCATTTAGAAAGCCTTGCTCAATAAAAACAGGAGGCAAGACGCATGTGTAATATTAAATTTTCTAATAACCATATTTAATAAGGAAAAAAACTGGTAAAATCAATTTAATTATACATTTTCTTTAACACAGTATATCATACTATTGCCATTTAAATGTGTAATCACTATAAAAAATATCGGGCTGGGTGCAGTGGCTCACACCTGTAATCCCAGCACTTTGGGAGGCCAAGGTGGGTGGATTGCCTGAGCTCAGGAGTTTGAGACCAGCCTGGCTCAGGAGATGAGCCCATCTCTACTAAAATACAAAAAATTAGCCTGGCGTGGGGGCATGCACCTGTAGTCCCAGCTACTTGGGAGGCTGAGGCAGGAGAATTGATTGAACCCGGGAGGCCGAGGCTGCAGTGAATCGAGATCACACCACTGCACTCCAGCCTGGGCTACAGAGCAAGACTCCATCTCAAAAAAAAAAAAAAAAAAAAAAGTACTATTTTACATTCTTTTTGTCATTGTACTACGGCTTCAGAAAGTGACACATATTTTACACTTACAGCACATCTTAATAAAGACATTAAATTTCCAATAATTAATATGAAATGTAATGTTATCAAAAAATAATTTTGCAGTTGGTGAAATGCACTTTACTATGCTTTAGCTTTACAGTTTATGTTACTTAAAATTAAATAAAATTTGAAATTCAGTTTCTCAATTGCACTAACCACATATAGCTGGTGGCTACCATATTGGACTGTGCAGACCTAGGAGTTCAAGTGATAGCAAACAGAAAATATGAAGAGCGAGCATCAACATTTGCTGTAGCAAAGCATGAGGGGATTATGTTTAAGGAGGGATCAAACGGCAAACATATAAACAATTGTAAAGAGGTAAAAACTAAACTTTGGAGTTAAACTAGATTATCTCTGTTGCTTTTTATTGGTAACCTCTTAACTCTCAGTTTTGTTATCTGTGAAGTAAAAATACCTGCATTATTGGCTTCTAAGATTAAATGAGAGAACCTAAATAGTGGGCTTAACACCGTATCTAGTACATTCCAAAGGTTCAATAAATTATAAGGTTCAATAAATTATTGGTATCTATGGAAGTCATTGAATCTGTTTTGCATTCAGGTGGAGGAAACTCTGATGGGGTTATAATTTAATTAATTACTTGTGAGATGTAGAGTAAAAAGAGAGAATTGTGGGTGTTTTTTGTAAATTTTATTTCACTTATGGCACGGTGAAAAGTGCACCAGTCGTAAGTATACAGCTCAACGGATCTTCACAAAGCAAACATACCTACGTAACAAATGCAGAAACAGAACATTCAGAGAATCTAAAAACCGTGTTCATGCTCCTAACAAAAATAACTACTATCCTGACTTCTAGCACTGTAGATTTGTTTTGCCTGTTTGCAAACTTTATGTAAACGGAATCATACAGCCTGTACCTTTTTAGATGTCTGACTTCTTTCACTCAACAACAGATTTGTGAGATTCAACCACAATGTTGTGTGGAGCAGTAGTTCGTTCTTTCTCATTGCTGTATTGAATTCCACTATACAAATACCCCACATTGTATTTTTCCATTCTACAATAGTTGAATATTTGGGCTATTATCTAGATTCGGGCAATGGCAAATCTTCCTGCTACAAGCACTCTTGTATAGGTCTTTTGGTGATGTGTATGTACTGGAATTTGAGTTTTCAATCTTGGCCTTGTTGAAAAGTGAAGGCTCCACCTGCACGTTATGCACATGTACCCTAGAACTTAAAGTATAATAAAAAAAAAAAAAAAGAAAGAAAAAAAAAAGAGAAAAGTGAAGGCTCACTCCTCATGTAATTTTATGTGCAGGCACCTTGGATAAGCACAAGGAGCTGGAGGACCTTGTGGCTAAGTTCCTGAATGTGGAAGCAGCTATGGTCTTTGGGATGGGATTCGCAACTAACTCAATGAATATCCCAGCATTAGTTGGAAAGGTGAGAAGTTTGTTAACATAATTGTCTTCTACTGTATTACTCCTAAGAATTGTAACTCTGAGCAGTTCCTTGTTAGAAGTATGGCTGAGATGGGCACGGTGGCTTACGCCTGTAATCCCAGCACTTTGGGAGGCCGAGGTGGGTAAATCACAAGGTCAAGAGATCGAGACCATCCTGGCCAACATGGTGAAACCCTGTCTCTACTAAAAATACAAAAATTAGCTGGGAGTGGTGGTACGCACCTATAGTCCCAGCTACTCAGGAGGCTGAGGCAGGAGAATTGCTTGAACCCAGGAAGTAGAGGTTGCAATGAGCCGAGATCAGGCCACTGCATTCCAGCCTGATGATGGAGCGAGACTCCACCTCAAAAAAAAAAAGAAGCATGTGTGAGAAGGTTCTTTTCTTAGGAGAAACTGATTGGAAATCGATATTTTTGAATAAGTATGCCAGCTTAGTCCAGCAAATGTTATCATGATATTGCTGATTATATAATTGAAACCCTAGACATGGGTCAGAATTCATCTTCAAAGACAGTTTAACAAAGCAATCATAATTTTGGGCTCCTGAGTTCCCATTTGCAACTTCTCATAGCTAATATTTATTAAGCATTTACTTGGACAAAATATTTTTCCTACGTTACTCATTTATTTTTTCATTCAATAAACCAATTCTTGAGAATCTACTATGTCTTCATATGAGGGAAGATACAAGACATACAAAGATGAACAAGACCTATGGCTTTTAAATTATGTACTTTAGAGTCTAACGGGGGAAACAATATATTGAACAAAGTAGGACAAATACCATAGAAAAGGCATGCCCATATTTGAGGAAGGACAAAGAGCTGCCCAAAACCCTTCCTGAGAAAGTCTGCAATGTCTGTGCAAAAATGGTGAGAGGAGAACAGAATTTTAACAGATAAATAAGTTGTATTTAGGACATGAAGAGGGAACAGCACATGTAAAATACATAGGTTTGGAGGAACTAGAATACAGAATGGTGGTCAAAGAAAAGATCAGAGATGAAAGCAGGTGCCAAATGGCAATGAGCCATACAGTGACAATCATGCCGGCATTTGAAATTGTTCCTCAGAAAAAAAAAAAAAATGGGAAGTTGGCTGGTTCATTGCAAGTAAGCAAGTACATTCATCAAATTTATGCCTTTGAAAATGTGTCTCATCGCAACTACATGCAATGTATGGTCTTAGACTGGATTTTGCAATGAACAACATCAAAGGAATGATGATGTCTATTAAAAGCTTTAAGACATCATTAGAAAAGTTGGGGAAATTTAAATTTGAACTATCAAATGATAGTGTTGTAAAAGCATTGAACTTCTTGAATGTGATCATTGAATTGTGATTTTTGTAGGAGAATGTCCTATTCTCAGGAAAGGCGAAGTAGGAGGCTTACAAATAACTCCTAAATGTTCCACCAGAAAAATTACAAAAATGCATATATCTAGAGCACAAATATATGGGAATTTTTGTGGCTTTTGCCTCAGAAAAACTCAAAACATGCTATGTGTGAAACTATAGAAATATACGGGAAAATTCAAAGATTCTGGAAGGCCACAAAAGACAAAGGTTCACCATAATTTGCCTGCATTTTTGGTATGCTTAAGCAGTTTTACAATTTAGAAATGTTTAACTTAAAAAGAAAAATAATTTTACAAAGAGTAATTTGCAAGCAGTAAGTTAGACTGACTTAATCCACATACCGCAGACTGAATTGCCATCTATACTTTTCCATATTCAAAGTTTTTGACTGTAAAACAGTGATGTTTTTGCCTACATGGGATGTTAATACAGTGGAAAATGAGAATCAGAAGTAAGAGCTTAAATTGTCCTGCACAAAAGACCCCCGCCTTTCAGTAGGAATAACTAAAACTGTTCCAAATAATCCCTCATGGAAGTGCCCCTACAAGCTCATAACCCACCCAAAAATCTACCAATCTTCCTGTCGGAGATCAACACTTTAAGGCTCTCCCTGGTGCTTAACAAAGATCTTGGATGAACTTCTTGACTGCAAACTATATGTAAATGTTGCTGTGAACATGTAATATCTTAAAACAACTCCCATCTGCATCAGCTGACTGCTAAACATGATTTTATCCATATAGACACCAGGTTAAACTCTTGGCCTTTTAAAATTAAAGTGAGTTTTAGAAATTGGTGTTGCAGGTTTTAGAGTGTCTTCCTGTCCCCACAAGTTGTTTTTCCTTGGTTTTATTTATTGGCTTGTGTTTTGTGTGCTTGCTTTCTGCACAGGGATGCCTCATTTTAAGTGATGAGTTAAACCACACATCGCTTGTGCTTGGGGCCCGACTCTCAGGTGCAACCATAAGAATCTTCAAACACAACAGTGAGTGTCAATGTATTTATTCAACATGTACTGGCTTGCTCCTAGAAGAAAGTAAAGATTATTGATGAGGCTTTGTTCTGTTTTTCAAGCTGACAACGTAGCCTCGTGAAATATAATTATGTTTATATTCACTACTGGCTTGTTAACCTCTGGTGACCTGGAACAAATGGTTGAAGAGCATTAAACATCCAGATTGTTAAGTGTAACCCAAACACATTAATGTCACTGTTAGTGGTTTTGCAATGTGGCCTCTAAAGCCACGATTGATCTCTTAGGACTGCCATTTAATTATCAGAAGTGTTATAACTCTTCCCTTTCTACAACTCTGTCTTGAGAAAGTTTGGAGACTTAAGTTTTGTGTTATGTTCGGTTAAAAAATGGGCCTATTCCTTAGAAGAATGCCTCCTTCTACTTTGCCCACCCACAGATGCTCAGCTCCCTACCTAACAAAACCATCTATTCAACTTCATTGAAATGTCTTTTCAGGCTCTGGTTTGTGCGGTTGGGTGGTGAGGAGCAGGCAGAAGGCTATTTCTTTTAGAGACTTGATGAGGCAGCATGGAAATTATCAGAGAACACTTTGAAGGAGGTGTATGGTGGTGGACACCTGAGTTCTCTCGTCCAGCTCTGCTCCTGACTTACTGTGTCACTTTGTATAAATCCTTTCATCTTTCTTGCATTGAGTTTCCTCATCTGTAAAATGAGGTATCAAACTCTGTGATAGGTAAGGATCCTCCTAGTTGAAGGGCTTCGATTCTAATTTGTTATTGTCGTTGGAAAATTCCCTTCTGTCTGTGCATGTGTGCACGCATGCACACACATGCACACACGTGTACACACACAAATTTGTTTTCTCTTTCTTCCTTACCACCTTTCTCTCCTGCTTTCCCTTCTCCATTTTTCCCTGTTCCTCCTTCCTAGCTCTCCCCTCCATCCTCCAAGGAGGTAACAAAGTTTGAAGTGACAAGAAGAAGGTTGACGGAGAACTGAGGAAGAATTGTTTCAATTCTGTTCTGCCCACCTCGCAGCAAACTTAAACCAAAGAACAATTGTCCCATGGGGGAGGAAACAAAATGCATGGGAGTATTCTCTAGTGAACCCCCTTGTCTAACTCGCACAGTTGTTCAAATGAAAAATCTATGGCTCTCACTGAGTGGGGTGAGGTCTGGCTATGCCTTACTGAGCCATTTTCAGTAGCTATGTGAAGATGAACACTTAGAGTGAAGTTCAGGACCAGACCTTCCAGAAGAGCCAAACTGTGGCCTGCTCAGACTTATAGGGTGGCTATAACATCTAGCTTAATGTCATTCAAAATACGTTGACTTCGTTTGTCCATTTCGCATCGGACACTCAATTTTGGCTTTAGACTTTGATAAGCCAAGTTAAATTCTTTCAGCTCTGCCTGAAATATCATGGATTGTCACATCTAGACTCAAATCATTTTGGCAGTGTTGGGAATTCATGTTTGGAGTAGACATCTTTCAGGGCTCCAAGTACATTTATTAAGAGACTACAAGGAATGCCTTTGGTATTAGCTCAAGTGTGTTGTGCCCTTTGATTCTTCAACATGACAGATGATTGCTGATCAAAGGCTCTGTCTACTTGGCAAAGGATAAAGGGGATAGCTAGGCAGTCATTCAACTGTAGTTCCATCTATGTATATGGTTAAACATGATAATCTCACTTCCAGAGAGAGACATAGTCGGGTTATTATCTCTTTGGAACAGATCAACATGATCATCATCAGTGTAAACCTCTTGTTTCTTCACTCCATTCTACTGTGTCACTGCTCTTAACGCTAGCTGCACAATAGTGGCATCTAGGGAACATCCCTAAAAGACCAATGACTGTGCCCATCTCAGATCAACTCAGTCCAAATATCTGTCATATGCATAGACAGATAAGTAAACATACATACATATATAAATGACCAACTGGGAGACTAAACGTAAGCTTCATTAATCATTGACCAAGCATTCCCTAGTCTCCAGCTTAAGGCTTTTAGGGTAGAAATCCTCCAAGATGACCGCTACTGGGTTGGGGCCAAGATATCTGCATTTTTTTCAGAGTTCCCCAGATGATTATAATACATGCTGAGAGATATTAAGACCTAGAATCTTATTGTTTTGAACCTCCTTTAATCTAAGCTGTCCTGAGACCTTGTCAGTGTGCCCTGGGATATACCATCAGACACCTGTCATATTAATTATCCTCACTCTTCCTCTCTCTACTGTTTTACACTCTTGAATGAAAGTTGGCAGAGAATGTGTTCCGAGCCAAAATTTATTAAGCATTTATTGAGCTTCTGATTCAGAAGGACTATAAAAATGATAAGGAATATCTTAGCTACCTGAGGCTTGGAATCTAGTAGGAAAGGCAGATGTGTACGCAAGTTACTGTATTAAGTGAAATGGGCCATGATGACATCAAGCAGTGGTTAAGAGTATGGGCTTTGGCTACAGCACTTTCTCACACCCACTAAAATAGCTAAAATTAAAAAGGTGACAATGCCAAATGTTAGCAAGGATGTGGAGCCACTAGAACACTCACCCATTGCCTATGGAGTGTAAAATGGTACAACTTCTTTGGAAAGTTATTTTGCAAAGTTTTATAAAGCAAAACATGCCCCTATATATGACCCAAAAATTCTATACCTAGATATTTACCCAAAAGGAATGAAAGTGTGTGTCCACTAAAAGGCTTGTACAAGAATATTCATAGCATCTTTATTCATAACAGCCAGAATCTGGAAACAATCCAAATGTCTACCAACAGGAGAGTAGAAAAAAACTGTTACTTATTTATACAATAGAACACTACTCTACAATTTTAAAAAAGCAACAAGCTACAGCTACACGTAACATGGCTGACTCTCAAGAAAAATTATTTTAATTAGTTTGAGTGAAATAAACCAGACACAAATGTGTGTACTTACTGTGTGAGTTCATTTACAGTCAATTCAAAAATAGACAAAACTAATCTATGATGATAGAAATCTTAACAATGCTTGTCTCTGGTTTGGAGGGAGGGAATTGGTGAGAAGAGGCATAAAAGAACTCTCTGGGTCAATATTTTGATGGGGTAATGGTTACGTTCTTATGTAAATTCATGGAATTGTACACTTAATATCTGTATGTTTCCCTGTAAGTAAATTTAAGCTAACAATATTATTATAATCATACAATATATATAAAATTAAAACCATTGCTCCAATATTTTGAAACAGAGTACAGGCTTTGACCCATGCATTTGTGTCCTTATCCTCTAGCTTATTAGACTGTGAGACCGTGGTCCTAGACACACTACTTTACCTTCTGGATCTCAATTTTCCTATTCCAAAACTGAGGATAATTATGATACACAAATAATACCATGGTTAGAAAAGGCATATAAGTGCTTAGCACAATGCCTGGCAATGGAAACTACTGAATTATTTGTAGTTGCTACATTATTACTATTATTACCCTCGTCATTGTTGTCAGTGCCACTAAGGGACAGTAGAAAACATTAGGGAAAAATGAAGTCTGTTTCTCCTTGGGAACTGCATAAAATGGAGGGCATTTGCAGTAGATGCTGAAGGATTAAGATAATTCTAATCAGGAAAGAAGAAAAGATTATTTCAAGCAGAAAACTAATCTGGAGCGTGCACAGAGCAGCAGGACTTTCAGCATGACCTGAACGTGGGGCTGAACTACTGGAGCAGAGACTGACAGATAAGACCTTGACCAGTTAATGTACAAAAATTAAGATGTATACACAAGCTAAGAATGTATGTACTTCAAAAATCAACAAAAGGCACCTGGGAGTTCCGCTTCTCACCATACTGTTCCCTGGATAAACAGGTTTTTCTCAAAACATTTAGTTGCCTTCTCATATGTCTAGTAGAGATGGAAACAGACACAAGCTTTAAGTTAAAGCTTTGAACAGCATTGGATGAAAAAAAACATACTTAATAATTCTGAAGATCATCTGTCTCTAAAGCAGTGTTCTCTGAATTTCTCTATTCTCTGTTTGTTTGGGTTTGTTGTTGTTGTTTTGTTTTGTTTTTGTTTTTCCATTTGCTATTGCTTAGAAGTCATCAGTGAGGGGCAAACGGACCCTGTGTGTCTCCAGATATGATACCCTAAAAAGCCTTTGACATCATTTATATGGGATGCAGGTTAGGGCACTGAATCCTACCACTAGACAACCCCAAATTCGGAACAGTCTATTTTTAAAAAAGGAATTGTATTTTCTAAATATATCAATATCATAAGAGACAGTGAAAGGTTGAAGAAATGGCCCAGATTAAATCGTATGAAAGAACAGTATCAACCAAGTGCAAAGGCGGGTTCTGGACTAGTTTCCAAAAAAGACAGAAAATGCATAAAGGATATTACTAGGCTGATTTGAAAAATTGGAAGATGTGTGGTAAATTAGATAATACTAGGTAAGAATAGTGTATCAACATTAAAACTACTGAAGTGGATCATTTCACCATGGTCCAGGAGTAGACAACTTACGACCTGTGAGCTAAGAACACTTTTACATATTTAAAGCATCGTATAAAGAACGAAGAAGACTACACAACAGAGACTGTATGTGGTCCACAAAGCCTAAAGCAAAACTATCTGGCTTTTTATAGAAAAAGTTTGCTGAATCTTGCTGTAAAAGTATAATACCCTATTCTTAAGGGGGAGAATACCCCATTCTTAAAGAAGACACACTGAATTATTTAGGAGTAAAGACCATGATATATGCAACTTAGTCTTAATTCAGGGAAACAATTGTGTGTGTGTGTGTGCGTACACACACACACATTTAAACACAGGTGGACAGACATAACTATAAATATGCACAGACGAGATGATTAAGCAAATGGGATAAAGTGTTAATAGGTGAATCTAGGTTAAAGTAAGTGGGTGTCCTTTACAGTCCTTTTATTCTTGGAATTTTTCTGTTATGTTTGAAATTATTTCCAAGTAAAATTTTGCCTTAAATTCTTAACTTTTTGTGAAATTATAATTTAAGAGTTAAATTTTATCTCCCAATTTTACAAAGCTCTCAAAACATTCAGCAACTTATTCTTCATGCCCTCCCTTTGTACTCGTGAAAAATAGATAATAGTCATTATCTCTATCCTAACAATGAATGTTAGCTGTTGTTATTTATACTAGCAGCTAGCATTTATTGAGAAAGGCCTCTGTGCCAGATGCTGAGCTAATGGCCTTCTCTTATTTATTTAACCCTGTGAAGAATTCCATGAGGTAGGAACTGCTTTACAAATGAGAAGATTCAGACTTAGAGTTGTTAAGCAACTTGTCCAAGATCATACAACTGATTAATAGTGAAGCCTGGAGCTGTGTGGGTAAACACTGCCCTTCCCAACTAATTGAGAATTGGATGTAGCTAGGGTCAGAATCTCTCCTCTAATCCATGGGAGTCTATTATGCCTAAGCTGCTGTTGCTCTTCTGCTCTCTTTGGTAGGAAAAATAATGCTCACCCCCCAAAAATGTCCATGCCCTCATCCCCAGAACCTGTGAACATTATGTTGCCTGGTAAAGGGAATTCAGGTTGCAGATGGAATTCAAGTTGCAGATGGAATTCAGGCTGCAAAACAGCTAACCTTAAAGTAAAGAGACTATCCACGTAGGTCTGGTGCAATCATAGGGTTGTTAAATGTGGAAAAGAGAAGCAAAAGAGTGAGAGTCAGGGGAATGCAATGTGAGAAAGACTTATAGAGCCCTTGCTGACTTTGAAGATGAAAGAAGACCACAAGCTAAGCAATGCAGGAAGCATTTCCCCAGCAGCCGGAAAAATCAAGGACACGGATTCTCCCCTAGAGCTTCTAGACAGAGATACAGCCCTGCCAATATCTTGATTTTTCACCCATTCGAACCCATTTCAGACTTCTGACCTCTAGAACTGTAAGATAAGTTTGTGTTGTCTTAAAGTCACTAAGTTTACTCTAACTTCTTATAGCAGCAATAGGAAAGCACTAGGCTTTCATTCACAGGTGCACAAAACCCTTGTTCCCACACACCCACATGTTTAAATACAACTTTGAAACATGAGCATATTCTGCTTCTGTTGTATTTGCATCACAAAAACAGCCCCCTTGAGAGCAGGGTTATTTCCAGGGTCCTCTGAATGACTTCTTTCTTGAGAGGTGAGGGAAGCAAAAAGTATAAGGAGAGGGAAAGAATTGAATGGAGTTAAAATATGTGCAGCATCAGATACTGCTGGCTCTGTTTCTTGCTCTGCTATTCCCAGGAGAGTACTAACTGCTTTAGTGTGCAGTGATGCCTTAATCCTTGATACGCATCCACACAGATTGGACTGATAATACAGAGATTGCTTAGGATCTGCAGAACCTGTGTGTGCATGACACATACAACCAGTCCAAATAGAAGCTAATAACTTGTGAGACAGGTTTTAAGAATAGCCACCTGCACTGGAGCATTTGTACACACTGGGATTGTGGAATTTCATGCAACCCTAAACTTGTTCTGCTCTCATGGATTGTCATCTGCTTCATGTCCTCTCCTTGCACCTTAACAGTACTCTTCTGCCTGTTGGAGAGGAGGAGGTTCTATTTTTTTGTAGTAACAGTGGAAGTGGACATCCTTAGTTATTTAATCCAACTATAAATGAACCAGAATTCTGGGCCCTTGAGTTTTTGAATTATCTGTAGGAAAAAGGTACCTAAGGTATACTTAAACCTACTCAGACCATCATAATAAACTTTTAAGCCTGTGTGAATAGGCTTGACCATTAACTCCAAAAGTATTCATTATTCCTCTCTCTCCATTTCCCACAAAGCCACAATGAATACCTGAGAAGATTAAATGGAAGGAAAGTTCTGCAAGGGAGCAAAATCAGAACACTGAAAGTCTATTTCCTTAAAAAAATAGGAAAAGACTCAGAAGCACATTTTTAGTGATGCTAAATTCAAAACTGGGTACTAGAGCCAGGCCTGGTGGTTCATATCTGTACGCCCAACTACTTGGTTAGCTAAGATGGAAGGATCACTTGAGGCCAGGAGTTCAACACCAGCCTAAGCAACATAACAAAACCTCATTTCTTTCTTTCTTTTTTTTTAATACTTTAAGTTCTAGGGTACATGTGCACAACGTACAAGTTTGTTACATATGTATACATGTGCCATGTTGGTGTGCTGCACACATTAACTCATCATTTACATTAGGTATATCTCCTAATGCTATCTCTCCCCCGTCTCCCTACCCCACAACAGGCCCCAGTGTGTGGTGTTCCTCACCCTGTGTCCCAGTGTTCTTATTGTTCAATTCCTACCTATGAGTGAGAACATGTAGTGTTTGGTTTTCTGTCCTTCCGATAGTTTGCTCAGAATGATGGTTTCCAGCTTCATCCATGTCCCTACAAAGGACATGAACTCATCCTTTTTTATGGCTGCATAGTATTCCATGGTCCACATTTTCTTAATCCAGTCTATCATTGATGGACATTTGGGGTTGGTTCCAAGTCTTTGCTATTGTGAATAGTGCTGCAACAAACATACGTGTGCATGTGTCTTTATAGCAGCATGATTTATAATCCTTTGGGTATACACCCAGTAATGGGATTGCTGGGTCAAATGGTATTTCTAGTTCTAGATCCTTGAGGAATCACCACACCGTCTTCCACAATGGTTGAACTAGTTTACAGTCCCACCAATGGTGTAAAAGTGTTCCTATTTCTCCACATCCTCTCCAGCACCTGTTGTTTCCTGACTTTTTAATGATCGCTATTCTAACTGGTGTGAGATGGTATCTCATTGTGGTTTTGACTTGCATTTCTCTAATGGCCAGTGATGATGGGTACGTTTTCATGTGTCTGTTGGCTACATAAATGTCTTCTTTTGAGAAGTGTCTGTTCATATCCTTCACCCAGTTTTTGATGGGGTTGTTTGATTTTTTTCTTGTAAATTTAAGTTATTTGTAGATTCTGGATATTAGCCCTTTGTCAGATGGGTAGATTGCAAAAATTTTCTCTCATTCTGTAGGTTGCCTGTTCACTCTGATGGTAGTTTCTTTTGCTGTGCAGAAGCTCTTTAGGTTAATTAGATCCCATTTCTCAATTTTGACTTTTGTTGCCATTGCTTTTGGTGTTTTAGACATGAAGTCCTTGCCCATGCCTATGTCTTAAATGGTATTGCCTAGGTTTTCTTCTAGGGTTTTTATGGTTTTAAGTCTGACATTTAAGTCTTTAATCCATCTTGAATTAATTTTCGTATAAGGTATAAGGAAGGGATCCAGTTTCATCTTTCTACATGTGGCTAGCCAGTTTTCCCAGCACCATTTATTAAACAGGGAATCCTTTCCCC
This sequence comes from Piliocolobus tephrosceles, assembly GCF_002776525.5. Lineage (NCBI taxonomy): Eukaryota > Metazoa > Chordata > Mammalia > Primates > Cercopithecidae > Piliocolobus > Piliocolobus tephrosceles. The sequence goes on along the minus strand of NC_045453.1, from coordinate 49,083,916 downwards.
ATTTCTTGTTTTTGTCAGGTTTGTCAAAGAATAGATGGTTGTAGACGCGTGGCATTATTTCTGAGGGCTCTGTTCTGTTCCACTGGTCTATATCTCTGTTTTGGTACCAGTACCATGCTGTTTTGGTTACTGTAGCCTTGTAGTATAGTTTGAAGTCAGGTAGTGTGATGTCTCCAGGTTTGTTCTTTTGGCTTAGGATTCTCTTGGCAATGTGGGTTCTTTTTTGGTTCCACATGAGCTTTAAAGTAGTTTTTTCCAATTCTGTGAAGAAAGTCATTGGTAGCTTGATGGAGATGGCATTGAATCTATAAATTACCTTGGGCAGTATGGCCATTTTCATATTGATTCTTCCTACCCATGAGCATGGAATGTTCTTCCATTTGTTTGTGTCCTCTTTTATTTCATTGAGCAGTGGTTTGCAATTCTCCTTGAAGAGGTCCTTCACACCCCTTGTAAGTTGGATTCCTAGGTATTTTATTCTATTTGAAGCAATTGTGAATGGGAGTTCACTCATGATTTGGCTCTCTGTTATTGGTTTATAGGAATGCTTGTGATTTTTGCACATTGATTTTGTATCCTGAGACTTTGCTGAAGTTGATTATCAGCTTAAGGAGATTTTGGGCTGAGACAATGGGGTTTTCTAAATATACAATCATGTCATCTGCAAACAGGACCAATTTGACTTCCTCATTTCCTCATTGAATACCCTTTATTTCTTTCTCCTGCCTAATTGCCCTGGCCAGAACTTCCAACACTATGTTGAATAGGAGTGGTGAGAGAGGGCATCCCTGTCCTGTGCCAGTTTTCAAAGGAAATGCTTCCAGTTTTTGCCCATTCAGTATAATATTGGCTGTGGGTTTGTCATAAATAGCTCTCATTATTTTGAGATACGTCCTATCAGTACCTAACTTATTGAGAGTTTTTAGCATGAAGGGCTGTTGAATTTTTTCAAAGGCCTTTTCTGCATCTATTGAGATAATCATGTGGTTTTTGTCTTTAGTTCTGTTTATATGATGGATTAACTTTATTGATTTGTGTATGTTGAACCAGCCTTGCATCCCAGGGATGAAGCCCACTTGATCATGGTGGATAAGCTTTTTGATATGCTGCTGGATTCGGTTTGCCAGTATTTTACTGAGGATTTTTGCATTGATGTTCATCAGGGATATTGGTCTAAAATTATCTTTTTTTGTTGCGTCTCTGCCAGGCTTTGGTATCAGAATGATGCTGGCCTCATAAAATGAGTTAGGGAGGATTCCCTCTTTTTGTATTGATTGGAATAGTTTCAGAAGGAGTGGTACCAGCTCCTCTTTGTACCTGTGGTAGAATTTGGCTGTGAATCCGTCTGGCCCTGGACTTTTTTTGGGTGGTAGGCTATTAATTCTTGCCTCAATTTCAGAGCCTGTTATTGAAGACCTCATTTCTTAAACAATAACAACAACAACAAAAAACACCTGAGTACCAGAATCTTTTATCACCATAGATTAGTTATTCTATAATAATAAATGTGGATAACAGCTGAGCCATAACTACTCTATCATTTATTCAGCTTTCACTGGTATTAGGCTCTCAGCTAATTAGCTCATTTAATTTTAACAGCAGCCCTCACAGTTCATTATCCTCATTTTAGTAAAGAGAAAACGAATCCCCAAAGTGATTACGTGACCTGCCTAAGGTCAGACAAATGATAAATCACAGAGGTCAAAATGCAGACCCAAGTCTGTTGCTTTTGTCTTGGTTTGCTTCCCCAGCAGCAGACCCTGAGACATGGATGTAATCACAAGTCACTTATTCAGAAAGTGATGCCAGGAAGCACTAGTAGGTGAGCAGGGCACAGGAAGGGAGCCAACACAGTGCATTGTCAAGCAAGTGACCAGAATGGACAACAGGACCTCAATTCTACTAGGAAACTCTGGGTGCCAGGATAGATAACTCAGTGTTATCCCTACCTGTGGGCTGAGGGAGCTGAGGTATGTATCCACAAATTCCCATTTGTGACTGATTGAAAGCTGCTCCCTACTCAGGCTATGTTCCCACAGCCAGAAAAAGAGCTCTTAGACAAAGAATGACCTGTGTTTGCATTAAGAAGCTGGGCTGAGAGGATATAGGCAGGATGTGCACAGCATTTGTTAACACTCTTAACCACTAGCTGAGTCCAGCTAGTGGACTCAGAAAGCTATGGTCCCTTGTGGAAAACTCAGTCCAGTGTGATGGCTAACGGAGCCCTATCCTGTTAGTAGCCTCAATTTCAATTCAGAATGCTGAAGTTTGGTCTCTGCATTTTTGCTGGCTAAGTACTAAAAACATCTCTTTGCATTTTCTACTGTGGGCAGCTTCAGGGACATAGCCAACCCTCAGGCTGCCCTTGTGGTATCCCACCATTCTCCAGCCATTTCACCGCCTCAGCTACAGAGTCAGCTGCAACCAGGAACCAACACATTTGTTCTCCATGGTGATTCTGGTGCATTTTGAGGAAATGAGCAAATGATGAAGTTATTTTCCCCAATATTTCTTAGGTTTTCGTATGCACATGAGGTACTTGGGCATCTTGTTAAAATGCAGACTCTGATTGAGCGGGTCTGGGTGGGGGCCTGAGATCCTGCATTCTGACAAGCTCCTGGGTGCTGCTGCTGCTGCTGCCATGCAGAATCACACTTAGAGCAGCGAGACTGCAGGCAACCTCAGTCCTCAAGTGAGTCATGAAGACTTTCTTAAGCTAGTCTTGGAGAAAAGCTGTTTCTTTGGCTTAGACAGTTGCCATGAGGTCAGAGGTCCAGGCAGGCCAAGAATTTGGAGTGGTTTACAAAAAAAAAAAAAAAAAAGTGGAAAGGAAGAATCAAAATTCTACCTAACAGCATCTAAAGACCAAGAGGAGGAAGAAAAAGAAGGCCAGTGTTTGCCAGAAAACTCTGAGCACTACCTAGTCTGCAGAGCAAGGGCTCGTGAGGTTGTTTAAGTAAAAAGTTAAACCCATACACATGGCTTAGACTATTTTGCAAGCCATGATCTTTTAGATCTCAATGTCCAACTTGGATTTCTAAACTAGTTTGCTTAATAAAGACAGCAATTACCTCCCTATCTTTTGATGATAATCAACTGTATTGAGCCTTCGTTGTAATGAGCCATTTACATTCACCAACTCATTTTAGCCTCATAACTATAAAATGAGGCACCTGCTACTCTTATCTCCTTTTTGACAGATGAAGACAAAACTTCTGTAAAGTGGTGAAGTTACTTAGATGCACAGAGCTAGTAAGAGTCAGAGCTGGTAAACTTAGGAAGTCTGACTCCAGAGTCTCCACTTTTAAGCATGACATGCTACCTCCTTTCCTGGGCTTTTCTACCCTCTGTTTGCCCCTAGACAGTGGATTGATTGTACCAATGTAATACTTGATAACCTCCATCTCCCATACACCTCTCCCAGGGCCAAGGCAGTTTTGTTTAGGTGGATGCTGCCAGCACCCACCTGACTGAAAATCCTAACCACTGGGCTCCTACACTGTTCCCTAAATCATGTCTCACCTTCGTGCCTTGAGCCCCCTCATTTAAGGATCCCATCTCAGTACTTTGTCTCATTCCACAATCTCCTCCCTGAGGATCAGAATCCTACGCATTGCATCAAGCCCAGAGCCCAAGCGTATTGGACACCCTGTCCCTGGTTTCTAGGTTCTGCCTGTCCTTCATCTCATGCCTACAGGGTCAAAAGTTGCTGCAGTTACCCCCTCCCCCTGCAGGGTAAACAGGCCCTGTCCCTAGCACCTGCCTCATCCATAAGCCCTGGGCTTATGGATGGGCATAAGCCTCATCCATAAGCCCAGGTCATCTGCTCTCAGCTGTCTTTTGCACTCTTCCAAGAAGATCCCCTTGCCTCTTTGAACTGCCTAAGGCCATGCAACATCTATCCACATGTTTAAAGAGCCACCCAGAAAACCTGAACCAAAGTCCTTGCACAATCTGCTTTATAAAACTTAAAGGCACCAAATTTTCAGTGTGCCAAAAATGCCCCCTGTGATCTCATGGAGAACAGACCCCAAAAATGTGACTTTCAAAAAATAATTGTTTTGCTTGCCAAAATTGGTCATTGTGATTTTGTTTCCACCCAAAGGCTAAACAAGGGGGACAGACCTCCCCACCGCCGTCTTGAAAGTAAGAATAATTTCTTTGTCATCATTCATAACTATTTAAATACCCACTACTTACTATTTCACATTTGCGCTGAATCTTGAAGGATGAAACTGCATGTCCAAAGGAATAAGAGGAGTGGATATAGAGATGGGGGTAAGGGACTAGAAACAATAAAAAGTAACATTCATTCGTCATCCATTCATCTTTTCACTTACAAAATATGAGTGCCGCTGATAGGCAGACAGAAAAATATTTTTGCTGAGCAACCCAGAGAGTAGGGAACCAAAGGGTGCCTCTAAATGCAGCTGAAAGGGGCCTTGGATGACAAAGAATAAACCACCAACCATACCACAAACATATAGAAAGTGAAGGCTGAGTTTCGGCCCCAATCTCGGGTTCCTGGATCCAGAGGAGAGGGGGCGGAGGCACTGAGAAATGGGCAGTGAGCGAAGATCTCACATTAGATCTAGGCCTTTGGAAAACCCACAGCTGCACAAGAGAAGAGAAAGGAGGAAGCCCTGGCGTATGCAACGGTGTAGCCATTCGACAGTGAAGTAAGAGGAAAGCTAAATGTCTGGGGTTTTGCTTCAGGAAGACACACTATGAACTATGCCCAACCTACCTTCTTGGAAGATTCTGGGTTCCTTGCTGCCTTGTGCCTTCTTTTCACAAAACTGCATCTTCAGCTTTTCCAGATCCAGGAGGCTTGCTATTATTAGGGTTTTGAATGTAAGAACAGGCACAGGCTCAGGCTGGCTAACAGCATTTGTCACCTAAGCCTGATTGTAGTTTTAGACATGTAGTTGGATTATTCCAAGTATTTAGCAATTCAGTAATCCAGTTAACCATGCTGGTGAAAGGCTAAGACTGTTTTGCACTAGGCACCAGAATGTGGTCTCCACATTTTCACTTTTTTTTTTTTTTTTTTTTTTTGCTTTTTGAGACGGAGTCTCACTCTGCCCAAGCTCCGCCTCCCAGGTTCACGCCATTCTCCTGCCTCAGCCTCCCGAGTAGCTGGGACTACAGGCGCCGGCCACCTCGCCCGGCTAGTTTTTTGTGTTTTTTAGTAGAGACGGGGTTTCACCGTGTTAGCCAGGATGGTCTCCATCTCCTGACCTCGTGATCCGCCCACCTCGGCCTCCCAAAGTGCTGGGATTACAGGCTTGAGCCACCGTGCCCGGCCAAGGTCATTTTCACTTCTTATAGCTAAATATTTATAACCATCTGATAGGGTTTGGCTGCGTCCCCACCCAAATCTCATCTTGAATTGTAGTTCCCATAATTCCCATGTGTTGTGGGAAGGACCCAGTGGGAGATAATTGAATTATGGGGACGGTTTCCCACATACTGTTCTCGTGGTAGTGAATAAGTCTCACGAGATCTAATGGTGTTATAAGGGGTTTCCCCTATCACTTGGCTCCCACTCTGTCTTGTCTGCCATCACCTAAGATGTGCCTTTCCCCTTCCGCCATGATTGTGAGGCCTCCCCAGCCACGTGGAGCTGTGAGTCCATTAAACCTCATTTTCTTTATAAATTACCGAGTCTCAGGTATGTCTTTATTAGTAGCATGAAAATGGACTAATACCAAACCAGCTCAATCCTTTTAGTCCTCTACAAACCAAAGGACATCTCCTTAGTGAGTCAAATTTTGTGCTGAATAACACCAAAGGCATTATTAATGCTCAAATAATGGTTATTTTAAGTCCGTGCTGTGTCATTATGACTGGACAACCACATTGTACAATAGCACCATGTGTGTGTGCCTAGATGGTGTCAAATTTATACTTTTAATTTTCATATCTCAGAATATTCTTATTAAATCCACAAGAACAGGTTTGTTTGGAGGCTTTTGTTTGGGGAACTTTTTTTTAACAAAACTTCTGGCATTCTTTTTTTCATCTGCAAAAAACAAAAACCTAATAGTCCTTCCCTACCTCTCAGAGGTGTCATGGGAATTAACATAATGCAAGTGTAAGTGCCTTAATAAGCATCATCATTTAAAAAATCCCTTGCAGATGTGAGCATGCAGCTTGCTGAAACAGTAGAATCCCATAAGACCTGCAGAACATAAATCACAATCCCTTAAATCCGCGGGTTTGTAACCCACGCACTGTAGCCCTGTAGAACTACAGAGAACAAGAGAGGAGCATACCAGGGGCTAAGGTGGGGCCAGAATCCAGGCCCAGCAGAGTCTTCCCTTTTCCTGTGTAGCTTCTGTGATTCTAAGAGGTCGGAGAGTTCATCCCTGGCAGGAGAAAAAAAAAAAAAAAAAAACCGGCTAATTGATTTTCCTTCTGCTCAAGAATCCTGGTGTGCTGACCCTGGGGGGTGCTGTGAACTCCACCAAAAACCACTCCCATGGAAATCTCCATTCGAGTCAAACACAACGAAGTCCTCGCCTTGGAAAAGACTGAGATTCCTCTTGCTTCCCTCTGTGAAATGTATAAAACACAGCGCGGCCACTGAAAGGCTTGATTTCAGGTCTTGCGTGTTATTTTTAAAAATGGAGAAAAGCTTATCTTCAGGACTCGTGGTGTTCATTTTAAAATCCTGGATTAATCCATCGTGTGTATGTGACCTTTTTGGTGCAAAAACAACACAGTAGCCTCTGAATTTACATATTTTTTCCAAATCTTAGAATATTCATTTTTAAATGACTACTAATGTACTTCACTTGGGTTTAGTTTTTATTCCAATGGCATTGGAGTCACATTTACCATGTATCATTTCTGCACAAAAACTTACAAAATAAATTCCAAGTCCCAGAAGGGAAAACATTCTTAACAGGAATACTTTTATTCACCGTCTCTTTATTCCATTCAGAGACTTTGGTTATAGATGATGAATAATAGTATAAAAGATTATAGACATAATAAATAAAAGATTATAGGAAAAGAAGACCGGTTCTCCAAGTCGCAAGGTTTTCTTCAGTATTTTAGGAACTCTGCCTAAACAAAAGTGAAAAGAAGCTATCCAAATAGGTGAACGTTTATTAACTGAAAATTTTAAAACAAGAAAGCTGCTTTTTGTTTCCTTGGCTGCCATCTGGTGGTTAATAATATACACTAAAACATGTTCTTGGGAACATTCAAAAAATATCTATCTGCTCATGTTTAAAACAAAACAAAAGATACCGTCAACTTTTTAAAATATATTGCAGGTAGGAGACATTTATCTTTTCTAATAATTCTTATTTAGATCCACAAGTGGCATTTCCTTGCCTGTCTCCTAGTCTACGCTTTCTCCAGGAAAAGAATATTGATGCAATCATTAGATAATGATTAAGCCTAGTACTGTGTACTAAGACTAGGGCGAGAAGGATGAGGACGAGGTCCCTGCCTTCAGGGAAGAGAGAGATGAAAGCAAAAAACGAACATCGTGATTAGTGCTTAAAAAAGAACAGACAAAGTCGAGAGGGACCCCAAGGAGGAAGCCCTTAACTCTGTTCTGTATTATTGACGAGAAGAGTTTGGGTTAAGACTTGAGTGATGGGTGAGCTCTCTCCAGACAGACAAGAGGAAAAAAAGCGTGGAAGAGAATCAGGAGGCTGTGTGTTGGGGGATGTTGACAAACTATGTCAGAAAGACAGGCAGAGGCTAGATCAGGAAGGGCCATTCCCTAATACTATTAGGCAACTATTATTGGAACAAACCTCAGTGGCCAATAATAATCAGCACGTATTTCTCACTGGAGACTGCTGGTGAGCTGGGGTAACCGTGCCTTACGTGCCATTAATCCTTTCCCAGGGCCAACCTGAGACCGGGGGCTAGCCTGGGCGTTTTCTTTTTCTGTCACTAGCAGAAGCACAAGAGAAAGAGTAGAAATGCAAAAGACCTCTTTAGATCTAGGTTTGGAACTAGCAAACTGTCTCTTCTCTGTATTGCATTAGCCAAGCAAGTTACTTAGATGAACCCAAGCCAAGGGGCGAGGAAACTTTCTCCACCGCTGAGAGGGAAGGACTGCAAAGTTACAGAAGAAGGAACTCAAATGAGGTGGCAAATGGGGCCAGGAATGTAGTCTGCAGCAAGTTCTATCTTGGAAATGGGTTTGAGGTTCCCATATTTGTCTAAAAAATGGTTAGAAAAACACTATATCCATCAAAGTAGAGGTCTGGCTTTGTGTTATGAGTTCCAGACCCCAGGGACACTGTGTGTGCAAACGTCTTGGGTCCTGTCCCACACCAACTGATTCAAAATCTCTGAGTAGAAATTTCGAGAATCTGCATTTTAACTGGTTACACAGATGATTATTTCTATTCATCCTGAAAGTTGGGAACCACTGGAAGATTAATGAGAAAATAGAAAAAAAAGTCAAGGAAAAAACATAAAAGGAAAATGGGTTAAAAGAGGAAATAGTGCTCACAAAGAATACTAGAAATAGTGGGAAAAGGAATAAGAAAAACCAATGAAAAATGGTGTCCACATGGCCGAGGGAAGAAGCTTAAAAGATAAGTGTGTGTTGAATTCTGTCAAATGCTGCCCACAGGTCAGGTAAAACAAGAATTGAGGAAAGCCCTGTAAATTTTTCAATTAGGGAATATTATGTGAAAAGAATACAATAGCGATGCCAGGATATCATGAGGCCTGTTTTGCAGATGAAAAGAAAACAAAAAAAAGAAGAAGAAAGAAAAGGAAAGTGGCATGAAACGAAACAAAACAAAGATCCACCATTCTTCCATTTCTTCTTTCACAGGTCCTTATGATCTTGGTGAAATTGATTAATTCCACATTTAAACTTACATAGCACCTAAAAAGTTAGTTTCTGGCTAATGATTAAAGAAAGGAAAATGAACATTTTTTGTATCTGTTGGTTCTGATATCATGCCAGATATTATTGGTAGCATACTGATAGCATACTGTATCTAATACCTAAGGCTTTATATATTTGAATAAAGAATTATTCTCTTCATTCTTCATTATTTCATTATGTATTTCCTTTATTTTTCCATTATTTATATGATGTTTTCTTAAGGTTAAAGGAAGTCAAATAGTGTATTAACACTGCTGTTTGGATTCCCAAGAGATCTTGCTAGTATGCAGCATCTTATTCATGTCACATGCTTTTTCTGAATTTCAGGACCCAATATCCAGTCTCTAGTGGGTGGATGCTGACGACAGCTTGGAAGGTGCCATGCTAACAGGGGCCTCTCAGAGTTGAGGTTCTGATATTGCACTGTCAAATTCTGACTTGTCCTATCCCACTCCAATTCATAGGAAGGCACCTTTATTTAAATGTGGTTTGCTTAAATGTACTTGATAATTTAAAAAAACACACACACAAATATATTCACAACTCTATTTCAAAGAACTATCTTATGGCCTCATTGAGTGTGGCAGGTTTGCAGTGTGGAAAAGTTAATGCACCCACTAGTGCATTCACGCAGCTTTGAGGGAAGCCCTAAAACAGATCCAAGCACAGACTGGAGACTCAAAGACAAAGTTGAAGGGTTTTCCATTGAGACCAAGAACTGCAGCTAATTTGAGCCTAGACCAGTGAGTGATAAGCTATGCACTTCTGCTTCTTGAGAGCTTTGTCTATCGTGGTCAAAACCAGTACTGACTATGCAGCTTTAGATTTAACTTTTTTTTCACTTTGAGACAGTCTCTCTGTCACCTAGGCTGAAGTGCAGTGGTGCGATCTCTGCTCACTGCAACATCCGTCTCCTGGGTTCAAGCAATTCTCCTGCCTCAGCCTCCCGAGTAGCTGGGATTACAGGCACCCACCACCATACCCACCTAATTTTTTGTATTTTTAGTAGAGACTGGGTTTCACCATGTTGGCCAGGCTGGTCCCGAACTCCTGACCTCAAAGATTTATCTTTGCTAGATGTCATCTTTTGTGAGCATTTTAAATGGTGTCGCTAATGCCTGGTAAACATTGCATAACAGTCAAGCCAGCAGTTAAGTAGCTTCTCCATCTTTTAAAATTAAGATTGGATTCTGGACCTAAAGTATTTCAGTTTCAGAGTCTCAAAAAAGGGAAAGCTTAGGAAATGCAAAAAAATACACAATAGAAATATAATCAGTCTTAAAAGTATGCCCATAAACCTCGGCCATTTTTTTCTTGCTAGGCTCGAAAGTTAAAAACAAAATAATACACACACACACACATACATACCAAACAGCTAGGCTGGTAGGCAAGTTCTTCTAAATGACCTCTCAACCCAAGCCCAGTCATCTACATCTGATTGCAGATAAATGAAATGTCACCATTGATTATATTTGACATTAGAAGTTAACAAGATTATTCTGCCAAACATTCATCCTCCCTTGTTCTATATCACCGTTTCATTTGAGAAGCAGGGACAATGGCTTCCACATAAGGCAGCAAAGGGTAGTGTTACAAATGTGGATACGGTACAGACTACATGGGTTCAAATCCTGATTCTGTTGCTTATGATAGACCTCAGGCAGTTAACTCCTGTGTGCCTCAGTTTCCTGAACCACAGAATGGAAATGCTGCTAGTACTTCCTTCAGATCGTTCTTCTGAGGATTAAATGAGGTATGACAAAAACTGAGCTTAGAAGGGTGCCTGGCACACAGATAGGGCTCAATAACTGCGAGCTATTATTGTGTTCAGAGATCTCCAAATATTTTGAAAAAGAGGCTTCATTGTCCCGCTGCTTTAAAGTTTTGGAACTTCTAAGGTTGGGGGATGTCAGAAATCAAGTCTCAAAGGGTAGGAAGTGAGATCCGTGCAAACTCAGCTAAACTCTAACACGCTCGTGTCTAAACAATTGATGAGTGGTATTAATTATGTTTCTCGGAGTCCATTTCAGCCTGCAACAAAGCTTAGACCTAAGAGATGCATTTAACGTAGAATTTCAATCTCTCTAAGGCAGGCGAGGAGAGCCTTTAAGAGCCTAGGAAACCATGCCCCACTGGTGAGAGTTTACTCTGCCTGCTTGTAGAAATCCGGCTATTTGTCTTGTCAGAGTTAAGTTCTACTGAAAAATAGACCTCTCTGTCTCTCTCCCTAAGGGTTCTCTGATTCTGAATTTGTTTTCTGGAAGTTTACGTCTGAGTGTAAACATAAAACATCTGGAAAAAGAAAGTGGAAAAGGAAAAGTAAGCCCTTTCATGACTGAATTTCTTTTTTGTTATTATTTAAAGACACACAAAGCCTAGAGAAGCTCCTGAGAGATGCTGTCATCTATGGCCAGCCTCGAACCCGCAGAGCTTGGAAAAAGATTCTCATCCTGGTGGAGGGTGTCTACAGGTATGTAAATAACGGAACACATTTTACGACTAGCAGGCCTGCAGCAAGCCGATCAGTGCGGAAAGGCTGACCTTTCCTAGCTAAACAGAGCAATGACTTAGAATCGGTTATTACAGAGGGACCTGAGATAGAGCCACCAATGGGAGCTGTCAGACGTGAGTCATCTGTCTTTTTGATGACTATGGCGGAGCAGCTTGGAGGCTGTCCTGCTTGAGAAGGCTTCCTTGGAAATATCCTCGCAAGGCATTGCTAACTTGAGTAGATTCTTTCCACTACCTCTGACTGCCCCAGAGCTTCAAAGGTGTTTTGCAGCTGGGTTATTCAAGATCAGAACACTCCTTGCCTTTATGACTGGTAGAAATTGCTGACGGGTGGCCCCGATGCCCCTACCTGCACAGCATGCCCAACCCCCAGCTGCTTGCTGAACTTGGTTAGTGCTTGCCATCAGAATACAAAAATCTGCCTGTTTTCCTCAAGGTAGGAGTAACCTGGAGTGCAATTCTTGTTCCAGAGCCAGCAGGTAGGAGTGGGGTGATGTCTAGTCCATAAGCCAAGGAGACATTATTTCAGAGTGCCCAATCCTAAATCAATTCTCAAACCATCCTGATGTTGGACAAATTGAGGGAGATATCTCCTATAATGATAGAAAAGTGAAAAACATTAAAAGGAAGGAAGCGAAGGCTGTTTGACTTTAAGACAAGGAGGAGTATGGCTACAAAGGAGACTTGAGAATAGACATAGGATTTCTTTCAACCCGCTAATCTCATTAGTCCCTGAGTGCACATTTTTTCTGCTACATGAGTGAATAATGAGCAGCAGCAGAAGTGTACCTGTATTCCTTTTAAGAAAAGAAAAGTGAATTCTCCCAACTTTAAAATAATAACAATAATAAGCTTGGTTTCATTTTATTTTCAACCTTTTTAACTCCAGTACTTACTGCCCCCGTGGCTAAGGTTCTGGATGTTCCCCGTCCTACTGTGGGAAATGCAAAGTTTGCATTTCCAGTTTCTACCAGCTCACTTTCTGCATCACCTACCAGCACCTCCTCCAGCCAGCCCAGAGAGTACGTACTGTTGATGAAGTCTTTGAGAGCACTCTAGACATAGTAGTTCTCCAGGTTAAGCTTGTCCTTGCCCCAGCCTAGGCACATTTGGCAATTTTCAGTCGTTATAACTGCAGTAGTATGTGACTGGCATATGGTGGACAGAGGCCAGGGATGAGGCTAAGCATCCTACGATGCACAGCACAGCCCCCATAACACAGAGTTATCTAGCTCAAAATGTCTATAGTACCAAGGCTGAGAAAACCTGTTCTGGCATAACTGACAACTTGTAGGCCTTAACTTGCTATTTCAAGAAATAATCTCATATTGACTCTGGGCTATCGTAACCTCAAGCGTGGATCTTTTTCCCTGTGTGATTTGTGCTGCTGCCAGCCTGGGAGGGGAGCAAATAGCCCTTATCTAAACACCTGTCATTCAGACCTAGATTCGTGGGAGGACAGAGCAGCTGAGAGAGAGCAGACTGGGCATCTCCTTTAAGCAGAGTAAACAAAACCCCAACTTCAAATAAACAGAACTTGGCTCCATTAAAGGAAAGTTAAGTCTTAACCACTTTGATCATGGCTGAAATTAAGTAGACCACCGGCATTTTACTGGCAAATATTCCCATCAGCCACACAGAGAAACCACTCCAGCAGCAGGACTTGTTACTGGTCATGCCAGGCCTGCATCCCACCACTTCAGAAGGACAAAGGAGTCAGGTGTGGACTTCCAGCTCCAAGCCAGAGTGGCACCAAACCACAATTTTCGTTGCAGTAGCAATAGTGACTGCTCGGTTACCTATTGCCATGTAACAAACCATCCAAAGCATAATGGTTTACGCAGCAATGATTTATTATTTCCCATGCTACCGTGGGTTGTGTGGACCAACTGGACAGTTCTTCTACTCCACATGGCATTGGGTGGAGGCCACTTCATTCAGCTGACCGTTTGTCTGGGGCTGGAACATCCAAAATGACCCCACTTGCACATCTGGCCCTCGGTACTGGCTCCCGCCTGGAGTGCCATGCTCTCTTCCACACGGCTTTCTCTATAGATAGTCTCTTCTCATTCTGTAGTCTGCCAGAACTCCCTTACAACGTGGTGCTGGCTTCCAACAGATCAAAAGTGAAGGCTGCCAGCCCTGGGACATTATCCCTCCTGCCCTGACCCATTGGCCCAAGCACATCATGAGGCCAGCCCAGATTCAAAAGAAGGTGAAATAGACCCTACCCCCTGATGGAGGATCCACTTGTATGTATAAGGATGGGAAGCTTTGCAGGCAGCCATCTTCGGAAGCCATCTACCACAGTGGTTCAATCAACCTGGTGACGACACAGAGTGAAGTCCCCACTTTCCATGAAATTTCCTTCACAAGGAGGTTCCTTTCATTTCACCCACACAGGAATGTTGGCTTTACATGAGACCAAGACCTAAAAGGCCACATTCACAGATAGGAAACAGGGCATCTCTTTGACAAGCCTCAATAGCTCTTGGGGGCTTCAATTTCCTCATCTGTAAAACAAAGGTAGCCTAGAGTTCAGTTCTACAGCCTTAAACCTCAAAGGAAAAGCTTTTACACAGGTGTTCTAATTTGCAACTCTCACCAGATAAGGCCAGATGCAGTGGCTCATGCCTGTAATCCTATCACTTTGGGAGACAAAGGCAGGTGGATCATTTGAGGTCAGGAGTTTGAGACCAGCCTAGCCAACATGGTGAAACCCCACCTCTACTAAAAATACAAAAATTAGCCAGGTGTGGTGGTGCACTCCCATAATCCCAGTTACTCAGGAGACTAAGGCACAATAATCACTTTAACCTGGGAGGCGGAGGTTGCAATGAGCCAAGATCATGCCACTGCACTCCAGCCTGGGAAACAGAGAGAGACTCTGTCTCAAAAAAAAAAAAAAAAAAATTATTTCCCATAGTATTTTCTAAAGGAGGGTTAGGAATGTGAAGTCAATAGTTCACAAATGCACTCCTACTCTTCAGAGGTATATTAGGAATGCATATCTTGTTGATACCTACACAAAGCCTCCTTTGAATTTTAACTCCCAGATTTTTTCTCTTGCTTGTGGTCTGCCACCATGGCTAAAGTACCTCCACATACATCACCACAGAGACTACACACATCAATTTTTTCATAACCCCCAAAGAGAGCAATCAGCCAAATCAGAAATTTTCAGGGAGATATCGAGATAGAAAAGGCTAGATACCCAGTCTGAGAAGTCAGAAAACTAATAATAATAATGTCATCATTCATAGGTATTATTATTCTTATGTAGAACATAGAGGAGTCAGGATTTGGAGGCAGGCCTGGGACCTAGGTTCAAATCCTGGCATCACCACCTACATCTGTGTGGCCTCCATAGGGTACTTCGGTAATAATAAGTATTGAATGAGGTCATATAAGCTAGTGTTGGGAGAGGCCCAGCCCATAGAGAGCTCACAACCAAGAGTGGCTGTCTTCATCGTCACATTGATTTTCAGTCTAAGAAGTTGCAACTCAGAAAACAATAAGTCATCTATGTTGCAAGGTTATTTGCTCTTCTTCCATCCAGAAAGTGGACGTTAGAGAAAGAAACTCACATCGACCATGTGTCTACTCCTTGCTAACATTTCCCATGTGCAACCCTGAGTAAGCCTCCAAGAAGTTACTGTAAATATGAAGAAATTGAGGCTCAGAGGTTTAGATAACTTGCCCCAGGACAGATAACTGAGATGAGGCAGAGCTGGGATTAAAACCAGGTGGCCCTGGTGAGACAAAGGCTCAATGTAAATAGAAGAGTCAGCCCATGTGTCCACATCCAGTGAAGTAAACATGGAAAATGCAAGATCACCCATTTGACCTTTACCATTAACCTATCTAGGCCTCAATTTCTTCATCTGTAACACACGAGCATTGAAACTTGAAATCCAAAGTTTCATGAATGCATGACTTTGGGTTTAAAACTAAAATAGTATTGTTTCAGTGTTCTGAGCTGTATGTTTTCATTAAGTATCATTTTAAAATCTCATTTTCTAATTTCATGTCTCTGAGAAGTCTAGATCTCTTATCAACTCACAGTGGTAGAGAATATCAAAATTATTCAAACATATCCTTAAGGTGCAGTGTCCCAAACAACCTGGCGCATAAACTAGCATAGCTGGAGCACTAACTTCCAAAATAAAATTAATCAAGGAATAATAGTCAGCTCTTCCAAAACAAATACATATATAAACATAGGCACATATGCTGTAACCTCAGAATACCATTTACTGTAAGAGTGTAATCTATTCTCCTACGCTCAAAACAATGTAAATTTAAGGATTGAGAACTTCAGTGGTAAACTCTCACCTGTATCTCTATGGTTTAAACAAATAAAAGAATAAGAAAACATTCGTCACTTTATTTTTCATTGATCTTAACTTTCTTTTTCTCTCTTTCCACCTTGCCTTCTTGTTTTGAGTTATACTTTGGGCCCACCAAGGAGATTTTTCCACCATGTGAGTTAGCTAGCCAGTGGTTTCATTCTCCATCTGCCAGTGGATAATATGGTTTATATGTGGAGGGAAAAGTGGTGAGAGGGAGATTTCAAAAAGGAGGCTTGTCACTTAGCTAATACATTATGTAATAGAAAAGATATAAAGGAATTATTCACTGGCTTGCTGGTTTAAGAATAATTCAAGTCCCTGAACAGAGCTTCAAATTAACTCATGGAATTATCTTTACCTACAGTTGTGTTTTAGTTGTTTTTCTTCTATTGAAGTCAAAAGAAAAACACAACCTTCCATTCAGGAAGAAAGAATAAAACGCTGTTCTCGTTTTCTATATCATTTTTGGCACTGTTTTTTGACAGCAATTCATGGGAATAACATAGATAGCCTTTTTATGCATGCACTAGACTCAATATCCCACTATGGGAAAAGGCTCAATTCAAATTTGATCACATTGTGAAAATGAAAACTTAGCATGGGTGAATATAGCTCTATAAAAGCTGAGTTCTCCCTAGGACTCTATGTGTGCCCTGCATTAACTCCAGAAGTCAACAGTATTGTAGAGTCATTAATCTTAGAGGAAGAAATATAAACCAGGTGGGCAGGCTCCTAACATCAGCTAGACCAGCCGATGTTCCAGCCGATGGAAGGATGGTTAATTAGCTGCCTGCAGTGTCTACAAACATTGTGGAACATTAACTTTGGCTCCTGTCAAATTCAGTTCCAGAACAAAGAATGGCTATTTGTGGCGTATCAGGTTTTTTGGCATATTTGTGTTACCAACTTACAACATTTTAAAAAGAAGAAAATTCTAGATTTCTGAGGACCTGTGGCCATTTATTATGTATGACATCCAGCATGACACCCACATGCCTCACTCGTATAAGATACAACACAGAACATTGTCAAGGGCTCCCAGTTTCCCAAGTTAGGACTCGTTACAACCATTTCCTCCTAAGTTCCTCCTCCTAAGGATCGTAACGATTCACTAAATGCCCATCATGGATCAGGTAGTTTACAAGCATGATTTCAAGTGATTGTTATAAAGACCATGTGAGGAGGGGCCCATCATCCTGTTTGTATTACATATGAGGAAACTGAGGCAGAGAACATCATGCAAATTGCCCAAGTTCAAAGTTAGTACACTTAGGCAGCCAGATGGCCAGACTGTCTTCTCCTCAGTGGAAACAATTTTAACAAGCAATTAATTTAAGAACATGTTAGAATTAACTCACAAAGTTACACAAGAAAAGACAACTCTATTTGGCCTTTATTTCATTAAAATCTGAACTCAGCCGTCCAAAACTATCTCGTGGAACACACAAATGCTGCACCCAATGATCATGATACTCTCTGCAAACCAACACCCGTTGGTCTGGGTAACTGTGTACACAGCCAGCTGGACTGTTTTGACTGAATCGACCTAACACTTAAGCTTATTTTTTAATACATTAAATTTAATCTAATAAATAATTAGGGGAAAAAGGAGAAGTTCAACTCTGTTTGATTCAGTGAATTAGCTCTGGAACTAACCTAAAGGGTTGTTTGAATTGTTTGACAAGTTCCTTTGTGTGGTGAGTATGTCTGTGTGTTTTCGTACAACTCGCCTGTCAACGCAATCAAAACTGTGTGCAACATAGACACAGCTTGCAAAGTGTTCTGAGAACTGATTCGTGTCAGATTTTTTTAATCCATTGAGTCCCAGAGGTGCCATGTCAATATAAATTTTAATTTTACTTATTCGTAGATTTCATTTTTTTCCCTTTGTGCCAGAGGATGTAACAAAGCTTCCCAGGAGGGTGTTTGTTAATACAGAGCATTTCTCTCTCTGCCCTAGCATGGAAAGTCTATCATGTATCTTCCCCAGATCACAGGACATGAAGTGCTTTTGCAACTTACAATATCATGAAAAATAAAGCACTTCAGGCTAAAACAAAAGAGCTCATCTACAGCAGTGGCCCCTGTGTGTGGTCCCCAACCATTGGTGGTAGCATCTCCTGGGAGCTTGGCAAAAATGCATGTTCTCAGCCCACCCAATACCGACTGAATCAGAAACTCTGGGGTGGGAGTCTAGCAATCTGTGTTTTAACAAATGCTTCAGAGGATTCTGATGCTTACTCAACTTTCTGTTCCTCTACCCTAAAGGAACAGAAAGAGGAGACACCTCAGTCTTTGACTTGCAGTGGGTATTGAACAAGAGGTCTTAAAGACTTCCTATTGTACTTTAATTAACACTATGATGTCTTAAATAAAGTTCTGTGTCTTTTTAATTCCCTCTTTTAATCTATGGCAATTCAAGCACTGAATTTAAGTCAAACAGACCTGGCCAAACAGGCAATGCCAGGCAGAAAAAGGGAATGACTATAGAGTAATTTAATCTATTCTAGCAGAATAACTAGAATCCAAAATGGTCAGTCTAGTTACAAATAAATTGGATCAATAATGCAGTGAGCTGGTTGTTTGCTTGGGAATTAGCTGAAAGCAAAAGCACTTAAATCCATTGAATATAAATTATTTTATCCAAGTAGCATAGAAATGCCCAACCAGCCTTACAAGATTGAGAGGGTTGTCTCAGACAAATAAAACATGCCTTCAGAACAAAGGAGTGGCGTGTGTCAGGGAAGACTGCCTAGGATGTACTGATGGGGAAGCTGACAGAGCTTCCCAGGAGGGTATTTGTTAGTTATGAGCATTTCTCCTTCTGTCCTAGCATGGAAGGTTCCATCGTGCATCTGCCCCAGATCATAGCTCTAAAGAAAAAATACAAGGCTTACCTCTACATGGATGAAGCTCACAGTATTGGGGCCGTGGGCCCAACCGGCCGAGGTGTCACGGAATTCTTTGGACTAGACCCTCACGAAGTTGATGTGCTCATGGGCACATTCACCAAAAGCTTTGGAGCTGCAGGAGGTTACATAGCTGGAAGGAAGGTAAGAGAGGGACTCCTTGTGTCTGTTTAAAACCTGAACGCCCTGGGGATGCCGTGTGTAGGGCTTCTCTAATTTCATGAAAGCTTCAATTCAGTTCACCACACCTCAGCTGATCACTCCAGCCTGGCTACAATGGGTTCACAGCCAGATAAGGCCCAGAATGTTGAGGAGCTCTTCCTCGAATAGTGAAGAGGAGGATGTGATGAGTGATCACATTATAATGAAATGGCAACACTGGCCATGTACACAAGGTGCAAAGTACCAGGGAGAGGAATAATGAACTTTGTTAAGTAGTATTTAGGACATGGTTTAGATTGAATGTCCACCTTGTAGACAGATAATGGGGGGGCCGTATTTAACACAGAGAGAGAGAATAATGTATACCAAGCCACAGAAGTGATAAGGGATGTTCTGAAAACTATAAGCAGTTTGGGGTTTGTGGCATTAAAAAACACAAGGAAGGTAACAGCAACAGTAGGCAAATGTTAGTTATTAGGGAGGCTGACCCTATGCTACGAGTTGTGGGTTTTAAGAGTTCTAATCAAAATGGTGGCAGGAATGTACTTTTAAGAAATTTTCTCTGCAAAAAAAAATTCTTTCCATAATGTTGCATAAACCATAGGTCAAATCCTGCCATTCTCCAGTATCTTATCAATATGCCTTAAAAATTCTTATCTGCTGGGATTAGACTGTTAAGTGAATGTTGGCCCTGTCAAGGATCTTGAGTCCACTTGGTCAATATCACCAAGAGGTTTGTGAAAATAAAACAATAAATATTTGAGAGAAATTTAAAAGGAGGGAAAGGGAAGGGACAAAGAAAGTCCAATATTCAAACCTGGGTTTGAGAGATAAAGGAGCCAGTTATCCGACCAATGAGAGGACAGCCTTGTCCAAATTCTGACACCTATCTCAGAAAAACCTACACCTGTCCCAAAGAGCATGACAGTGATGTTGGCTCAGCTTAGGATGGTACAGTAGGCCCAAAACCAGTGCATGCAAGTGATATCAACAAAAATCCCCACTTCCTTACCTATTGAGATGAACAGGAACTTCTGGTAAACCAGTTAGACAAACCAAGAAGTGCAGCAGAAAACAGTCCTCTCATTGAAAGCTCATGATTTAAAACAACAGATTTAATTCTGGCCACTGGCTCTGCCATGAAATGCACAGATGCTTAAAATGTTCAGAGTTTTAAGTGGTTTTTACCCTTCAATAAGCACTGCTTTCTTTCGGGCTCAAAGCATTGTTTTTCATCCCCTCTCCACTTGCCTGCGGGAATTAGCCGGGTAATGCTAAAACCATTGGGAATGCCCAGGATCTTACAAAATTCAGCTAAATCTGGTGAAAGGTTAAATGTTCCCTTGCTAGACTGCAGAAGCAGTAGGATCAGAGGGTCTCAAATTTAGGAGCTCCCTGATCCCGGCTACATTGCCTTGTGAGCTTGTGGTTTTGTGATTACTTTAGCAGCAGTTCTGAACTTCGAAATTTTTAACCAAGCGTAACTCTGTTTCCTGAACCAAAGGCACCTGAATAAACTGAAGCAAGCCAGTCCTCGAAATGTTGTCAAATTTGGTGGATGTCACATTTTTCCTCCTAGAGTGCCTTCATTTGATACCCACTTTAAACAAAGGCTCGTGACTAGCAGAAGTAGAGACCAGTTCACCATGATTCTCTCTCATGCTCTCCATTCTGACATTAGCAAGAGTATTTTTAAGGTGTAGATGTTCCAGTGTACACAATTTCTACTCATTTGGCGTAGATACCGAGGAATTGTGAAATTTACCATTATTTACATTAATCCGGATGCAGAAAAAGTATGTACACCTGTTCCTTTTCTTGCCTTTTAAAATGCTTGTTTTATGCATATTTAGAACCAGAGGGTCGCATCGTTCATTCCCTCTCCTCTCCCTCCTTTCTCCTCCCCACCTTTCTCTGTCTTCTCTTCCCTTCATGTTGCACTGCAGTGTCTACATTTACCACTAGATGGCAGAAAGAATTAGGGCGTGTTTGGCAGAGACCCGTTAGCCTCCCCTGAGATCTACCCCGCTAAAACAGCAAGATGCAAAACCTTGAAAACACAGGGCTGTTTCCAAGACCTGGGCGGTGAGCAGGAGCGCACTTAAGAAAATGCATGTATCCCTGATGACTTGAAAATCAGTCAGATACACACCTATGGTTTTGATGAGACTGTGGCAAACCTGGGTAAACAGGCTTCCTTTCGGCCTAATGAGCCCATGATTTAATGGAACTTAGGTATCTGTTCCTTTGTACCTTTAATTCTTTTCAATTATGTTAATTTTTATTATGTATAATTTCAAGTCAAATCATATATTGTATTCCTATGAACTTTAGACAATTTTGTGAAGAATTTTTACTTTGAGTCTGTTTAAATTATGCTTTTTAACTGAAACAACATAGGATTGGGCAAATACTAAAGATTTTTGTTTGAAAAACTACTTCTACTAGTATGTTGAAATAATTAGAGTACAGTTTTCAAACTCAGATAACTGTACTGTAAGATAGATAGGCAGTTGATAGATAGACGACTAATCTCCCAGATACTTTGCCATATAGCTCAGTTTAGGAGATTATTGCAAAATAGCTAGGATTCTAAACCAATGTATACAAAAGCAACAAAATTGAACATAAAAAAGTTAAAGTACACACGTTCAGACTTGCTGTTTTTCTGAAACTGTATATAATTTCAATTTCACTGTGCCCATAGGGTTCTCAGTAAACCCTGAAATTTGAAAATAATCAGTTAGCTCCAAAATTCTAGAAAAAAAGATAAAAACATCTGGCTCTTAACTCTCTTTTTAAATGATGTTAATATTGGTGTAGAGGGGCTGCATTTCCAATAATAGTGTCTGGGAGGTTCTGGAAATCTTTATGGAATGAGTCAAGGTCAGAGCTTTATATATTAGCAACTAGATGAGTCATGTAATGAAATGTATTTGAAAACAAGGAGGAAAAAATGGTTTAGCATGACGATACTACCAGAGAAAACAGAGGTTTTGTTTTGACCTCAGAGCCTTTTCCTCACAAAGTGTCCTACAAATTCCCCTCTGCTAATTGGAGGTTGCTGCCAGGCTGTGATCCCCTCTTTCCACTCAAGGAAACTGCTAACAGTCTGTCCAGAGCCAGCAGAGTTTTGCTGTTATTCTCACTTTGAGTTTGGAGCCACTATAGATGCACAGTGAACAGCCTAACTTGGAGGAGTCTGTCCTTTCAAGACTTTCCTGATGAAATTCCAGATCACTACTTCTCTCCACCTGTCAGAGCTCCATGCCATGAATGGCTTCTTTGAAGGGAAGCCTAAGCTGATGAGACTAGGTTTCTTATTTTTATTCTTTTACATCTGTATTGATCCTGTGGCTGGGAAATGTGGTCAATGCCGAAGACCCCAAACTTTTCCCCAGACAAGGATCTTGAGTCTTGGCACTGAACACTGGCTCTCACAGCCTCCACAGGCTGACCAGAGACTTGCAAATGAATGAAGCGATGGTAGCCCTTGTAACTGATAGGCTGCAGGGCTGGAATTCTGGAGAAAGGAACTGGGACAGGGCGGACAAATTTGGGGTGAGCATTAGCCCCAGAAGCCCGCCTGCCAGCCAAAGCTGGGTCGCTCTAAAAAGCGAGCCCTGCCCTGCACGCTAGGCCCTGGCTGTATTTAACATCCCTTTGAAGTAAGCAGGGGTCATGGAGTGAGCTCTAAGATGTTTATTCTAAGAGCCTCCTGTCTGATTTCCTCCCAAAAAAAAGCCACCCTTGCCCTTGAACTTCAGGCCCATGGGTAGAGAAAACAATCAGGGTTTTGAACTTCCAAATCGATGTGGAAACCTCAGTATGAGGAGACCTCTAGCCCACCCTGAAGAAGACACATCCCAGAATCACCTTACAAAAGACCAAAGCCACCTCTTAACTCATGGCTCATAGCACCCATTATGAGAGGGAAACAAGAGGGGGAATTCGTAGCCAGGAATCAAGGTTCTCCCTGACACTCTCCAGAAGTTACTCAAAGAGCTCCATTTTTTGAACCACACAAGCAAATAAACCTCCATCCAGAAACTCAGACCCTGAGAGAAAGCGAACTCAGTCCAAAAAAAATAAAATTTGGGGCAAGATAGTCTTAACATTAAAAGGAACCAATGCTGCACCGATGAGGTATTCATTCAAACTAAGAAGGCTCATGGCCTTGACTTTAAAAAATGTCTCAATCTGTGAATTAGGGTTGGGGACATTGGGAAGAGCCCTTTTCAAGATCAAAGGAAGTTTTGTTTTGTTTCCTTGTCTGATCTTTGTCAGTGATGACCCCCAAGCTAAGTCAGTAATACCCTATACGCTTTGAGGCCCCTGGCCATCTTTCCTCCATCTCTAAAACTCCTCTGTTTTCCATTAGACTGTCAGTATTTAGCAGGCCACTACTAGGTATGGTATCCACCACTGTGGATTTTAAAAGAAGTGTAAAGCTCCATCCCTGCTCTCAAGGAAATTTCAGTCCGTTTTGGAGAAACAAGAGAGATAGACATGAAACATTTTGAGACCAGTGTGACTCAATCTGTGGTTTAGTACCATACGGATGAGTAGATCAGGACGTCTCCCCACCCTCTCCAAAAAGAGGAACAGTCCCTGAGTTAGGGAAAGCACCGTAGGGTAAGGAGAGTGGAATTGGGGTCTGTGCTCTCCTGGCCCCCCTCACACCACACCAAGCTTACTCTTCTGGGGAGAAGTCTGGAGAAGTCAAGTGCGGTCTAAGGGTGAGGCTCCAGAGTCAGCTTCTTTGGGTCTAAATCCTTGTTCTACCATCTTTTGGGAATAATTGTGTAAACTTCTCTGTGATTCAGTTGTTCTGTCTACAAAATGCCAATTAAAACAGTATCTACCTGAAAGAATTATTGTGAAGTTTAAATGTATTAATGCATACAAAGTTCCTAAAATGGAACCTCAGGCCACCGGGGAATATCAGCTATGCTGTTAGCTTCTAGCCTTATTAGCTCTTCAGGGTCATTCAACCTGTCATCAAGCCTGGGTACTCCCTTATTGAAAACGTCTCTCTTTTCCTTCCTTTTCACTCCTGCTGCCACCCCTCCCCATAAGTATGCAGGAAGAGCTAGGCTGAAAATCCTTGGTTTGATGTATGGGTCTCTCAATGTGTAGTCACACAACCTTAGAATGTAACTGTGTGCAAAATGAGAGAGTTGAAACAAGGACACTCCAAGAAGCTTTTGTATTTTGGTCCCCTCCTCCCACCCCTTGCTCCCAGTTCTAAGAATCTTTCAATCGGCCATTCATTAACAATAATTGACCAGGCGTGGTGGCTCATGCCTATAATCACAACACTTTGGGAGGCCAAGGTGAGTGGATTACCAGAGGTCAAGAGTTCGAGACCAGCCTGGCCAACATGGTGAAACCCCGTCTCTACAAAAAATACAAAAATTAGCCGGGCGTAGTGGCACACGCCTGTAGTCCCAGATACTCGGGAGGCTGAAGCAGGAGAATTGCTTGAGCGCAGGAGACAGAGGTTACAGTGAGCCAAGGTCATGCCACTGCACTCCAGCCTGGCCGAAAGAGCAAGACTCTGTCAAAAAAAAAAAAGAAAGAAAGAAAGTTACCAAGTGCATCAGGCATTCACTGTTTCACTGTGTACCAGATGCTTTTCTAAGCATCTCATATATGTATTCACCCATTTCATCCTCATAAACTCCGAGACAGGTATTACTATGATCTCATTTTTCAGAGAAGCCAACTAAGGCACAGAGAGACTTAGTAGCTGGCCCATAGTCACACAGCAGTAAGTGGCAAAGCCAGGATTTGAATCCAAGCTATTGGGCACCAGAGGCTGCGCTGTAACTCCTGGTTATACTCCCTCCAAGGGGACAGCTCCTCATCCCCTTATCTCAGAAGCACTGGCTTCTCCCTCTCTTCCCAATTGACACCTCTACTCTGTGCCCATAAGATGCCATCCTTATTCCTAATTTTAGGACAGTCCCATACTTTTTGCTCCTCTGCATCTATCCAAATCTCCCCAACCCTCATGGCCAGATCACACCCTTGAAACACCTTGTTCCTGACAGAGGCCCACATGAGCCTCCATCATCCAATTCCCAGGACCCACCCACCGTCTCCTCATTGACTTCCCCTGCATTCTGTAGGGAGATATTTGCTCCAACAAAGAAAGGCAATCCCTGCTGCTGCCCCCCAGGAGCACGGAACATGGCACTGTGAAGGACAGCCCAGACTGTAGCTACTCTAGCACATGACTGCTGTCATCTCTTTGAGGCACCTCAGATACTCCAAAGTGAACTTTCTGGATACCCTGTGGCTGATGAATTCAGTCAGGCCAGCATCATGCACATACTCTTCAGATATGGGGAAAACCCACCCAGCTTTTTTCGTGAGGCTCACCAGATAAAAGAATCAGCAAAAAACTTAATTTCATTTATATAAATGGATAACGGTTGCCAGGGACTAGCCTTATGGTCCTTTTCTATCCTCCCTCCCCTCCTGGACTCCCACACATGTCTAGACATAGAAAGTCATTGGTATATTCTTGCTGGAAGGAAAGGTGGAAGGAGGAAGGGGGAGAAGAAAAGAGGAAAGAAGGGAGGGAGGGAGGGAGGGAGGGAGGGACGGAGGGAGGAAGGGAGGAAGCACCTGCAGGTGCCAGCTCTGAGGCCCTCACCACTGCGGCATTAAGTTACTGGAGCTTCTTAGGGCTTTCAGCAAGCTTACTTGGGACCTTACATTTGGCCTCAGGAATCAGGCATACAGGTGAAAAATGGCTCCTCCCACTGAAGACCAGAATTCTGTAACAGCTCAGCATTCCAAAGAGTGTTACACAAAATACACAAAATTCCAATAGTTATCTGCTGCCCAAGGCATAACCAGAGTTTATCTGGTCCTAACCTATATTCTGGTTTCATTTCCCACAAACCTGTACTCAAACTGTCCTTTGCTGTCCTCCAAACATGCTGCCTCCATTAGTTTTTGCTGTGTAACAAACCACCCCCAAATTTGGTGTCTAAAATCACCACCATTTATTTAGCTTACGATTCTGTCCATCAACAATGTGGGCTGGGCTCAGCTGAGGAGTTCTTTCGGTCTCATCTGGACTTGCTTCTGTACAACAGTCCATTGCTGAGTCAGCAGAGCACTGCTTGGCCTGGGGTAGCTTCAGCTGGAGTGGTCCTTGTCTTTTCCACATGGTTGTCATCCTCCAGCAAGCTGGCTCAGGCTTATTCACATAGCAGCTGGAGAGAGTTCTGAGAGGACAAAAGTACTCAAGGCATTTTGAGGCACAGACTCAGAACCACCACACCATCATTTCTGCCACATACTACTGGACAAAGAAAGTCACAAGGCCAGCCCAGATTAATCTGCCTTTTGATGGAGGGAGCTGCAAAGTTGAATTGCAAAGATGCATGGTTACAGGCAGTGAGAGAATTACAGTTATTTTTTGTAAACACTCTGCTATGCATGCCTTCTGCTTTCTTGCTTGTGTTCCTATGTTCAGCTTCTCTCTTCTGCCACCCTCCCTCCACGTTTTCTTTTCCTCCTTAATTATCTTCATTCTTCAAGGCTTAATCATATCTCCTCGTTGGAACCTTCTCTAACTACCTCAGCTAGAAGGACCCTGTCTCTTTCCTCTGCATCTTGCAGCCCTGTTGCATGTCCTAGTTTGCATGGACTATGACTTATTCTACCATGCTCGTTCATGGGCACAATCACATATAATATTCTCAAGGGCAAGGACCACATCCTGTGTTCTTTGGGCACTGAACACAAAGTCAGTGCTCACACATAGTAGGTACACAACAAATGCTTCAGGAATCATTTTTCTTCACACATCTGGTTTTGCCTTAAAGTTCAACTCCAAACTTGCAGCATCCTGCTTTGCTGTAGATTCTAGGTTTTTGAGGGAGAAACTATGAAGGAAATAGAAAAAAATAGTTTGATGAAAACCATTGAGAGTTGGACCCCATTCCTCTTTTGAGTTATGAAGATGGGGATGGGACTAGATGTAATTCCTACCACCAGTGTTGAGATTTACTTGCCTTCTTTTTGGGTTTTCCCTCTTTATTTAAGGACCTTGTGGATTATTTACGGGTTCACTCGCATAGTGCTGTCTATGCTTCATCCATGAGCCCACCGATAGCAGAGCAAATCATCAGATCACTAAAACATCTCATGGGACTGGATGGGACCACACAAGGTAAGAGGATCCGCATAGAGCACAGCTCTTGCATCGTTCTGTCTCCCTTCTGCCTCATTAATCTTTCCGCTTCTCAAATACACACCTTTATCTTATAGAACCCTATTTGTAAATCAAGCCATGTGATAAATGCACAAAAACTGCTGTTAGCGCACCACATAAAAACCCTTCGTTAAAGCAAAGAAAACTTTCTAATTTACCTCATTGTGAACAGCAAATTTAGATAACTTTGTGTGATCAATTACGTTGAAATGAAGCAAATATAGTGTGTGTGTGTGTTTGTGTGTGTGTGTGCGCGTGCTTGCATGCACATGCTTGCCTGTGCTTGCTTGGAGCTGTCACTTGTGTTTCCCTAAGACCAAAGTAGCCAATTTAATATCCAATTTTTCATCCTTTTATTTTTTATAGCCAGAGGTTGGGCAATGGAAGGCCACCACTGGCCATTTGAGGATATATAGACAAAACACACACAATAACCTTCCAGCCATTTCTTTGCCAGTGGGACCAGAGCTAAACTGTGCTACTTTGCTCAATCCAAATTAATCCTTTTTGAAAAGTTGTTTCATAAAAGCCTCTTGGAACTCTCCCTCCGTTTTGCAGAGGTGGTTTATAGAGTTTCTACCGCATGTCACACATCAGAGGGGATACAGTGCTGAATAAGGCAGTTCTTGCTGCCAGGCAAGCTAGTGAGCACATTTATGGAAGTAGCCAACTTATCCTGGCCACTGGACCGTACAATCCATGTGCCTCACCTCGCTTCCCAGCTGTCCTGAAGTCCTACATTGTTTAATGCAACCCTCCAAGCCTGCTATTTCAACAGAAGTATGGTGTACTCCATCAGTTTTCGGTATCATTAAAGCAGCAGAATATTCACATACAAATTTTACCAGAAGCCTACTGTATAAAACAGATAAGAACAAGGCTGATCTAGTTAAAGTAGTGTCTTCACTTACCCCCATACTGATACCCCTTGGGGCCCTTCTACTGAGCCCTAGTGCTCCCGAGACACTTCTTTGAAAGATAGGACTTTTTTTCACTAAAGCAGGGTAAAGGCCTGCAGGAGGATATTTTTTCCTCCATATGAAATGCAGTGATTGGCTGATCTCTAGGATTCCTTCCAGGCTTGCCTTTTCAGTGTTATGACTCCGCATCTTATTGATTGGTCTTTGTGAAAAGAAAACGACAGTCCAGTCTAGGAAGCCCTTATGGTATGAGACTGAAGGTAGCTGCCTGGATCTGACTCCTGTGATACTATTCACTCGTGTGTGGCCTTAGACGAGTGACTTATCTATTCAACCCCGAGCAAGTGACTCAACTTCTCTGTACTTCAATTCATCCAGTTATAAAGTGAGAAAAAATGATCTTTAGGAGCCAAGGTTTTTGTGAGAAGTAGATACATTAATCTGTATAAAATATTTAGCATTGTGTCTGGAGACAATTATTAGTAAGCATTATATAATTGCTTGCTACTGTTATTTGCTGTTGTTTCTGAGGTGATCAACAAGTATTTGAACCATTTCTCAGAGATGCTGTAGGAAGCATCGTTATGACAGAAGTGAAGTAGGACTAGATATCCTCTAAGATAAGATCCTGGATTAGTCAGGATAAGGGAGGTTTTGCCACCATAATAAATAAACCCTGTAGCTCTCAGTGGCTTCACAGAACCAAGGTATTTCTTGTTTGCATCACATCTAATACCAATCAGTCAACTCTCTACACAGTGCTTGTCCTTGAAGACAGTGACTCAGGCTGCTTTCACCTTAAGGGTTCGTCATCTCAACACATGGCCCCCATGGTGACCAAGGTAAAAAGAAAGGGAGGGTCAGCCTGGAGGTGATTCTTATCACCTTGTTTACAATCCATTGGCCAAAACTAGTCATATGGCCACACCCCAAAAAGAGGCTGGGGTAAATTAAGGGATACAGATATTGGATAAACAGGTACCTTTTCTTGGAGCGGGGGGTTCATTTTTTGGGGAGTTTTAAAAATTTGAGACAGAGTCTTGCTCTGTCGCCCAGGCTGGAGGGTAGTGATGTGATCTGGGCTCACGGCAACCTCCACCTCCCAGACTCAAGCAATTCTCCTGCCTTAGCCTCCTGAGTAGTTGGGACTACAGGCACACACCACCATGCCCAGCTAATTTTTATTTTATTTTATTTTTTTTTTTTGAGACAGAGTTTCGCTCTTGTCACCCAGGCTAGAGTACAATGGTGTGATCTCAGCTCACTGCAACCTCCACCTCCTGGGTTCAAGCAATTCTCCTGCCTCAGCCTCCTGAGTAGCTGGGATTACAGGTGCCTGCTACCACACCTGGCTAATTTTTGTATTTTTAGTAGCCACGGAGTTTCGCCAGGTTGGTCTCAAACTCCCGATCTCAGGTGATCCACCCACCTCGGCCTCCCAAAATGCTGGGATTACAGGCATGAGCCACCACACCTGGCCAATTTTTGTATTTTTTAGTCGAGACGGGGTTTCACCATGTTGGCCATGCTGGTCGGGAACTCCTGGCCTCAAGTGATCTGCCCATATCAGTCTCTCAAAGTGCTGGGATTACAGGTGTGAGCCACCATGCCTGTCCTGAACAGGTATCTTTTAACCTTTTAACATTGAAGCCATATAGAGCGGCATCTTTTCCTCCACAAGCTTTCCACTGTATGAAAAAAACTGGCCTGGAACTACTGGCTTCCCATAAAGCCATATTAATTCTCTTCTTAAACTTCAAGTGTTTCTTAATGGAAAATCAATTATTTGAGATTTAAGCAAAAATGCAAGTTAAGTGAATTGTCTCAGAATGACTAGAATTATTCTTTGGTCTTGTGTTAAAGACAAGTGACTAGGAAAAAGTTATTCTAGAAATTAGCTTGTGTCTCAACAAAAATTTTCACTCATTTCTGGGGTCCTTTAGTGTATATGTCATCCGAATCAGTTGCTTTACATGTACGCAACTTTACAATCATTTCCTTCCGTCCGCTGGATTGGCTTACCACTTCATCACAGACAGAACTTGCTCTGTTGATCTGATCACAGTGGAAGATCTGCAGAAAGATTACATTAAAGACATGAGTAATCATCTGCCATCAATTTTTCTTCCCCTGAGGTAGGAGATATTTCCCTTGCTTCTCTCTCTTAGCCTTATACCTAAGTAATTCTTTGGTTATTTTTTTAACCTCACATTTAAAGTTTCTCACTTTACTCCTCTTGTCATCTTAAGAGAAAAAAAAAAAAAAACAGACAATGTCATGTGTATGGTCTGGTTTTTTTAGAGGCAAGATAGGAGAATGAGGGAGAAATATGGGACAGTTTATTTTCAAAGAAACAAACAAAGGAAAGTAGAAGAAAAAGAAAATTGACAGAATTATCAGCCAAGTTTCAGGTAGTTGTGCCTGACACATCTTTTGAAGCATTCAAAGGCACACAGTGAATGATCACACTGGCCTCATTTGCGACAGTGGCTGCTTTAAATC
This sequence comes from Piliocolobus tephrosceles, assembly GCF_002776525.5. NCBI lineage: Eukaryota > Metazoa > Chordata > Mammalia > Primates > Cercopithecidae > Piliocolobus > Piliocolobus tephrosceles. The sequence continues at coordinate 49,053,449 of NC_045453.1, read as the reverse complement.
AAATGAGCAGGACAGGTTAGAGACACTGCACTAGCTCACCCCTTTTTGCAGAGATAGACTCACTCTCAGGGTAAAGTTGCCCAGAGCTCAAAGGATGCACTGTTTCATGCAAGAGCTGCCTTACAGGACCTGAGAAAGAGGAGCCGGGCTCTGAGCCTTCATCTTCAGCCCACTCCACTGCAACTGTGATTGGAGTCTTTCAAGGCTTTGTTTCGGGTTGAGTTTGGAGAGCAGTTGGCCAGATCTGTTCCTTGATGAATGTCTTCACTTTAATCTGCAATGCAAAGCCATACGCTTCAAAGAAAGGCAAGCTACAGGAATAAGGTCAGTGTTCCTTTGATGCCAAGGTTCAAAGATGAAATAGCAGTCCCAGTGAAATGACAATGTTTATGCACAAACAGCCACCTTCACTCTGCAGCCAGGCTGCTTGCGGAGTTAATGCACACAGGCTGAGGGGCTGCAGGCCGTGCATGCATTCCATATGCACCAAGACCCTTTTAATCTCCTGGCCTGTCACTCTGAGCAGTGCAGTGAGTCCAAAAGCGGAGATTTGATTTCTCCATCCTAATGGATGTTGGGTGGTCTTCCAGCCAAGCCAATGTTGTAAGCCCCTTAAGGGCAAGAAATGTGTCTTGAATTATTTTGGTGTTCCTCTGAGTGTCAAACTCAGTGCTCAGCTTAATAAATATGTCATGACTCAACTTCCATCTTGCCAGCCTGCTCCATTTCAGGTCAATGTTTATGCTAAATAAGATCATGAGGATGTTTATCTCATAGGACTGGGAGCTGGGAATTGGTTCCACACCAGTTGTGGCAACGGAAGGGATCACTCAGTGATTGAGGTTACTTTTGGAAAGGTCTAGAAAGATCGCAGCTCAGTCGTTTTCTTATCTAGACATAGCATACATAGCCACAAGAAGGTGAGCCCCAAACCACACTGACTCCCCTAAAGAAAGCATTGTCAAAAAATCATCTTATTATCATGTTTAAATCTTTGATGTACATTTTTCGAGTAATCACTCAACATTTTTTGAACTCCCAATCTTGATCTTACCTTACTACACCTTCTTTCCGCAACTCTGGGTAAACTTCCATTTCTCAGAGAAGACAGGTTGTATGATGTGGGCTAATTCACAGAGTGTGCCCTGCAGCGGTGCCTGGCCTGACATCTGCTCCGTAAATGGCAAGTCACTTTCCCTCTCTTGGCCTTAGTTCCTTCATTGCAAATTAAAGTTGTCAGAAGAATTAAGTGAAGTGATACAGATAAGGAACTTAGCATGATGCTTGATACACACTAAACACTCAATAAAGACATACTACTTTCAACACATCTACTTTCTTCCCTTACTTCTGCAAATTTTCCAATAGCTTTACCCACCCTGGAGTTCTCCCTTTTTCCCCGAACTCACATCTTCCTACTCTATCAGCAACTCCTGCACACTCTACTTAACATATATCCAGAATCAGGTCACTTCTCACACAGCCACCACTCTCTCCATCACCTCTCACCTGGATTCCTGGAGTAGCCTCCTGAATATTCTCCCCACTTCTGCCCTTGCCTTTTTATGGCCTGTTCTCCACGCAGAAGCCAAAATTATCTTTTTGAAAAAAGAGACAAAAAACTAACTCATACCATGTCACTTCCCCACTGAGAACTTTCTGTCGTCTTTTCAGCTTACTCAGCAGAATCCAGACTGTTCTTTACAGCTTCTCAGGATGTGGTCCTCCATATGTCCTGCCACCCCTCCCTTGCTCAGCTCACTGAAGGCAGCTGGCATCCTTGCTTTTCCTAAAACACAGTGAGCAGCTCCCGCAGAAGGGTCTTTGCACTCGCTGGTCCCTCTAAAACTGCTCCTCTGACCTATCTGCATGGCCCACTCCCGCCCTGCCATCCCCGTTCTGCTGAAAATCTGCCTTATTAGGGAAGTGGCCCTATCCTAAATAGCAAATCCTCCTGTCCCTCTAATTCTCCTCACCTTGCTTTATTTTTTATTTATTTATTTATTTGAGATGGAGTCTCACTCTGTCGCCCAGGCTGGAGTGCAGTGGTGCCATCTCAGCTCACTGCAACCTCCACCTCTCAGGCTCAAGTGACTCCTGTGCCCCAGCCTGCTGAGTAGCTGGGACTACAGGCACCTGCTGCCACACCCAGCTAATTTTTGTATTTTTAGTAGAGACGAGGTTTCACCATGTTGACCAGGCTGGTCTTGAGCTCCCGACCTCAAGTAGTCCGCCTGCCTCGGCTGCCCAAAGTAGTGGGATTACAGGCGTGAGGACCGCACCCAGCCGCTTTAATCCTTATAGCATTTATGAATACCTGACAAATTGTATATGTATCTGTTTATTATCTGTTTGCCCTCACTAGAGGGTAAACTCCAGGAGAACAAGCACTTTGTCTTTTATTTATTACACTGAAAACAGTGTCTGGCAGGTATAGGTTTCCAAAGATATTTATTGAAAGAGTTCTTCTCACTATCCCTCTTATCTCAGCAAATCAACAGCTCTGATCTCGTTTCCATCTCTTGATTTTTTCCCTTTGCACGTTCTAAAGATACTAGCCTCTTTTCACAGACTTGGACTTGTTGGTTTCTCTCATCCTAAAAAGACTTCCCTTGCCCCTTCTTTTTCCAGTAGCCAGTGAGCCTCATCCCATCCACTGCAACAGATCTCAAAAGAGTGAGCTATTCTGCTGGCTTCCCCTCTACCTTTCTCATGCCGTTTCCAGCCCCTGCAGCCTGTCGCCCACCTGTCCTCTGCCTCCTTGCTGCATGGATCCTGCTCCCTCTAAAGCCACTCCTGTAGACACACTCTCCTGCTTCTTTGCCAGATTAAACTTGATCTCTGCATCATTCTCTCTCTTTGAAAACAGTCTTCAAAGACTGTCTTAGTTGTAGAGATGCTCTTCTCTTCTGGTTTTTCTCTTCTTTTTCTATTTGTTCTTCCTTTCTTTTCTGCCAGGCCTCTTTCCCTATCAGTAATTATTTGCCCTAATCCTGTGCTCTGTTCTCTTTATAGTTCCCGCTGCACAAGTACCCTCAGTTGTTTCCTTTCCAAAACAGCTTGTGGACCCTCTACCCTCAGAGACTTCTGCTTGAAATGCTTGCTACATTCTAACAAGCCCCAGGTGCTGCTGCTAGTCCAGGGACCAGCCTTTGAGAAACACTGTTGCATAATGACCCTGTAGTCACTCTTTCCCTCCCATCAGATACTAATGGCTTGTGGATTTCTTGTAGATAGAAACCATTAAATCTCCATATCAGGTCGGGCTCGGTGGCTCACACCTGTAATCCTAGCAGTTTGGGAGGCTGTGGTGGGCGGATCACTTGAGGTCAGGAGTTTGAAACCAGTCTGGTCAACAGGGCAAAACCCCGTCTCTACTAAAAATACAAAAATTAGCTGGGCATGGTGGCGCAAACCTGTAATCCCAGCTACTCTGGAGACTGAGGCAGGAGAATGGCTTGAGCCCAGGAGGCGGAGGCTGCAATAAGCCAAGATAAGGGGTAGCACCAGAGCTGAGAGGCAAAAGAAGAGACCCTGAGCCAGCAAATGAGATATGGGGTTTATTCAGGGGAACTTACATGCAGGGACGGTCCAGTGATGGTAGGCTGGACAGGAGAACTGCCACCACTTGTAAAAAGCATGTAGTTCATATAGCATTTTCACTTAACATCCTTTCCGTAACAACCTCCACCTGGCAACCTTTATTCAACCTTTACTCAAGCTTTACTCAAAGGGCCTCAATCGCTTGTATGACAAGCATCCCACTGGACAAGCTGGGGACTCAGATGTTCCTCATAGGTAAGGAATGAATCTCCAGCTTGGCCACGCTCAAACTGTGAACACACATTCAGGTGTGTCTGCCATACAGGGTCATTCTCAGGAAATGCTTAAGCTGTCACGGTCAGGTGCATGTACCATGCACAGGTACATCTACCATATAATAATCCACACAGTTCCTGACACATCATAGGCCTTCAATACATACTTTCCAGTTGAATTGGAAAGAAATGTGTTAAGTCCCAGTTATGCCATGATGCAGATACTCACAAAATATCTGTTTAGGGCCATCTTTTCATCAAAAGACTTGAATTGGATCTCTGAATACTTAACATTAGCAATCTGAGTAAACAACTTGCTCATCAAGGACAACTTCTTCCTTATAATTCTTGTCTGCAGGCATGTCTAGTTTTACTCATTACACCTATCTGCTTATTACAGAGTCACTGATGTTGGGGAAAGTTCCCCCACGTGTCCCCAGTCATCATTTCTTGTTTCATGATGATGGGAGTGCCTGACAGGAGGGAGACAGTGACTACAAAGTCATCATACAGCAGTGGTTCTCAAAGAGTGGTCCCTGGACCACAAGAAGCAATGTCACCTGAGGCTTGTTAGAACTGCCACAAAGCATTTCTGAATCAGCTGTTTTAACCATTCCTCCAGGAGATTCTGGTGCAGGCTCAAATTTGATCACCATGTTTCTACATAACAGAAAAGAAAAAAATCTGTGCAGAGGGAGAAGTAAAGTGAACAGAGGATGGAATTCTGGCAGATGCAAGCAAAGGTAAAGGACCGAGCAAAAACAGGAGGAAGAAGAGCAGGCAGAAGAATAAGAAAAAGCCCAAAAGAGAAAAGCATGAAATGTGTTTGGATCCACTTCTTTAAACTTGTGTTTAAACCAAAACATCAATGCTGCCCACTCAGTTACTACTAGCACCTTGCCTGTCCTTCAGTCCCCATGACTGCTTTGGCATCAGGAATAGGAAAGAGAGTCTTGCTTATGAAATGCATGTGCCTCACAACAGTCACTCCCTAAGCCTGTGCTTTCACATAACTTTTTGAAGTATGCCAAGTCATTAAGAGTACATGGTCACAACATTCATTTTATTGTTTGACTTGATAGTAGACATCTGACAGAGATACTGCCATTTCTCCAACAACTGCTATCCCTTGGGATAAATAGGGTAGCATTTATAATAATTACTTAAATGGTTTGTCTCTTCAGTGTATCTTCAATAGGTAGAATCAATCTGATGAAAGGAAATCCACAATGGGCAACACTGCTAGGTGTTGATTTATCATAGGATGACTCAAGACAAAATATTCCATATTCCTAACTCAGAAAGAATGGCCTCTCCTGTAATTATGTGGGATCTACTTAACTTGTGCTATAACAATCACCCTCCATTTGACGGCTCATCTTCCTCCCATGATCGTTACAATTTTGATGATGTGATGTTGAAATGAAATCGGCACTTTTTTGAAAAAAAAGATGATCGGCTTAACCTGATGCATCTATTGAACATTAGATATTAAGGTTCTTGTTATATTTTCAATTTCATGTCAGGATGAAACAGCAACTATATATCTTATCAAGCACTTACTTTGCCTACTGGCTGCTGTGTAGTTTTTAGATCTACAGGCCCACTTATCTAAAGATCTAAATGTTTAAATATTTTAAAATTTTTGTGTAACATTAAGTCTTTTGAAATACAACACTTAACCAGAGACAGGAATAGTTGGAACGATTCTAGCTATATGAACAGGCCAGTACTTAAATTTGGATTACTCCAGTTACTCCATTGACTTGTTCATTTCTAATTTCACCAAAATGGCTATAAGAAAAATCATAATGTCTCTGATTTAATCAATTCTCTCTCAGCTATTACCTCAGTGCCAGGCTGGTGGGATAATCACCAACTTACTGAATCACAAAACCACAGTTTGTATCACATGCATGAAAATGTGATTCATTTATAATCAAGTGGCCAGTAAAGTCTGTAGAAAGGAAAACAGTAATGGAAATTTGCTTATAAGAGAAAAGTTACACAGAATTTCAATTACTAATGTGTAATGTCTGATTTCAGTAGAATACACCTGCATCATTGTTAGTAACACCTAAACTTAAATGATAAATTTAGGAAAAATGAAATTCTCTATTTTTCTTCAAAGTAACACATGTCCCTCTCTGCCCTTAAACTGAAGGAGTTTCTGTGTGGTAAGGAAGGGGAGGGGACAATGCGTCTGGAAGAAAAGGCAGGAGAAAACTATAGATAAAATTAAGATGAAATAATGACTTGTGTTCTTCTTGGAAAACAATAGCTATTTAAGATCCTTAGAAATAGAGGAATTTGACCAGGTGCAGTGGCTCACATCTGTAGTTCCAGCACTTTGGGAGGCCAATGCAGGTGGATCACCTGAACTCAGAAATTCGAGATCAGCCTGGGCAACATGGCAAAACCCTGTCTCTACCAAAAAATACAAAAAATTAGATGGAGGTGATGGCACACAACTGTGGTCCCAGTTACTCAGGAGGCAGAGGTGGGAGGATCACTTGAGCCTGGGAGGCAGAAGTTGCAGTGAGCTGAAATCAAACCCCTGCACTCCAGCCTGGGCAACAAAGTGAGACCCCATCTAAAAATATATGTATGTAAAATATATATAAGTAAAAATTATATATATATATTTATATAAATAAAAGTTATAAATTATATACTTATATAATGTATAAATAAAAGTTATATATATTATATATAGGGAGAGAGGAATTTGGCAGGATGAAATAACAATGCAGTATTTTCTTTTTAATTTTATGTTTTCTCAATGTAGTAGTCAGGGATTAGTGCTGCAAAAAAAGGTCATAAATAGTTACTCTGTTACTATTATCCTTCTTTAATTATCTTAGATATTATCAATTAAACAGATATTATCCAGATAACTACTTCAATTCTCCACTTTCCATAGGAAGAAAAAGCTAAGAAAAAGCTTAACAAGCCTATGATAGGATGGAAACCCAGGTTTTGGTGAGCTTTTTTAAGAAAGCCAATACGAGAAGGATGGGGAAATCAAGTCTGCAAATTAGAGCTAAGTCCCCCAGCCACTGTGCTGGTTACAAGTGGTTCCTCCTCAATCTGGGCTTCCTTTACCCTTTAGAAACTAATTGCTATCAGACCAAGACCTGAGGAAGAAATATTCAATAGAAACGCTCCCTAGCAGAGGGCCTCCTCACAATAAACCTTTCTGAGGTTTTAGTTCTTGGATGAGTTGGGAAGTACTCAAAGCTTTCCATCTGTGGGGAAGTTGTTGCCTTGGCTGTAGAATTCTACTTGCATATTACACGCTGCCTTTAGCAGGGTTGGGGAATGAAGGCTTTCAGCTAATGGGATGCTCCTCTTTTCCTTTGAGTTTTGGCCTCCGGGAGAAGGTTCTCCATTCTGCAGAAGTGATGGGTTTTTCATTCATATGTGGTTAAATTATGGTGTTATAATACATCATATATAATAATATATTTGGCTATATTGTGTTATGTTTTATGATGATGTTCCCTATTCTAAAATTAAAACTGAGTTCTGTTCCTTCATGGTGAAGTCCCTGTTTCTGCTGAGGACATCAGAAAGGCTAAAGATGACAATTTGATTTGTATACCCTGGGAAAGAAAACATATATTCTGTTAGTTGAAGTAGTTCAGATCATATTTAAAAACACAGATAAGTAAACAGCTGTTGCTGATCAAATTGTCCTTATCCTCATGAACAAAGAGGATCTCTCCACAAAATTAAAAGCAATCCAGGCCTTCCCTGATTTCCCAGAGACTTGCAGCCTTCCCTCATATTTGCCCCTTCACCACATAGGCCTTCCTGGCTCCTGACTCCAAGCACAGGTCCCCCTGAGCTTTCTGCTACTCGAGCTCATCTCCCAGAACAGGTGCAGAGCCAAAACTTGAGACCAGAGGAAATCTGGACTCAGAACAGCTTGGGGATTCATGCTGGAGTGACCCTTCTAGTTCTTGCCACCAACCCAGGGAGACCTTCCCTAAACATCCTTTCTAAAATATTGTCCCCTTTCCTGTGAGTTACTCAGTCCACCCCCTCAGTCAGTATCATTTTTCTTCATAGCACGTATTACCTCCTTTAATATGCATTTTCTTTCTGGGTTAATATCTGTTTTTACCAGGAGAATACAAATGCCATAAGGGCAGAGACACTGTCCCCAAACTGAAGTGGTACATGTTGGCTGAATAAATGACCCATTCAGCATCAGCTTTGGCCATTTCTCCTCAACTATTCCGCAGGCAACTTTTCCTCTATCTGGAAAGCTCTCATCCCTCCCCACAACACACTACACCCATTCATTATCTCCTGAGCCCCTGGTCATCCTTATAAGTCCTATCTTGATGGCCCCAGGCAGAAAATTACTTTTCCTTCCTTCAGTCCCTTGTAGTTTTTTACTTCTATTACATTAGTCACACACACTCTTAACCCAGCCCTCCAAATAGGTAGTGATTAGTTATTTAATTGCACCTTAAGCATCAAATATGTGAGTGAACGGGCACTGACTACTATACTTGGGACTAAGCAGATTTTCTGACAAGCCTTGGGATCTAGTCACCACTTATAAACAATTACAATGTTATTTCTTTATAGGTTACTTATAGAATTAGTTTAGTTCAAATACTGCAGTCATAACTACTTCATGGATGGGTGCATGAGTAGTTCATGGATGGGTCCATAACTACTTCATGGGTGGGTCAAACTCTATAGCCTCTTTCCCATTCTTTTGATAAATGCATGGTTTTATATAACATACACTGAGAATTTGTCTAGACACTATCAGATATGGAGGTGAGCTGAGCATGCTGCATAATTCAAGCCAATGCTACTTAAATAGCAGAAAACTGGAGTTTTTCCTTTAATTATCAAGCAGTTAGTTGAATCCCTCGCTTAAAGTTTCCTATAGAGACACAATCTGAAACTCAAAAGTGCATTTCACTTTTTCATACACAATAATCAGCAGGCACTGGGCAACAGCTAATCCTCTCTGTTCAAGTTGAGTACATTTCCAAAATAGAGGAGGGTAACGTGATTCCTAAGCATCCAAAATGACATTTTCCATCCTCTCTCCTTCTCCTCCTCCCTCTTAATAATGGTTTGCACTTAGGACGTTTTTCAATCAAGAAACTATGTTTCTGTGACATACTTGGTGACTAGTAATGAGAGGCTGAGAAACTAAAACTCCCACAGAAAAATTTGGGTTTCTTTTTACAGACAATGGAAGATAAAGGGGTATTGGGATTTTGAGTCTTTGAAAGTTTTTCATAGTATCCTTTTTTGTGGGGTTGGTATTAGTTAAGGTATATTACTTGTTGTCACAGACAAATGCCAACACAACCATGGCTTAACACAATAGAAATTCATTTTTTCCTAACATAAAGTCCAAAATTGATGTTTCTGTTGGGCAAGACAGTTCTCTTCCAAGAACCCAGCCTCCTTCCATTTTGTAGCTCCTCCAGCTTCAATATATGGTTTCCAAAGTTGCCGACAAAGGGGTAAGGAGCATGATGGATTGTGCCTGTGACATTTTCAAGGGCCATGGCTGGAAAGGCACATTGTATTTCTGCCCACATTCCATTGGCTGTAACTCAGTCACATGACTTTGCCTAACCACAAAGGAACCTGGGTAATGGAGTTAACTATGTGCCTAGGAGAGGAAATGAGTTTGGTGAATAGGAACCAGACTTTGCCACAGTACTTAACCTCCACCCAGGACATTCTTTCCTCAGACTTTCTGATTTTTTCCAAATGCTTTCCTATTTTCTTCATAAATAAACTCTTGACCTGGAATAGAATAAAAGTAGCTAAGAACAAAAGAAAAATAAAGTCTAAAGGACTGAAGACGGATCTCTCCTCCTTTTTTAGGGACTCTCGGGGCTACTAGTCTGGCTTTTACCACAACTACTTCTAGTTTCTTTCTCACAGAACTCATTCCTAGCACATGGCAGGTATTGTTATCACTGCTATGATTCTGTTGCTCAATTCCCCAAAGCTATGTACTTTCTGGAAGCAGAAAATGGACCCTGAGGATAATAATTCCTCAGAAGAATTTAAAATGACATAAAATTGGAGTAGCTCTGGAAGTCATGCCAGAGGAGGGGAGAATGTACATTTTGGAAATAGTAGCATACAGACATTAAGGACTTTTTATTCTTTGAAGAAGGGATGTGATGAGACAGAAAATGGCATCATTATCAGAAAATTAAAAATTGCAATTTAAAAACATGAACTGATTAGGCCGATTCTTTGAATTGAATGAGTTTGAGTCCACCCCAGTCACTCACTCAACTCTCCTTGGGTACTTTTGGGACCATAGACAAAAAGGAAGCTAATAAATTTGAACAGGCATCAAACCTCTGATGTTCATGACATTAGCACCCAGCCCTTGACTAACTAAGGTAACCAGACACGAGACTGAATTCTGAGCCCAGGTAGAGAAATAAAACTAGAGACTTCCTATCAGGATTGAGCTAATGTTAGAATATGATTCCAATTAACATCACTTGCATTTTATCTACTTTTAAAAGCCCTGTTATGTCTAGATGGGCAAGTTCACACCAGATAATTCATTCTACAGAATATCTACAGGATTAAAAAAAAAGTTCTAAAGCTTAAATTTCTATTTTTTATTCGGTTATTAGGAGAAAAAGTTTATTAAAATGTCAAGGTCTTTTAAGTAACTTTATTAATTTTTGAATTTCAATCATTTTTATTTACCTTCTACAGAGAAAAGATAAAGGAGAAAAGAGTGACACTTAAAATACAATGTATGTGCACTGAAAATACAACCATGCCTCATTGTTAAATCACTTTGTGTGAATTATTTCATTTACTCTGATTATTGGTGAAATTTTATCATGAGATTGCCAGGTGAGGTATTGACCCTGCCCCTAGCCCAATGTGGACTGGGAGAAAGTGGCACTAGCCCCTTCCAGCTGTGACCTACAACCTTTGCTCTGGTCCCTGCAACAGGGCACACATATTTTTACACTTGAGTTTGATAGGTTTAAAAAAAAAAACAGGGACTAAGGGGGAAGATTTAGGGCATTGAGGGGGGAAAGAAAGGAGTACACTGGATGACAGAAATTAGCTCTTAAGAAAGGAGAGTTTTCTCTTTCCTACTGTTTATTTTTGACATGAGATACATTCACAAACTTCTCTTATAAGACATTGATTGTCTTCAGTGCAAACTGTTGGGAGCTGCAAGCTACGTTATCCGTTCACATCCTCAAACTTATCTTGTGACTGTTATTGCAGATTTACTCTTCTCTCAAATTCTGCCTCTTGTCTAGGGAAGAGGGAATGAAAAGCAAAAAGGAAAAGGACTGTGATGCGGGTGATAAAACCGTGATAATTCACACCTGGTTTAAAAAAGATCTTCTCACGTTTCTCAGTGTCTACCTTGGCAGAGAGTTCACTGAATACAAAACTGGTTTCCTACAACTTTTTTTCTATCCATCCAATTCAGCCAGAACATGGTGGTTGCTCCATTTTTCTAAGGTCCCTCAATGAAAACAAGAGGCATCTACAAAAAATTCCACCCAAAATGCACTGTCCGAGGACCCTGGCATTGAAGGCCCTTGGCATTGTTGACAGAGGAGCTAGCTTCTGATTTCTAAATACATTTGCCACTTGGTTGCCAGCTGGAGAGACCGAAAGAGGCTGAGGGCATGGAGAGCTGCGTTTTCTAAATGGTTTCAGGCCCCTGGCATTTCAGCAATAGCTAATACAAAACAGATGTTGGTGCTATGCTCCACTGGCTTTCAACTGAGGGCCTGCCTCAGTCCATGATTAATCACCTGTGCTGGGGGGCAAAAAAGTTCTACCTGGTCTTTTTGTGTGTGTGGACCTAAGGTCAGGGTTAGCAATCAAGGTGACAGACGTTGCCTCTCTGCCTTCCTGTTGCTGCTCACCTATATGTGTGACAACTTGGGTTTGTCCAATAAATGCACAATTAGCCAACGAACTGAACTCTAGTTAAGAGGGAAAGTTTGCCTGGTTGTGCAGAAATAGCTAGCAAACTGTTCCAGAAACTTCTGCCCCTTCATTCACTTTATCCAAAGAGTTAGCCAAGGGTAGACTTTTATGAAAGCTCAGTAAATTCTGCAGTTGATTTGAGTTTTTAAAACATTTCCCTAGAAAGAACATAAAGAGAATCTGTGTGTCTTTTAGATGGCACTGGGGCAAAGGATAGTGCAGCCACTTTCTTCCAGCCATCCTACAAACAAGATATCCTTTTACATGAGCCCTACTGGAGCATCCTCTTCATGTTTGCTTCCTCTGTGTGGCTGGAGTCTGAGATGAGGGAGTGGTGATGTAATACATATGGAATTCCATGTTGGTTCAGTACAACTGGGAAAGGAAAGAACATTATTCCATCTGTAGCATCTTCCAGGGTGAAGGGGAGCTGGTATTCCACACTGGCCTTTGTTTTTCCTTCCTACAGCTGGGGAGGATTAGGCAGGTGGATTTGTGCCTGAGGAATCCCAGCGTATGGGTCTGGGCTAGAGAAATTGTATTCACTTTCTATTTCTGCATTACAAATTACCACAAACTTAATGACCATTGAATAGATCAGTTCCCTTGGGTCAGGAGTCTGGGCACAGTGTACTGTCTGCTCAGGTTCTCATAATGCTGAAATAAAGGTGTCAGCAGCTGCTTTCTTATCTGGAGCTCAGGCACCTCCTCCAAGCTCACATGGCTGTGACAGAATCCAGTAGCTGTGTTGTAGGACTGAGGTCCCGTTTCCTCTCTGGCTGTCAGTGGGAACACTCTCAGCTCCTGGAGGCTGTTTGTATCCCATGAGGGCCCCTCCATCCTCAAAGTCAGCAACGGAGAGTCTCCCTCACATCAAATCCCCCTCCTCTCTCTCTCTTTGAATCTCTTTCAAAGCATCAGAGATGTTCGCCTATAGCTAAGACCTAATCAGGACTCTCTTAATTAGAACTTAATTACTGGTGAACATCTCTAAAGTTTTGTGCCCTTTGTAAAATAGAAGGACTTTATGTAGTTAAATTCTCTATGATCATCTGCTTCAACTTGAGCACTGAGAATGAAAATTATTCTGATAAACATATAATTCTTAAAAATAGGAATATATGGAGGACATGTCTTGGGCACCAAAAAGACCAAGAAGGGCACAGGGATGACCAGGTTGGCTGTAGGTGCTGCAGGTCAGTTACGTTGACCAGAGGGACCCAGTTTTAGAGAGTAAATCCAAGTCAGTCGGTCCAATCTTTGGTTCAAATTACTAGTTTTCAGTATTTGTGAACTATAGAATTTTTCAAATAAGTGTGTATGAAAATATATATATGTGTGTGTGTGTATATATATATTCTATAGCACTCAAGTCAGACACCCTATTTAATATGTACTCCTCATAGCAGTATGAAGTGGACAATATTATTATTATCCTTGTCATGATTCCCATTTTACAAATGAAGAATACAGGTCTCAGAAAGAGGAAGTACCTTGCCCAAGATGGTAGAGTTTATTTTGAGCCCAGGAAATTGGCTTCATACTGTTGGAGTGCTTGGCTGAGCTTTGTCCTGGGCACAAGGCAAAAGTTGGGGGGCTTCCCCATCAATTTTTCCCCATACCCTCCTCCCCGAGGCCTGTTCAGTGCATCCTATCCTAGCAAAGCTCTGGAAACCACAAGGTTTTAATTCTTCAGGCACCTGCCTTGGATGGGGCTTCTTGGTGGCCACCTTCATTTGCATGGTGTCTCAGAGCCCTTTCAAGGAACCATATTAACCCAATCATTCAACCTAGTATCTGTCTTTTGTCAACTCCTTTGTCTTCTTGCCACAAATTGGAACAGTTATCGACATAGCTCCTCGCCCATTTCAGACATTTGCTGCCACCTTGGCTTCCTGACTAGTCTTGCTACCTCCAGTTTTTCCCTCATCCTGATCCATGCACTATACACTATGAGCTTTGTCTTCCTAACCTCCCTCAGAACATGTCATGTTCACTTATAATGCTTCCAGGCTCTCTAATACCCATCAAAAAACAGTGACTCTCAAGATGGCATTTTTAGCTTATGATGATCTAACTCTACTGATCTTTCCCATGACTGGAACCCAAACATTCTAGGCAAGTACTCATCCCTCTCCTCTGCATCCCCAAACATGTGTCCACAAGATGTTAAGTTACCATCTCTAGGTCTCCTTCAAACTCACAGAGCACTTCTTTCATTGGGCACTTGATTTTCTATCTTCTGTTATGATTAATTTTTCTAGTTTATGAGCCCCTTGAAAATAGTGGACACACTGATATTTTAATCTTCCACTGAACACAACAGCCACTTACAAATAATAGGTACTAAGTAAGCAGATGCTGAATCAATCATCCTCCCAAAAGTCCTGGGAAATAGATGCAGTAGCATTACTATCATTCCCATTTAACAGATCAGTAAATTGAGGCTTAGAGCTGATGAGTGACTTGCTCATCTCTATAGATATAGAGGCAGATGGAACCTGATGCACAAATCCATTGACTAAGCACAAAAATTTCTTGAGGCTGAATTATTTTCTGGTGTCTTCAGTTATCATCAATCATGATTTTTAGAGAATCAACAAACACAATATAATTTGTGACTTTCAGCAGTGGTTCTTAACTGGGGGTACACACCACAGTTACCTAGTGAATTTTCCTGAAAGGTCCAACCTAGTCCTTCTGGAGAAGAATGTCTGCAGAGGGAGGCCTACTATGTGTGTGTGTATATATATATATATATATTTTTTTGAGACAGAGTCTGGCTCTGTTGCCCAAGCTGGAGTGCAGTGACATGATCTCGGCTCACTGCAAGTTCTGCCCCCCGGGTTCATGCCATTCTCCTTCCTCAGCTTCCCGAGTAGCTGGGACTAAAGGCACCTGCCACCAGGCCCAGCTAATTTTTTTGTATTTTTAGTGGAGACGGGGTTTCACCGTGTTAGCCAGGATGGTCTTGATCTCCTGACCTCATGATCCATCCGCCTGCCTCGGCCTCCCAAAGTGCGGGGATTACAGGCGTGAGCCACCGCACACAGCCTACTATGTGTATTCTTGAAAAAAAAAATTCTAGAAGACTCTGGTGTGTTTCTCTGGTTAAGAATCACTGATTTTGAGGCCAGAGAAAGAAAAAAAGGGCATCCAAATAGGAAGAGAGGAAGTCAAACTATCTCTGCAGACAGCATGATTCTGTATCTAGAAAACCCCATAGTACTGGCCCCAAAGCTCCTCCAGCTGATAAACGACTTCAGCAAAGTTGCAGGAAACAAAATCAATGTACTAAAATCATTAGCATTTCTACACACCAACAACAGCAAAACTGAGAGCCAAATTAGAAAAGAATCCCATTCACAATTGCCACAAAAAGAATAAAATACCTTAGAATAGAGCTAACCAGGGAGGTGAAAGACCTCTACAATGAAAATTACAAAACACTGCTCAAAGAAACCAGAGAAGACACAAACGAATGGAAAAACATTCCATGTTCATGGATAGGAAGAATCAGCATCATTGAAATGGCTATACTGCCCACAGCAATTTACAGATTCAGTTCTATTCCTATCAAACTACCAATGACATTCTTTACAAAACTAGAAAAAAAAAAGATTTTACAATTCATATGGAACCAAAAAAGAGCCCAAATAGCCAAGACAATCCTAAGCAAAAAGAACAAAGCTGGAGGCATCATGTTACCCAACTTCAAACTATACTACAAGGCTACAGTAACCAAAACAGCATGATACTGATAAGAAAACAGGCACATAGACCAATGGAACAGAATAGAGTGCTCAGAAATAAGACTGCACATATACAACCATCTAACTTTCAACAAACTTGACAAAAACAAGTAATAGGGAAATGACTTAGCATCATTTATTAAATAGGGACAATATAAATAATTCTGCCATAAAGTCACTTGCATGTGAATGTTTCTTGCAGCGCTATTCACAACAGCAAAGACATGGAATCAACCTAAATAATACCTAAATACTGGCTAGCCATATGCAGAAGATTTGAAGCTGGACATCTTTCTTCCACTATACACAAAAGTCAACTCAAGATGGATTAAAGACTTAAATGTAAAACCCAAAACTATAAAAACCCTGGAAGACAGCCTAGGCAATACCATCCTGGACATAGGAACGAGCAAAGATTTCATGAAAAAGATGCCAAAAGTAGTTGCAACAAAAGCAGAAATTGACAAGTGGGATATAATTATACTTAAGAGCTTACACACAGCAAAAGAAACTATCAACAGCATAAACAGACAACCTACAGAATAGGAGAAAATGTTTGCAAACTATGCATCTGACAAGGTCTAATATCCAGCGTCTATAAGGAACTTAAACAAATTTACAAGAGAAAAACAGCCCCATTAAAAAGTGGGCAAAGGACATAAATAGACACTTCTCAAAAGAAGGCATATATGCAGCTAACAAGCATACGAAAAAATCCTCAATATCAGGGATCATTAGAGAAATGCAAATCAAAACCACAGTGAGATATCTTCTCACACCACATCAGATAAGATGGCATCTTATCTGATGATAAGAGCCGTCAGAATGGCTATTATCAAAAAGTGAAAAAACAGATTCTGGTGAGGTTGCAGAGAAAAGGGAACACTTATACACTGTTGGTGGGAGTGCAAATTAGTTCAACCATTGTGGAAAGCAGTATGGTGATTCCTCAAAGAGCTAAAAGCAGAACTACCATTTGACCCAGCAATCACAATACTGGGTATATACCCAGACAAATATAAATAGTTGTACCATAAAGCCACATGCATGTGAATGTTCCTTGCAGCACTATTCACAGTAGCAAAGACATGAAATCAGCTTAAATCCTTATCAATGACAGACTGGATAAAGAAAAGGTGGTACATATACACCACGGAATAGTATGCAGCCATAAGAAAGAACAAGATCATGTCTTTTGTAGGAACATGGATGGAGCTGGAGGCTATTATCCTTAGCAAACTAACACAGGAACAGAAAGCCAAATGCCACATGTTCTTATAAGTGGGAGCTAAATGATGAGAACTTATGAACACAAAGAAGGAAACAACAGACATTAGGGTCTACTTGAGGGAGGAGGATGGGAGGAGGGAAAGGAGCAGAAGAGAGAACTATTGTACTGGGCTTAATACCTGGATGACAAGATAATATGTACAACAAATCTCCGCGACATGTGTTTACCTATGTAACAAACCTTCACAGGTACCCTGAAACCTAAAATTAAAATTAAAAAAAAAAAATCACTGATTTACAAGGGTTCCCAGAAGGCCCTCAGCTTCCCATATTACCTCATTTAATGTGCAAAATTACATAATTAATGACTTGCTAAATATTACTCTCTATTTAAATGCAAAGTAATATTATATCTTATCATTCATTTTATAAGTATTCAGGAAGCAATAATACTATGCAAATGTCTACATCTGTCTCATGGCACCTATTTTTGGTTGTATGTTATTTGATATCTGCCTTGTCTCCTGTTAGATCATTTGTTCCAAACAGTGTCAGAAATTTTTCATCTTCTATTCCCACCTCAGCAGCTGGCCTGGCTCTTGTACATAGTGAGTACTTTTCATTTGTGAAGTGTGACTCCGTGAATGATGGAATTCATGCCTCATCATGAGTGAGTTTACCAGTTTTTCCAAAGAACCACCTTTGATAGTCTCCTAGGCACTGCCAATTTCCAGGTCAGCTGGGTAACGCATTCCTGATCATCAGGCCTCAGTTTCCTCATCTGTGAAGTGAGCCCAAAAAGCCAGTTCCTGGCTCACAGTAGGTGCACAAGAAATGTCTGTTCTCATCCTTGCTTGAGGATTAAATAACTAACAGTGTATGTGAGCAGCTGGTGGGAGGTGGAGGCAGGGTGTCTTTCCAGGGCCCTCGAAATCAGGCCATGCAGATGGCTGCCCACCCTTGATGTCCAGCCTGCTCCTGCATGCATTCCACAGGGGCAGGACTGAAAAACCTGGAGAGTCCTTGGAACATGTGTATGTGACTATAAAACATGCCATAGACCTGGAATCCCAACATCAAAAGGGAGAGCTTCAGTGCCTGATAAAAATGTGCATTCCTCTTAGTAAACCACTCCAAATGCTCTTTTCTCCACCCCACTGGGAAGCTTGTCAGTGCTAATGTGATTCTTATGATTCTTGCTGCTCTGTAGCCTCTTGATCTTTACTGAGATCTCTCTGCCCCTGAGTGTGTTGGAAACAAAATGTCCTGTCTGGTGTCCAGTGCTTAAAATAACAGACGCTGGCTTCCTGCTGCCACGTTGAAACTTTACTCCAAGGTCTCTCCCCGTCACCCTCTGCCCCCTCGCCAAGCCAGGGGAAAAAACCAGCGTAAACTGGCAGATAGAGAAGCAGGGAGGGGCAGGGGAAATGAGGCATTCTTAGACCACTGCAGGCGTTCTTTAATATCAATTTGATTTTCCCTGGGTTAATTTTTCAGAAATATCAACTTCTTAAAATGTGAGAAATGTTTTATGGAACGTGACTTCCCATCTCTAAAGACAAAGACCTCATTTTCCAAGCAATACTGCCTAGGAGCATGTTTGAGATCACGCAGTCTGTATTCTGGACAGTGGTCGTGTGCTGAGTAATTTAAGGAGGGATTGAGCTGGGTGTATTTCTGAACATATATTTTCAAGCCTGGGAAATAATAAAATAAGTCATCCCCTGGTATCCGGGCATATTCATGTTTCCTGTTAGAAAATGAGATTGCAAAACCTGCAGAAAATAGACCGTGACAATGGTATTGGCTCACAAACTCGTCAAGCCCATCTCTTTTGCTTAGGATTATGGGGGAAGTGCCTTTCTCTTTTTTTGCATGCCAATGGTTCGACAGAGAAGAAATTTTCCTTCTTTAAGACAGGTCATTCTGGTAGTTTCCACCATCTGTAATTCTTTCTGGGCCTCTGGGAGACTGAGTTGTCCTAAACATATTTTTGGAAATGCCACTGACCATTGTTTTTATTAGGGGACTGCAAAGCTTTGTAGTAAGAGGCTTTGTGTTTTATTTGTTTTTCTTCCCCTGACCCAGCTGGTTTTGTTTTAACAGCATCGGAGGGGAGGTTAAAGTATTTGTGGCCTCTGTTAACCTAGCCTATCTCTCAAAGCCAGCAAAGACAGAAATCAGAGGAGATAGAACAGGAACAGACAGGTCATCAGCCAGGGTAGGTTCACCCTTGATTTAACCACCCTCATGAGAGGGGTGGGGTTGACAGGGAGGCTGATCTTAAGATGAGTGAAAGCTTCAGAGCACGTAGCCGTCAGGAGAGCAAGTCACCCCCACAAAAAGGTATCTCAGGAAACTGAGCACTCAGGAACTGCTGGGAAGTAATCATGCCAAACAAGAGGCTACCACATATGCCCATTTTTATTTGTCACATCCAGTGTAGGAGCATAGCTCAGCCAGGCTGCATTCAGATACCCAGAAAAGGCCATGCACAGCCCTAGAGGTGGACCAGAAATGGCAGCTATTTCTGAGACATCCCAGTCTGCTTGGCTGAGCCTTGTTAAATCCAAAACTCATGCCAGGTCCCATCCCCAGAGATCCTGATTTAATGGGTCTGGGGTGCAGCCTGGACATAAGGTTTGCCAAGCTCTCCAGATGACTGTGAGGTGGCACTGAGGCTGCAGAGAACTATTTTCCAGCAGAAAATGGCAATTCCCCTTTCAAGGACCTACCAAATGCCAGATACAGTACTAAGCACTTTTCCTACATTAACTTCTTGATTTCTCCCAATTTTCCTGTAAGATAAGTTTATCTCTAATTTACAGCTAAAACTGAGATTTTTAGATTTGATGCTGTCCAGGTGGAGTTTGATTCCCATTCCACTTAACTCCAAAGCCTATTCCTTTTCCACTCAACAGCCTCCTCAGAGAATCCAAAATACGACAAATACTTATGGAAACTCTGCAGAAGGCTACATAAGAGATTTTTTCATTCACTTATTTATGTGAGTAGGGACTTTCCCTGTCTTCTGTGTAATATGTAGAAGAAGGATCAGAAACTACTTGATTGGAGACTCTGAGTGTCTTGAAGGGGATGTGGCCACAGTGCCCAATCTCCAAAGCCTCCATTTGCCATCCTCACATGGCCTGTCCCTGTACAAAAGAACATGCACCAAATATTGCTTCTACTTTTGCAAATCACTCTTCAAGCAAGAATCTCAAAGCCCAATGTAATTAATAAAATCATTTGCATCCTGTTTAGATGAGTAGTGTTTTATATGTACAAATTCCACCTCTGTCCCTAGGCCTTCCAAGAGTATGAGAATGTTTCCAATTTTGAAGAATGAACAATACAGTAATTGAAAGGAGCTGTATCTTGGCAAACACAAAAGACCTCAAAGGCATTTGTAGTGACCTATATGAGAAAGTGTGGCAACCACAAAGTGTGTCATAATGGCTTGTCAGCCATGCTGTGCTAAATGGTTCAAAGATAGGAAAGATAGGGAAGAATAAAACATTTAGTTCTTAGGCATCAGATACCCCTGGACATCATCTGTTCGGTAAAGTCTCTGAAGGATCTGGAAGCAGTGAAATGGTGACATTAGCTGATGATCCAGTTTCTTGGGTTAATCAAGGAAGTAGGGACAGCCGGGGCCAATTAAGTAGCTAGGCAGCCAATGATAGATGAATCATTATAGGCAAGTGCAAAGATAATGCCATTGGGAAAAGCAATTGAAGCCACTCAGGCACTTCCAGGCCAGGAAATCCTTCTAGTCTTCAAGGGGCAACATGTAGGAATCATCAGGCCCAGGCTGATTAAGTCATCTGTTCATTGTGTAGCTAATGAGCCACAAAAGTGCTGAACGCACAAGGGGACAGGCCATATGGAATATATTTTGGTGGCTGAGATGTATCTCTGTGCCTTGATTTCAATCACCTTTAAAACAATCCTTACCATAGCTCTCTTTTCCTTTCCTTCTGTCCACAATCTCCCCCTACTCCACATGTTCTTAACTTTCTAAACACAGTTTCAATGTATGGGTGATTTTTCTTAAGTAAGGCAAATATTCTCCTTCTTAATTTCTAATCCTGCACTTCCAATGAGCTCTGTAAACATACAAGTTTCCAAGGGACACACCAGCATGTTATAAAATTCCTTTTTTTTTTTAGCACAAAAGAGACTGTGTCTAAGCATATATATATATATATATATATATATATATAGACACACAGATGTTTCTACGCATCTCTGGATTTCTTACCTGTATTCACATTGCAAATTTAGAATTGGGGATTTTGAAAGGAATATGAACTAAGAAACCATACTTGGAACTACTTGTTTCTTTCTTTAAAATCAAAGTTCCATCCAGGGACTCCAAAGTAAAGGTTGTCAATGAGTTGTCATGTTGATAAAACCAAGGAACACTATTCTATGTCCGGCTTTGTTTTCTCCCTCTCTGGTTGCTGCTATTTTGTCTCCCTTTCAAATTCATCTTATTCCTACTCCTTCCAATCATCAAGTGTGGGATTCTTCAATCCCTATAGTCTCACCTCATTTTTTCTTTTTTTAGACAATCCATTCATCTTTCCAGCCTCATCTTGTCCCACCCTCAACTACATCTTGCCTTGTTCACAACTTCTGTGTTCTTCTACAAACCACAAGACCATTGCACCTGTTTCCTAGGCCTGGAATACTCTCCTTTAGCTTTTTGTGTGGTTAATACTTGCTCATCCTTTGGATCTTTATTCATTCATTGTTTATTGATTTTTTTCAGATTTGGTCCAGTCTTCCTCTTATGAGCTCTCGTAACACCACATAACATTTCTCTACACTGCTCATCAGAGTTGCAATTTTACAACCATTTGTGTGATTATTTGATTAATGTCTGTTTCTCTCACTAGACTATAAGCTCTTCTGTTTTTATATCTTACTATTCCTATTGTTACTGACTAACCTTGAACTGCCCACCTCTCTTCTTTATAGGTAGCCACAACTTCTACCAACCAATGGTTTACTCTGTCTCACAGATTCTGCTAATAAGCGTTTTTTCTATGTCTTTCAATTTCTACTCTTACTACCAACTAAATTTTACTACCATCTTCTCTAGATTTTTCACATCCACACTGTAATAGCAAGAAGATCTGGTTTGTTTAATTTATATTTATTTTCTCTTTTTCAAAGCTCCTATGATAGACCAATGTATGGCTTCCTTGCTAACACCCAAGTGGACTGCCTTTGGGTCAAGGGCATGCTCCATTCATTGTCTGTGGTCAGGATAGAGGGGCTGAGATGTCAGCATCCCTAGGAAAGAACAATAAGCTGGATGCTCTCTCCATCCCAATCTGCCTGCTGAGAGCTGGCAGAGTTGGGGAGGGATCATCCTTGAGAACTGGAGTTGGGAAAAAGAAAGTAACAGAAAACAAGCATGGACGATCGGGGCATTTAGCATCTTGCTCCTTGGTCTGTGTTCCACTCAAGTAAATCTCCATTTCTCTGCATATACTGTATCGTTAACACAATTAGGGTATCACAGAAGTTAAGTCCATTTAGGCCCGATGAGTGAAGGAAAACTTAAAGGAATATTTGAAGTATTTTGGGAGTGATAGAGTCTAGTGAAAAAATGTTAGATGTCTGGGTAAAGAAAGTGCCTTTGGGAGCTTGTCTACACCTGGTTCACCCTCGCTCCTTGGACACAGCCCTTCAGGACCTCTACCTAAAGTGAAGGGGGCCCTAGACTCCAACCTAGTGATATCCTATGCTAGCGATACCTTATCCAACCACTCACAACATGAGTCCATCAAGCACTTGCTCAGCCTTCAACTCTCAACTACCACTACTTAAAAATATATATATATTTATATTTTTTAATATAAATATATATATATAAATCATAATACAAACAGCTGGCAGAAATGAGAGTTTTATTGATCTTTAGAAGAACCAATGACCACCATCCCTTACCCGGGCAGAGCATTATAGTGGAGGGACTAACAACACGGATTCTAGAATCTATTCTAGAATCCAATTCTGGCTTGGTCACCTACTGACTATGTAAATTTGTGTAAGTTACTTGGCTTCTCCTTGTGTATAACATAGGATTACAGTTCTTACACCAATTTGGTTGCTGTGACGACTAAATCAATAAATGTCAAGAGCTTATAACAATGGTGACATCACATATGGGTGAGCTATAATTATTGTTGTTGTTGATATTATTATTGTCCTTTGGAGGCTACTTGATCCAATTAGTAGCCACCACCTGAATTATTCAGGACACATTTGGTTATAGGAGGCAGAAGAGAAAATGTATTGGCTCACACAGCAGGGAAGTCCAAAAAACTGGTCTGGCTTAGGCACAGCTAGACCCAAAGGTTCAGATGATGCCATCAGGACTCTCAGTGTCCTGCACAGTGACTTCTATGTGAGTCAATATCATTCTCAAGCAGGCTTCCTCCAGGTGAGGACAAAGATGCAGCTTTATAGTTATTTGATGCTTACACTTCTTCCTCAGTCAATCTAAAAGAAAGACTCAAATAGTCCCTAGTAGTGCTCCATCATCAAACCAATAATCAGAGGGATGAAGTATTCCAACTGATCAAGACTGGCCCTCATACTACCTTGTAGAAAAGAGGAAAGTCAGGGCCAACCCTACTCAAATAGTATGGTTCTCTGGAGGAGGATGCTGAGTACAAGATGCCCACTGCTTAATCCTTTGTCAAGGCACAATCTGGGGCCATTCTCTAAGAAGAGACCAGATGACTGTGATTGACATGTTTACTGAAATGTTTACCCTATTTCCATCTGAAGAGTTACAAATACCCATGAGTGATGTTCAAAACATTGTATAACCTCTAGAGCAGAATCTCTGACCAGTTCGTCTGAACATCTCACCACTCAGAATGGAGGTCCACTAAAGACAACCAGTAAGATATAAGACTGTAGTGGCACATTCCTGCCCAGCAGCAATCCTGCATCAAATGCAAACTTTGAGCTGATTTCTAGGGGACTTCAGTGTTTAATCCTATTCATTCTTATTAAGCAAACACTATCTAGCTTTGGCTGGCTTACTTACCCACCTATTTTGAAGAAGGACCCGAGTAGACAGGCATCTTTGGGATGGGACTTTCTGCTCTTTCATCACTTTGACATTTCACGTGTGTGAACACTGCACTGGGACACACACTTAGCACACAGGATATAAGACATAGAGCTGAAGCACCAAAACCCTTGACATGGATCCCTGTATGTACTTTGCTTGTCCTTCTGTTTTGGGTTAATGTTGTCCTTTTTTCTGGCTTGGGAAAGCAGGGGTCCCCCTCTTTCCTCCCTTCTATCAGTCTACCACCAAATGCCTCAAAGAACAGCCCTGATCTCAGCAGGACTTATCTTTGTCTATGATTGTGCTATCCCTACAAATTCAGATTGGATGAAGGACCCTTTGGTTAGAGATTTAAATGAGGGACAATTTAATGAGCCAATTCAGCTTAGCTAAAAAGCATCTACCAATATCTGCTATGAAGCGTAGGGGGTGGGGGGAAGTGGTTATATTACTTCTAATCACACTCCTTTCTCTCGTGTTGATGTTTTTAAGGTACTTCGCACAGAGTCTATAAAAAATAGGTACCTCCCCTGCCTCCCACTGGCCTTCTAGCGTAGCCTGGCTTCAGTTGCTTGCAGCACCTCGTAGCATCATCTACCTCTCTTCCTGCCTTCCAGGTTCAGTGCAGTACCTGGGCATCAGTGCCCACACCTACTCCCCAGGAGAGATCTCCCTTCCCTACTTCCTCCTCCCAGCTAGTGCTGCTGGCCTGCAGAAAGACTTAGAGATGCTTGCCAAGTTGACCTGAACTTTACTTCCCTCTTTCTAGTGGGAATTGACGGATTTCACACCTGTCTCTTTTCAGGGATGCAGAGAGTACGGCAACTTGCAAAAAACACAAGATACTTCAGACAAAGACTGCAGGAAATGGGATTCATTATCTATGGCAATGAGAATGCTTCTGTTGTTCCTCTGCTTCTTTACATGCCTGGTAAAGTAGCGTAAGTATCCAAGGCATCTCATAATCACACCTAAACCCCAAGGTGACCTAAGATGGCTTTTTGGCACAGGCGTTAGATTATGCATTTGGAATGGGGCGATTGAGTTCAGAATTCACTCATACAGCTGCTCAGAAGCCACCTGCCAGCCTATCAGCTAGACCTTTCCCACAGGTCTTATAGAAAGGGAACCAGTTGCTAAGATTGAGCTCTCTCCCTAAATTCAAGTCCTGTGAAATTAGGGAAATCACTTATCTCCCTCAGCCTCACCTGTAAATTAAGCACGATCCTGAGCCTCCTTCTGACCCAAGACCGTTCTCAGGGAGAACTTCTGAAGATCATCTCTCCCCATATTACCATCAAAACAATGTGATCAGGCTCTGTGCTTTCTCCCACTGAACTCTGTGGCCATCCTCAGAAGAGGACATTCTCACTTCAAGCATGGGGAAGCTGAGGCTGAGAGCAGTTAAGCAACCTGCCCCAAGCCACACAAGTCAAACAGCAGTAAAACTAAGATGCAAAAACCCAAACTGAGGCTCACATTGAAGCTCATGCTCAGTTTCTCATGCCCTTACTGTGAACCTATTTGGGGGTTGTTTCCTTGATTGCAACTTTGAAACTGAGCATTAGCAACAACTGGATAAAGAGGAGAACATGACTTTTTGTCAGTTTGGCAGGGACAATTTTATACATGAGTCCTTCTCCAACCTACTAGGGACTAATGTAATTAGACTAATTACATGTTGTTAAGAGGAAGTTAACTGGCAGAGCACATTGGCTCATGTTTGTAATCCCAGCGCTTTGGGAGGCTGAGGCAGGTGGATCACCTGAGGTCAGGGGTTCGAGACCAGCCTGGCCAACATGGTGAAACCCTGTCTCTACTAAAAATACAAAAATTAGGTGGACATGGTGGTGCATGCCTGTAGTCCTAGCTACTAGCGAGGCTGAGGCAGGAGGATCACTTGACCCCAGGAGGCAGAGGTTGCAGTGAGCTGAGATTGTGCCACTGCACTCCAGCCTAGGTGACTGGGTGATAGAATGAGACCCTGTCTCAAAAAAAAAGGAAGTTAACTAAAATCCTTTCTAAAGGTAAAATGTTTGTGTCTCTGACCAAGCACATGATAGAAATTCATATTCAACATACTATGCATCAGATTCTAGTGGTCCTAATTCCCCTCCAGTGTAACCCATTGCTGGAACTTTGTTTGACTCTCTAGTAGCCTGACTAGATTGGCAGAGTACTTGAAGTATAGAAAAATACCGATCACTCGTGAAAACTCACGGAGGGCAAGACTGAGTTTTAAGTTCCTAAAAGACTGATTCTTCAGACTATGTCTTGGGTCATTTTACCACAGCAAAATCACAAGCAGTTAAAACAAGCATGAGTTTTTAGCATGCCACATCATTCCCACCAGTTGGCCCTTTGTTCACAGATCTGGGTCAGGAAAACAGTGCCTGAAGTGTCTGAGGACATAATGTGCCACAGAAATGTTATATATCGTACTGCTCCGTGATAGTGTCAAGGAGGGGTGACAATGGTGACTGAAAGTAGCAGACAATCCAAAGGCCTTTAACCACCTGGTTTTTGAAGACACACAAACACACACACGCACAGACACACATACATTTATTCAAAATGATTGGGGAAATGATGTGTGTTGGAAGAAATAGTCCAAACTTAACTCAGGTTTATCTAATATTTTCTCATTAGCTCAAAAGAAGGCACTGAAAATAAACTTGTCCAAGGTATAACACACATAATTCTGGAGTGTTATAGTGACAGCAGGGAGTGTTCTGGATAGTTCCAACTTTAATAATAAAAGCCAGAATTAGAATTCCAACAGGTTGGAAAACTGAACCAACCCAATGAGAAGAATCCATAAATAGTGAAAACAAACGCACTTAACTTCAAGAATTCATACAATATGCTATGAACAATATGCTTCATATAAAAGTTATGCTCTATGGCGTGGTGAAATGTTTGGAATCAAAAAGAAATTTGATTCTTCCTCTTCCTAGCTGGGGATTGTTGGACAAGTTACTCAGCTTTCTGAAGCTCCAGCTTTCTCATTTATAAAATGGGACATAATAGTATCGATTTCATTAGGTTACTGTGAAGATTAAAGAAGATGATGTCCATAAAGCAGTTAGCATGTTACTTCTTATATAAGAGCTATTCAGTGTTAGCTGTCATTATTAATAGCATTAATCAATAAAGTCATTAACAATGTCATTTTTAGTAATGTGTACAAAGCACTTAATATAGTAGTTGGCGTGCCCTAAGCATTCAATCAGTAGTAGCCGTTTTACTACTACTACTCTGCAACAATGATGATCATTATCAGTTTCAACTGAGTGCAAGGTTGAGTCACCATGGTTGCACAACTCTCCAAAATAATTATTACGATTTTTGGTTGCATTACTAAAAATAAAACGTCCAGAAAAAAATAGTAGGTGAAGATCCTGCTATACTCTGCTTCCATATTGCTATATACACTGGATAATATGTCAACCCATCTTGTTTCTTTCAACTTAAGATTGTTTTTTAAGAAGAGCTAATACCACAGAGTACTAAATATATGCTAAGTAAGGCTATTAGACCTCAGTGATTATCCATGGAGGGTAGGATGTTTAGCCCTAGTTTATATATGAAGATGCTAAGACTTGGAAAGGTCAAATTACTTTCTAAGGCCGGCTGCGGTGGCTCATACCTGTAATCCAAACATTTTAGGAGGCTGAGGCAGGTGGATCACCTGAGGTCAGGAGTTTGAAACCAGCCTGGCCAACACGGTGAAACCCTGTTTCTACTAAAAATACAAAAAAAAAAAAAAATTAGCTGGGCATGGTGGCAGGCACCTGTACTCCCAGCTACTTGGGAGACTGAGGCAGAAGAATCGCTTGAACCTGGGAGGTAGAGGTTGCAGTGAGCTGAGATCACACCACTGCACTCCAGCCTGGGCAACAAGCGTGAAACTCTGTCTCAAAAAAAAAAAATTGCTCTCTAAGACTCACACAGGTTGTAGGCAGCAGAGCCCAGAATTCAAAGCCAGTTTCATTGGCTTCATAAACTAGAGCTCTTTTGAACACAGAACACAATCTCTCAAGCTTTAGTCCATAGGAAAAAAATGCACATCTCATTAAAGCAACACAGAGTATAATTATATTTAATGTCATCATTGGTGATTCAAAAGGCAACAATCACTACAAACAGAAAAAAAAAAAAAAAAATCTGGCTCACCTAAGGAAAGAGAACAGGTTAGTAACAAAAGGTAGTGTTATCTGTTACTGGTAGGAGTTGCTGGCAAGAGTTTGCCCTGCTGTCTGGCTTTGTTTCCTTCTGTGATATTTCTTTGTTGGAAGTTTACAGGTAGAGATGTTTTTGAAATAGGGTGTTAATTGTATAAGCCAGTGTGGAAGCACTTCTTTCATTTGGTCATCTAAAAACCTTTGATTTTATTAAAGAATGGTGATCTCTCCACATTTCCTCCTATGCAGAATGAAAACAATTAAGTTTTCATTAAACAATAGCAAGTTATCCTTTTGAACAAAACCTTGTTATAACTCTACCACTGGAATCTTCTAGAGAGCTGTGTAATGTGATTTCACCCATAAAACATACTTAAATAATCAAGAATGTATTGTATTTGGTATTTGGTAAAGGGTTTGCATTTTTCTTCCCCTGTTCATGTAATACACTTGGAAGATGGTGTTATACAAGAAGTAGTGATTCTGCATACAATGCAATGCTAATGTTTATTATTATTATTATTATTATTATTATTATTATTATTATTATCTCACATAGTTTAGTTTCTTTCAGCCTATTGCCAATTGCTTTGGGGAGTACAAACACAAAGGCTCATTATATAAAATTTCCAGTGCAATCATATATATTAACTTAAGAACACTCGCTTTAGTAGTCTAAGGTTTAAATTCAAAAGTGCTCCAGGGAGACGCCAGATTAGCCTAATGAATCAACAGAGTCATATATTTTCTCTGCATTCTTTGGCAAAACGTGCTTCCTTTGGTACAAAGAGAAACATGCAGACAGTGAAAGCGGTCTTCTGGGAGTCCCAAAAACTGGCCTGAGATCAGGGGTCAGGTGGTTTCTACTCTAGCAATAAAAGCACTTGACTTGTTTCTCAGACAATTATGAGCTCTCATTCTGTGCAGTTCCGTGGGCAGCCTTCCATAGGGTGATCAAGAAAGAGAAAGAACAGCCTCTGTTTTCAAGCTTTCTCAGCTAGAAAGCTTCATCTCCTTCTAACCTTCCTAGTTGAAATCAAAGGGCTAATGTTGCCTCGCCCAAGCCAGGGGGCCAGAGAAGCTATGCATCTTGTAGGTCTTGCAGTCTTCATTGCTTCATCTGATAACCTATGTTCTGTCTGAAACAACCAAAAGGCAGACTGCTCAACAGCAAAACAAGTGAATGGAAGAGCAGGCTTATTCTCCATGTCTGGTTCAAGAATTCTTCCTGAGCTGTGATTGGAATGTTTCTCTGGTGCTGTCAGCTTCCAGCCTAAAATAATACAACAGCAATCTCTTAATGCTAAGAACAGATCTGAGGCATTTACCTCACTTATGGGTAAAGTCACTCAGTAATTAAGTTTTCCTGCAAAGACTAACAGAGCCCAAAGGGGAAAAAGAGTCACTTGGGAGTACATGCCTTTTTGCCTGACCTTGGCTCTCAGCACTAGATATTTACAGCCTTTGAGCTTGATATTCTAGAATTGTTACTGAGATTAGCTCTGGAAAAGAAAGAGACTAGAAGGATGAAGAGAAGGAATCATAGCTTACGAAGGTTTTACCCTGCATCAAACAGCTTTCTGGTTCTATGACTTACGTCCTATAGGCTGTAAGGTTCTCTGCGTGAACACTTCTTTCCTGGTCTCCCTTCTGCCCTATTCCTCTTAAACTCAGTCACTGAGTTTATTATCCCTGTGCATCCCTGGGTATGTTCATTCACTTATGAAACAATCAGGAGACCTTGCTATTTCTTATCTCTGATTTGATGGAAAACATAATCTTTGGCGCTGCAGTGAGAATATTGGCTTGGGGTTGGATCCTACAGACTCTCTGATCTTGGTCTTCACATTATACTTATTAAGTATAGGCTCCTTGAAATTTCCACATTATGTTATTGGTATTAAGTTTTTAAAACATGTAAGTTTACAATTAATATAGATTCTTTCTTTATGGAATTGCATTATAGGAACTGCTTGGTTTTTATACCTAGGGATCCTGCAGGTGGATTTTATATCACTGCAGATTTGTTAAACCAGTGTCATAAACATTTTCTGCTTGGTGTCAAAGACTCAATATCCACAATTACCTAATGAGTGTGTCAGACCCATAATCCCACACACACCATCATGAGTGGCACCAGGTGGCTGACTGCCCATTTATTCGTCAATTGTATTTGACAGAAGTTCAAAAACTTCAATCATCTTCCACTTACTAGCATAAAAAAAGAAAAAAAAAAGTCAATTAGCCACATTCTTTTTTTGTCAGGATAATGTTGTCTTTTCCCAATTAACCACTTTTTTTTTCTTTTTTTGCTTTTCCTTAAGGGCTTTTGCAAGGCATATGTTAGAGAAAAAAATTGGAGTGGTGGTCGTGGGATTTCCAGCCACTCCCCTCGCAGAAGCTCGGGCTCGGTTTTGTGTTTCAGCGGCCCATACCCGGGAGATGTTAGACACGGTGAGTACACCACAGGCCAGCAGGAGCTCAGTACCGGTACCCTGGATTCAAAGCAGGTCCTTTTATTGAAACAGCCTGGGGTTCTCTGAGTTACTCTTGGGTGATTTAGGAAAACAACACTGACAAAAGTCACTGCTGAAAAATAAGGGCACGTCAACAACAGCCAACACTGTGACCACTCAGTAGATAGAAAAGAAAATCAGTTTAGTGAAGATTTCAATCAGTATTTTGGTTTTGTAGAAAAGACTGACTGAGTAGCCAAATGTTGTTCTATTTACTTAATCTTAAAGGCAAAACCTGGTGTAAAATGCTCTTTTGGACTTAATTATGTGTATCCTGCCATTTTTCATAGCCATGAAATCTGCCATAATAAAATATGACCCAACTAAGCAACATGTTGGAAAACCAACAACAAGAACAAATCCACATTACAGCAGCACCTAAGTGAGGCGGAAATGATTTTTAAATTGCCTTTTGTTGTCCCTTGATTTCCATTGTTATGTGAATAAGTAATATCAGAGAACGAAGCCATCTACTCAGTTTGGAGATAATGAGAAGAGTCACATAACATAAATGCAGTTTTGCAAGCACTATTGAGAGTCAACTATGTGCAAACCTGGGGCAAAAAGTCTAGGAGAAGATGCTAATAAACAAGCAACACATATAATACTAGACAGAATAAATTAGTCTTGAAGAAGAAATATAGAAAACTGTGGGAGCATGAAGGTGGGCTGAATTATTAGAGTGGAGAAGATTCACAGGAAAAGTGACTTTTGAGCCAGGCCTTTTCAATAAAGGTCACCGAGCATCATTCAAGACTTCCAATCAGTGGAGTGACACAATCATGTCATTATGAAATAAACATGACAAATGAATTGGAGAGGAACGGGGAAAAAGGAAAGGACCTAAGAGGTAGCTATTTAAACAAAACAAGAGATGACAAGGCTAATGGTAGTGGAAACAAAAGAAACGAATCCATGAACAAATATTACAAATGAGTGGAGCTGCCATGACTTGACAAATGATTGGATGTGGTGCATATGTGGGAAGAGAGAATCAAAGACAATTTGAGGTCTTTAGCCCTGATGAATAGAAGGATGGTGAAGCACTTAAATGAGATAAGGTATACAGTAAGGAACAGCAAATTTTCAATGGGAGTGGGGGAATAGAATGAGCTCAGTCCTAGACATGTTGAGACTATGTGTCCATGGGCCACCTATAGAAGAAAAGTAAGATTCTAGAGCTTAGGAGAGTATGCAAAGCTGGAGCTGCTATAGTTTAGGGAACTGAGGGATCCTTACAGCCATAGTAGAATATGTAATTGTCCAGATGTGAGCAACAGTGAACAGGGTGGACTCCTGGGGAGTGCCTACATTCCAGGGTAGATACAGGAATCACAGGTGGGGACCCAGACTTACATGGAACTAGAGCAGTCAGGAAAGACATGTTCAGTGTAGTATTAAACTCCATACAGAGGAGAAAGTTTCAAGCAGGAGGAGGGCCAAAATGTCCCTCAAAACAGCAGGAAGTTTAAATGTAGTGAGGGATGAGAAAAAACTATTGGATTAGCAATTAGTAGGAACTTGATGTTCCTTAGAGTAGGCATTTTAAGGGAATGAAGGGAACATAAATAAAAGAATAAAAGAGTAAAGAGGATAATTTGAGTTTGAAATTATACATGTACACATGTGCGCATGCACACACACACACACACACTTGCCGTGTCGTTCATCTTCACCAGTATAGTCTCAAAACGTAAACCAGTGTATTGTACACAGTAGGTACACAGTACAAATTATTGAATAGCATGTTAACAACTGCGCTAACCAGGTTTTGAGATGAGTGAACATTATTTTCTTTACACCCTTCTATATTTTCCACATTCTCTAAAATGAGTATGTATTTCCAGAATGTGAATTTTAACAAATTGTTTCTTTTAAATGAAATGAGTTGGTGTTAAGAAAAGGCAGGCAAAAAGATTTGGCCAAAAAAAAAAAAAAAAAAAAAGAAAGAAAGAAAAGGCAGGCAAAACATTCAAGAAGTCTGACTGTAGAAAGAAAAATAGGTTTAGAAAATACCCTTGATAGTGGAGAAGGCTTGAGTATGTTTACACATTAAGGGAAGAAGACAGTGAAGAGGGGACCTTGCACAGAAGGGAGAGAAGAGAGCGTGGCCAGGAAGCAAGTTCCCTGAGATGGCAGGAGGGACAGACCGCAGGGATGAATTTGTAATTTTGTGCTCCAAGCAGCATTGAGGTATTTGTGTATGTGATTCTCTTCACAACTTCTTAATTGCCGCAAACTACCTACTTTGAAAGGATACTGAGACATCAATCATCTAGACAAATGCCTCTGAACTTTTAAAATCAAGCACCCATCTCAACAGAAAATTTTGAGCAGTTCCTTAATGTACATGGAAGAGAAAGTGGAAAATGACCCTGATGAACAGCCAGTACATTAAGGTAGCAATTGAACCTAAAGGCTCATAGACTAGAAATAATATTAGACATACACTCCGCGACCACATTTGGACAAGACAGAGACAAGGCCACAATACTTAATGTCTCCGTCTTCTGACCGACGTGTATGACATTTGCTCATTTACCAATAACAACTATAGCCTTGCTTTAATTCTCTCGCCTTTCACACAGAAATTATAACTATATAGCCAGCCAGTGAACTGCTCCCATTTCTTAACAGCATCCAACCCAGAACCAGTCCCTGCTTCCTTACAGTCATCTCAGGCACAAGCTCAAATGCAGTGAGAAGCCGCTCCCATCCTCCTGTCACTAAGATGCCCATGGTTCTTCTGCAGTGTCCTCCCTCTCCCATACCAGCAAGCTAAAGAAACCTAACTTTGAGCACGAGTGTGTTCTGGGTGGTCTTGGATCAGCAAACATTAACATAAATTATTTATAAATGATATATGCATTACCAATATATTATGTACATTATATAAGAGACACATAAATAAAAGTTTAAAGGGTTGAGATAAAAATGAATAGAGATTGGGCGCGGTGACTCACGCCTATAATCCCAGCACTTTGGGAGGCTGAGGTGGGTGGATGACCTAAGGTCAGGAGTTTGAGACCAGCCTGGCCAACATGGTGAAACCCCGTCTCTACTAAAACTACAAAAATTAGCCAGGTGTGGTAGCACATGCCTATAATCCAGCTACTCGAAAGGCTGAGGCAGAAGAATCACTTGAACCCAGGAGGCGGAGGCTGCAGTGAGCCAAGATCATGCCAGTGCACTCCAGCCTGGGCAACAAGTGAGACTGTCTCAAAAAAAAAAAAATAATAATAATAATAATAGAAATCCTAATGTTTTCCTCCTGCATCCTCCATAAATTATCTCACAGATGCCCCAAAGGTACAGGTCCTTCACTTTGGATACCACTGAACTAGTCCATCCCCCACCTTCAGCAAAGATTGATAGAAACTATCCCAGAGAGGTGTCATTTTAAAGATAACTTTGGTTACTTTTTCTTAGTACTGAGATTTGATGTAGGAAATTTACAAAAACAGGGAAGAACATTTTAAATACTCATACTCCTACCACCAAGAAATCAATTACTCTTAACATGTTGCAGGAAATCTTAAATAACGTCAGTTTGAAAGATTTCCCCAAGAGGAAAGTCCATAAGATCCATTAGTCACCCATTCTAACATTAACAACCCTCACCTTACCGTTTCTCTTTTTTTTTTTTTTTGAGGCGGAGTCTCACTCTGTTGCCCAGGCTGGAGTGCAGTGAAGCAATCTCGGCTCACTGCAACCTCCGCCTTCTGGGTTCACGCCATTCTCCTGCCTCAGCCTCCCAAGTAGCCGGGGCTACAGGCGCCCGCCACCACGTCCAGCTAATTTTTTTGTATTTTTAGTAAAGATGGGGTTTCACCATGTTAGCCAGAATGGTCTCAATCTCCTGATATCGTGATCCGCCCGCCTCGGCCTCCCAAAGTGCTGGGATTATAGGTGTGAGCCACCGCGCCCAGCCCTCACCTTACCTTTTCAAAGTATTAGACCCTAATATTATCTTCCTCCTCATGTGGCAGATTGAGAAAAACAGGCTCAGAAAGGTTAAAAAGGCATGACCAATACCATAGGATTAGTGATATACTACAATCGAAAATGACCTTTTTTTACTTTCTGGATCTCAGTTGTTTCATGTGTAAAATTGGGGATACGTCTACCCACCTAAAGTAAGAGTTGAAACAGATGAGTTCTCAGTTCCTGTGAGTTAAGTTCTAGTATTTCATGGGAAACAGAGATGAGTATTTAAAAGCAGGAGGCCTGGGGTAGCATGAGGGGACAGAGGATGATGTTAATCAGCTCCCCCAACATTCCACTTTGTTCTTGGCCAGGTGGTTTGCTGTGTCGTGAAGATATAACTTCAAATACATTCTGCAACCTTATCTTTTTCTTCCACAAGATTACATATAAGTCATTACATTTTAAAATAAAATATATTAAGGGTAAGCATGGGTCACATGTTTTTATTCTCCTCTTCACACTCTCAAAATAAAATAACATTCATAGTATGGAGTTAGAACAACAAATAAAATTAATTCGCATCTAACATTCCTCTAGGATCTTAAACCACAACCTAATGGTATGGATCTTGCTTCTTTTCTTTAAAATCAAAGAAGCTAGCAAAATAAGACTGTGTGTCTTTGTGAGGCTTGCTATTAACCTGACCTCTGCAAAGCAGGGTTACTTAGGTGTTCAATGATAGCTATTAGAAAGCAATCTCATTGCAGGTTTTGGAAGCTCTTGATGAAATGGGTGATCTCCTGCAACTGAAATATTCCCGGCACAAGAAGTCAGCACGTCCTGAGCTCTATGATGAGACGAGCTTTGAACTCGAAGATTAAGTTTCCTGGTCCTGAATGACACACAAAGACTTTGCGAGAAAGACCTCCCTCCTTGCCTCACAAGGAAAATAAATGGATTTCTCCCCCTTCCTCAGGATAATTTTGGTTCCCAGACCAGCTTGATTGAACTGAGGGAGACATTGTTGTTTTTAATGTCTCCAGCCTGGACTGCAGAGACAAAAACATGATTCCAGATTTAAGTCTCTCTTCTTCCAAGTATTCTACTAGAAATACACACACACACACTTCTGAGAATATTTTTAATGGCAATGAGCCTGTGTTTTAGCTGCTACTGTGCAGACCCTTTCAGGGGTTCCAACCAAATGCAAATGAGAGGATTTAACATTTTTATTCAGTAAGTTCACTATGTGTTTACTTATTCCATCTGCAGATGTTGGTGAGTGTGGTGGACAGTAGCCACCTTCCTTGTTCCACTCATAAAAGCATCAGCTAGAACTCATCTGTGTCATGGGAAGTTCCAGGCAGGAGGGTAAAGAAATGTTGTTTCTACCATTTGTCACATTTGGACGTTTTTCACAGACAAGTGTCAAAAGACATAGTTAATGTTTCGAGGGGGAAAGCAAAACTGGTCAACTGCAACTAGAGATGTCTTTGAAGGAAGTTTTTCTTTTCCTCTTGCTGGTCTCCTACAGTTTTACAACTGAGTTTTTGAGGTTTGGAAAATTCAAGATGTTTGTTTCATAAGAAAGGGGGCAGAAAGCAAGCACAAGCCACTTTTAGGCCTAGACTAAAACGGTAGTTACAACAACTTGAATCTTGTTGGTGCAGTGCACGGTGAATGCTTACCCTGCATAGCATCTATTACCTTAAAAAATTAGTTGTCATTTTCCCATTGAATTTCAAGTAAATGGTGAAATTCAATGTTCTTTAGAACTCCCAAGACCATCTTCGAAGTCCTTTAGACTCCCAAGACCATATTTGAAGAATGTATTGATTCAAGAAGGACATTTAAAAGCAAATTCTAACTTTTTCAAGACCAACACCCTTGTTTAGGCCTATTCAATTGTACTATCACTTGTTACATGCCCTCTGAATTGGGAGAAAGTGGGCTTGCACACTTTGAGGTAACTAACTGTAATCTACTTGTGTTCTCTCTTTCTCTCTCTCCCTTCTACTCAATATGAACACAAACTTCTATGGAAAAGTAGCCTTTTGTTAATCTGATCTCATTTGTATGGAAAAAGCCCGTGGAGAACTTTATCTTTAACAAGCTCCCAGATGGTGCCCAGATTTGGAAACTCTCAAGAGCAGTGGTGACCTTTTAGCAAAGCTTCTGTAATAGTTCGAATGAGTTACAGAACATTCCACTCCATCAAATGACACTGTAAACAAATCACTTCAAGAGAGGGTTGGCTTTGTGTGGCACAGATGGACCCACGCTTTCATGCTGTGCACTGAGATAGAAACTCCACCCGCAGTGCCTGCGATGGATGGAGCAATGTGCCTTGATGCTCAAAGCGTATTAAAGGAAAAAAAGTGATCAGCATGGAAAGTTTTTTATGGGGAAATTATAACTCCAAGTGAGTGCGTTGGTTTAAAAATGGATCACAAGGATAGAGTTCTTCATGAATGTTTACAAGTTGTAAGGAATATTGTTAGTGAAACAGGAAAAGAAATGGGTTCTGAAAATGCCGTTTCCCATCCAATGATTTTGATAACAAAATTCCAACTCTTCTCAATGAAACTGATGCAGCATTATTTGTGCAAAGAAAATGTGTCATAAATGTGCAAAGAAAGGAAGACATACTGTTCTCATCTCTTGAATAAGTGCATTTAAATGAAATTCTTGCTAGTTAATTGTCCAAAATGCATAAATGCCTTGAGTTCTATAAAGGAAATAGGAGGTCAAAAAGACAGCGTGACATCTAGTCCTTCCACAAGGTATGGAAAGCAATAAACATCTTCCTTCCTTTCTGGATCTGTCTGTGATCTTCACACACACCTTCACATCTACCGTTCAAGTTTTAAGCCCCTAGACAAGTGTCTTCATGAGCAGGAATGTCCACTATTATTACTTTCATGGAGGAGATTGGGTTTAATTCATCATGGGAAACTACTTACCCACACAGCATGGAGGGCAGGAAGTAAGTTAGTCTCTTTTCATCAAGATTCAAGAGTGCAGGGGCAATTTATTACACTGCAACGTACAAAACAAAAGGACCTATTTCTGTCAGAGAGTCCACGTTGAATATACAGGTATGAGAACAACTGTTGATATACAGGTATAATAATCCAAGAAGAATGCTTCCAGAGTGCATTAGAAGGTGCCCAGATTCCATAGGGCCAATAATATTAGAATATATGTCATATAGAATAAGGTTAGTTAGGAGGGTGATTGTGAATAATGAGATTTTTAATTTTTTTAAGAAAAAGCTCTCAAATCCTAGGCTAATAGGTTCATGATTTTAATTTATGATTAAAATTTTTGATTATTGAGTCTTGATAACTATATCAGAGCCAAAAATGTCTCTTTGGTTAGATCTGTTGGAAAAGAGAATTTTCTATAATGTTATGAGCCCTCAGCCCTTCTGTTCACTTGTACACATATGCACACACACATACACATATGGGTTTTTCCTTTACGGAGTAAGCAAGTGTATAAAGGTATAGATGAAAATCTGGTTGGTTGAGAGATAAATGGAAGATGTTCTTGAAAATGACCTTCAGGAAAGCAGAAGATAAAGGTTCCAGATGATATTTGTAAGGAGGCCATCTCTGTATGATAAGGAAATGGCATAGACTTATTCCTAATCTCCTTATGAAATGATGGTATCATGGATGTTTAACCATATTGCCTTTCGGCATGCTTTGATTTGACAGAGACTACAGGCTTTGGAATTTACTAGGAAGCTGTCTAAAATCCATACCCCTGGGCCCTACACCAGACCTTTACTGAAATATAATAGTTGCAGTGTCCAGGAATCTACATTTTTGACCAGCCTTCCTGGGTGATTCTAATCCATGCCAAAATTTAAGAACATTATTCAAACTTCTAATTTGATAAACTAATTGGCTCTAATAGCAGGAACCTTGTTCTGATTCTATTGTTCATAATTAAGTGTATATGTACTGGTAAAATTAATTTATTCCACAGTCAACATTTTCTCCTCATTGGGACATTTTGTTCCCATTTTCCAAGTAACTTCTCTTTCTATAAAAATTGATCCAATATTGAAGAACAATCTGCCATTCATTTGGGTAAAATTATTCCTTCTTCAGTTGTCTGTATCATTCCCTATAAGATGCCCATTTCCTTTTCATCACCTTCTTCCTTTGAATGTGGTATCTTTCTTTTCTTTTTCTTTTTTTTTTTTTTTTTTTTTTTTGAGTCAGAGTTTTGTTCTTGTTGCCCAGGCTATAGTGCAATGGCAAGATCTAGGCTCATTGCAACCTCCGCCTCCTGGGTTCAAGCAATTCTCCTGCCTCAGCCTCCTGAGTAGCTGGGTTTACAGGCATGAGCCACCAAGCACAGCTAATTTTGTATTTTTAGTAGACACAAGGTTTCTCCATGTGGGTCAGGCTCGTCTCAAACTCCTGACCTCAGGTGATCCTCCCACCTTGGCCTCCCAAAGTGCTGGGATTACAGGCCTGAGCCACCACACCTGGCCTGAATGTGGTATCTTTCTTCTCTTTTCTTTTCCTGCTCTTTAAAAAACAACCTTCAACCTCTGATTATTTATTTATTCCAACAACAGCTCTTCAGTAGGGTAAAAGTCTTAACAGTTCTTCAAACAAACAATACTCTTTTGGATTTTTCTTCAGAGATAGCAAATATTATAAATGGCCTACTCTGATTTAAAAACCTCAGTTCTGATGATGATGAAACATTAACTCTTAAATATATATTTTGATTTGTAGCAATAATAACAATTGTAATAATAGTAATACGAACAGCATCAGGTAAATTCTTGGCAATGTTTCCTGGTCTCAAAACAGTAAGAACAACATATTTGAAGTCTGTTCTTTAGAATGCCCTACTCAGCTGTGTAATGTTTAGAAAAGGAGTCTGTATTTTAAATATTTCTAGGCAATTATTGCAGAACATTTTCTTATGGTGTCATGATGTATGTGGGGTGTGCGTGTGTGTGTGTGTGTGCATGTGTCTGTGTGTGTGTGAGAAAGAGAGAGAGAAATGTATGTTTCACTGAAACGTTTGAAATGACCAATTTCACTTTATTCTGCCTGTAAAATGTTAGTTTTAAAATAAATAAAAATAATATGAAAATAATTGATGGTTTTCTGTTGATTTAGTTTAGGTCACCCTGAAAAAAGACTGAGGCAGAGATTTAAGAATTACACTGGGAAAATTGGTAGGGGTGGCTGGAGTTGGCTTGCACTGTCTTGAGAACAAATTGCACACATTTCTTTCTAATTCCTCATTCAGTGACGTCAGATTGGTAGCTTGAAATTGGCCACAATGGGAGTATTTACGCCATGAAAATTGGCAGACACTACAAGTCAGGGCTTTAGAGAGCTGGCTGTTAAACATTTACTAGCACACCACTGAGACCACCTACAATGGTACAATACCAACATAAGAGTAAGGGAACAGGATTAGAAAGAGGAAGAAGTTTAACTATGATGTTATCATAGCACAGGCCTCCACCAATTCCATGGAAACTGTGCACCTGAGATGGTCCTTTAGGGTCAAGTCAAATTGACAAGGATGCCAGATGCAAGCTATCGGTAGAGGTGTGGGGCCAGGCATTAGCTTGGGCAGGTCTATTGAGCAGACGACAATGCCTGGGAAGGGACTCAGCTGTGACTTATTTTTAAAATGATTTCTAATTGATCCATTTTTCAAAAGCTTTATCTCAGAAAATGTTAAACATACAGTAAAATCGAATAGTATAATGAGCCTACATACACCTGTTACTCATCTTCAAACATTACCAATTCATGGCCAATCTTTTCTTCTATTCCCTCACCCATTTCACTCCCTCTCTCACCAGATTACTTTGAAGCAAACCCCAGAAATCATATTATCAGTAAATATTTTACTGAGTATCTCTAAAAGGAAGGGGTGTCTTAATTTATTCTTCTTTTCAACCTTATTAAAAGCTAAGCCTTCAGGATAACAAAGGCATCAAAAGGAGTCAAATGTTAACCTTTTCTTTCTCTGTTGTATAGCCTGCATATAAATTCTGTGGATTTAAGCCAGAAATTATTTCTAAAGTCATTATGTGGTGTCTTGAAAGATAATAAAGCAATCATTTTTAGACACTTACCATGTGCCAGACACGATATTAAGAACTACAACATTATCTTCCAAGCACTCTTGTAGAGATTAATAATGGCTTCATCTTGGAAGGCAAGTATATTCAAGTTATGAGGGGATTAGCAGTGCATAAAGAGAACTTCCAAGACTTTGATGGTAGATTGTTTTTTCTTAGAATGTTTATCCTCTTCCTCATCAAATCAATTTTCTTAAAAAGTTATTTTAGCTAAACATTATATATTAGCAGGAGTAATTCAATCAAGAATAAGAGAACAAGTGAAACCAGTTTACCCATTTGGAAAAGGTTGATTCCCATACCAATCTGGGTTTAATGTAGGGACTGGTTACTCTAATTTTCATTGCATCCCGTGGTCCAAATGGGAGGCTGAATGCTGACATTTGCAAGTCAACTGCTCTGAGAAGTTATCACAGATACAAACCAATAAAATATCCCACAACAGAAGGTCAGAATAGGAGCAAAACGAGACTTTGTTTTGCTGTGGCATATAACAGCGCTCCCTTTTATTAGGCCCAGCTGCTAATTTTTATATCAAAAATATTGATTGAAGGGGCTAGTGATTTTGGCCCTCATTCAAGTTTGTTCAAGATCTTTCTTAATTAGGTTTGGGTCGGCTGCAGTGCCCATAGCCAAGGATAGGTCTGGCTCCAATCATCACATCATGCTCTTACTTCATTATGGGCCAAGAACTAAGGCAAGGAAATGGCTGCTGCTTTGTTTCTCCAGCCCAAATGTGTGGGGTTTTTTTCCAGATTTGAAGCATGCATGGACTAAAGGCATAAGGAAGACCAAAAGATGTGTCATGGCTTTGCTGTGATGAGATCAATGTACCCTACAACTTGACTGTGACCCCCAGGATGAATCAGGCTCTGTGTGTGAAAAGTGAATGGGTAGCAATGCGAGGTCATGGAAAATGATCCTGGCATCATTTGAATAAAAACTTTTCAACAGGCTGATGCAGCCAATCAGTCCATGAGTTTTTTCAAAGGGCAAAATAATCTCTGCCAACAATACATGACTTCCCCTTAATGTATCTGTTTTGAAAATAATTGCAGTTGTCATACAACTATTTTTATAGTGTCCATCCCAATTTTATATAATTTACACTAGTCTTTGAAAAAAACATTATACATGTAAAGCTTCAATTAATCATAGTCACAAATTATAAGCACCTGTAACAAAATGGGTTTCTTTCCTATATAAAAATGTGTTAATATTTTAAAATGTAATTCAGCTCCCCCTAAAATATTTTCAACAAAATATCCATGAAGAGTTTTTAACTTTAAAAAAAATTACCGCAGCTGCTTCAAGATGAAGCTGAACATCTCCTTCCCAGCCACTGGCTGCCAGAAACTCATTGAAGTGGACGATGAACGCAAACTTCGTACTTTTTATGAGAAGCGTATGGCCACAGAAGTTGCTGCTGACGCTCTGGGTGAAGAATGGAAGGGTTATGTGGTCCGAATCAGTGGTGGGAACGACAAACAAGGTTTCCCCATGAAGCAGGGTGTCTTGACCCATGGCCGTGTCCGCCTGCTGCTGAGTAAGGGGCATTCCTGTTACAGACCAAGGAGAACGGGAGAAAGAAAGAGAAAATCAGTTCGTGGTTGCATTGTGGATGCCAATCTGAGCGTTCTCAACTTGGTTATTGTAAAAAAAGGAGAGAAGGATATTCCTGGACTGACTGATACTACAGTGCCTCGCCGCCTGGGCCCCAAAAGAGCTAGCAGAATCCGCAAACTTTTCAATCTCTCTAAAGAAGATGACGTCCGCCAGTATGTTGTGAGAAAGCCCTTAAACAAAGAAGGTAAGAAACCTAGGACCAAAGCACCCAAGATTCAGCGTCTTGTTACTCCACGTGTCTTGCAGCACAAACGGCGGCGTATTGCTCTGAAGAAGCAGCGTACTAAGAAAAACAAGGAAGAGGCTGCAGAATATGCTAAACTTTTGGCCAAAAGAATGAAGGAGGCTAAGGAGAAGCGCCAGGAACAAATTGCGAAGAGACGCAGACTTTCCTCTCTGCGAGCTTCTACTTCGAAGTCTGAATCCAGTCAGAAATAACTTTTGAGTAACAAATAAATAAGATCAGACTCGGAAAAAAAAAAAAAAAATTACCAAAAAAAAACTTCAAAGGATAGATTAAAGAGCTGTATGAATGAGACAATTCTAAGTGGCACCAATCAAAGTTAAAGATTTCCTATATAGATGAGGCTATAACTGCAATATACAGTCAATGTTACAGGTACATAATATAGAAAAATGAAAATATTTTATTAAAGTGGTCCATTTATAGTAAGATGAAAACTAATATTTTCAAAAATTACACTGATTATTTGAGCAATTATTGTTTATAATAGCGAAGTAGAGAGGAAATATGATTGGTATTAACATCAGTCAACTTGGCTCTCAATTGTGAATAGAAATAGAAAGCCAGAAATTACCAGTTATTTGATGAAAACCAGCAATACCAAAGTGGGTAGCCAAGGAGAAAAAAATGAGAACACTCTTACTGACTGAAACAGACAATTCCTGGAAAAGATCGCTTTTTAAAAGTTCTAATTACGATCTTCGTAGGTCAGCCTGGTTGTATAAAGAAATCACATCCACAAAACAAGGATAGGCT
Organism: Piliocolobus tephrosceles; assembly: GCF_002776525.5. Classification (NCBI taxonomy): domain Eukaryota; kingdom Metazoa; phylum Chordata; class Mammalia; order Primates; family Cercopithecidae; genus Piliocolobus; species Piliocolobus tephrosceles. The sequence goes on along the minus strand of NC_045453.1, from coordinate 49,010,172 downwards.
GATACATATAGGAACCCAGAGTTCATAAAAATTAAAAATATGTAATATTAAAGTGGTGAAAATAAATCAATAGAAAGCAAAGGAGAAAAAAATATTTGAATCTCTCTCGGAATATACAGAAAAGACCAGGAAAAAAAAATAGAAAACATGAGAGAAAATGTAAAAAGACATAGAGGATACATACAGGAGGAACAATATCCATCTACTAAAAAGTTGAGAAAGCATTATAATCCCTGAGGCTGAAACAAAATGGAAGATGAAAATGGGCTAGCAAGTGCTAAGTGGATGAATATAAAAACATTTTTATCTAAATACACCTTCATAAAATTTTTACTATCCCAAGGATAAAGGGAAGAACTTAAAATTGTTTTCAACTAGAAAAAAAAACCTCACCTAAAAAGGTAAAAGTAATTGCTTTTACTACTGAATATTATAAACATGGAAAGTTCATACCAATTTTCACAGCAGTTAACAGTGTATAAGTTACCCTTTTCTCCAATCTGCACCAATACTGAGTATTATCATTTTTATAACATTTGTCAATCTTATAGGATAAAAAGGGGTTCTCTTTCATAAATGATGTCCATTTGTAGTGATTATATATATATATTTATATATATATAAAATTATAGTGATTATATATATATATATATAGGCTGCTTGTATTTGTCTTTTGCACATTTGTTTGAATCCCCTGCTACTATTTCTATTGTAAATGCCTCATCAGCAATACCAGATACTGGACGACAACAAAGCAATGCCTTCAGAATTCACAGGGAAGATACTTCTGAATCTAAAATCCTATGTACAGAAAAGTCTAATAAAGGGAGAGTAAAACAGGGATTTTTTTTAAATGAAAGATTCAGAAAGTTTACTTCAGTACCCTTCCTTTAACAAATTACTTGATGAATACTTCAATAAACACTTTCAAGTAAAAGAAAGACATAGTATCCAGGAAAGAGTGAAATTAATATAGTAGTATAATGAAAAGAAATTTTGGAATAATTAAGGTAGATTAAATCAAAAGGTGATGGGTAATTTTTCACTCAAGTCCCATTGAGAGTCGCTGGTTGGCAAGCACTATTCTCCACACCGTGTTTCAGGGACTCCGGCTATTTCCAGCCTATGGCTCCACCAACCCCTAGGACTTTGCCATTGCATGTGTGGTTGTGGCTCCAGGTTTCAGCCTGGGGGAAAGAAAAAGTGATCATGGAAGAGGCCTCCTCTTACCCTATATGATGATTCACTTAGCTCTGACTCTTTAGACACATTGAGAGTGCTGGCAGGCCCTGTTTCCATGATCTGAAGGGCATATCCAGAGATCTATAAGAAGCAGAATTGCTGCAGAGAATGCCCTAATATCTCAGTTCCTAGAGATGTAACCCTCCTTTCCCAAAGCTGCTCCAAAACCAACTTCATTTACTCACATCAGACAGATGAAATCTTATAAGCTTCGTCCATTCTCCAGTTACAGAACCCAGAGTCATGACCACACAGCCAGCTGGTCAGCAGGTTAGACCAGTTACTTCTTGCCTCATCTCTCATTCTTCTCAAGTATGGATGCATTCACCTAGTTCCTCAGGAATGATATGCTTACTTCTGTTCACAGTGTACAAGGTGGCTGTCAGATATGAATGCTCTCAGCAAAGGCACCTTTGAAATGGCTGGGCTAGGCTGGAGGAGGGGGCATTACAGCAGTGGTTGTCCATCTGCTGTCCTGGTCACAAGAACCATGGGCATGCTAAGTCTGGCCCATATGCTCCTCAGGATATGAAAACAGAGGTGACAGGTTTCTCACCGCTGTGATCTTTGCTCTGCCTCTCACATTGTCACACCTCACTTCAGGACCCTCCTGGGTTTCATTAGTGATGGTGAAAGCGAGCCAACTGGGGATTGGTGTAGGTTTGTTTGGAATTGCCTCTTTTAAAATTTCACTTTCACAGGGTAATAGCCTGGAGTCAACTCTTCGGTGAAATGCTGGATAAGAAAAAATATGGTGCACTTTACGGCTTGTTTATCCATCTGCATCTTCCCTGATACATGTTCCTGGAGTCTCTGCCTTCCTGGGTTGTGACCTTTCAGAATTTTGCAGCTTGTTCAAAGCTACTTTTCAGGGACAGTTTAATAACTAGAAGACAAGCCACTAAAAATAACAGTGTGCACAGCAATTCATTCCCGCCTCATCCCCAGTGCCGTTCTCCATTTCCACATCCAGCCTTCAATGTGTATATATGTGAATGATGTGAAAATGAAATTTACGTATGGTAGATTCTCACCTTATAGAAGTATGAATTCACAGGTCTGATTTTAGAAAATTATTGTTCATCATATCCCATGGGCATGTTCAGGTCTTTTAAATTTATACTTCCAAAGTTCATGTTAAATAGATGTTATATATTAAAGAAGAAACGCTCAAAATGAGAGAGAGGTAAGTTGAACATAGATTTAGTTAACCAAAGATTAAAAAATAATTTGAAAACTGTCTTAGATTCATTATAATGATCTTGAATTATATCCTTAAGATATTCCAGGTAGGGTGTGGTGGCTCATGCCTGTAATTCCAGCACTTTGGGAGGCTGAGGTGGATAGATCACTTGAGCCCAGGAGTTCAAGACCAGCCTGGGCAACATGGCAAAATCACGTCTCTACAAAAAATTTTAAAAATTAACCAGGCATAGTGGTATGAGCCCCTACTTTCAGTTACTCAAAAGACTGAGGCAGTAGAATCACTTCAGCCTGAGAAGTCAAGGCTACAGTGAGCCATGATGGAGCCACTGTACTCCAGCCTGGGTGACAGAGTGAAACCTTGTCATACAAAAAAAAAAGAAAAGAAAAAAAGAAAAAGATATTCCATAGAAGATGAACTTCTTTCATTACTTCTCAAATTTTCATCTACAAGATGCATTAAAAATGTACATGTCTCTTTGATTCGGTTTGGCTGTGTCCCCACCCAAATATCACCTTAAATTGTAATAATCTCCACGTTACGGGCAGGGCCAGATGAAGATAATTGAATCATGGGGGCAGTACTCCCATACGGTTCTCATGGTAGTGAATAAGTCTCACAAGATCTGATGGTTTTATAAATGGAAATTCCCCTGCATAAGCTCTCTCTTGCCTGCCACCATGTAATACGTGACTTTGCTCTTCATTCGCCTTCTGCCATGATTGTGAAGCCTCCCCAGTTATGTGGAACTGTGAGTCAATTATACTCTTTCCTTTATAAATTACCCAGTCTCAGGTATGTCTTTATTAGAAGTGTGAGAACAGACTAATAGACTCTTAAACTTGCAATTCTACCTCTGAGAATTTACACTAGAGAAATACTTAAGAACTTTAGTTTCTGGCAACATTATGATCTCACCAGAAATCCTCTCATTGCAAAGTGGAAATACTGGATAAAATGTAAGATTCTTTAAATGTAGGGCTGAGCCCACAAGACAGGAAAATCCCCAGGGATAAAATATGAAGAGGAACCTGAAATCATAAGCTGTAATAGCTGAGCTGAAACTCTGGAGGTCTTATGGGTATTTTCTGGTCTTAGTAACAGAGGTTTTTCTCTCTTTGTTCCAGTTTCCTTCTCACATAGGTGAAGACTTAGGCAACAAAGATAAAGACTTAGGACAGTGAGAGGTGGAAGTTAGACTACAAAAATCCAACCAAAGTTATATAGAGCAATGACAAAGAAGCTTTTCTGTCTAGGCTCTAGATGGAAAAAAAAAAAAAATTGAAGTACTCTGAGAAATCATAACCATAGGTCTGACCTCACGAGTCTGGCACTTAGATTTACACTCGAATTTTCATGTGAAGAGATTAACCTAAACCATGTTCTGTGCTGGTAATATCCATTGTGTACCTGGCAGAAGCCATTAGAAAATATCTCTTAAAGGTCATATTCTTCCACTGGGTTCCCCACTGAGGTTCTACAGAAGATGAGCTTACATCCTAAATTATAAAATGCATGGGGAACAAATGCACTATGAGAAAGAGTAGTAGAAGTAGATCCCAGAAACCATAACAATAGATACCCTCTGATAGACATGACAAAACATCATGTATTAATGATTAAAGATATAAAGAATGAACTGAAAATATAGAAAAAATGAGACTGGTTTGGAAAATAGAACTTTTAGAAATGTCAAAATATAATAATTAATAGTAAAAATCAATAGATGGGTTAAACAGGAACTTAGACTCACCTTAAGAGAAAATTAGTGAACCAAATAAAAGAAAATTATTGAGAATGCAGTATAAAGAAATAAAGAGATAGAAAATACATAAGAGAGTTTAACTGTACATAAGATCAGGTCATCTGGAAACAGGACAGTTTGACTTCCTCCTTTCCAATTTGGATGCCCTTTATTTCTTTCTCTGTCCTCATTACTGTGGTTAAGACTTCCAGAACCGTGTTGAATAAGAGTGGTGAGAGTGGGCATCCTGGCCTTCTTCCAGTTCCATTCAGTAAGATGTTAGCTGGATTTGTCATAGGTGGCCTTTATTGTTTTGAGGTTTCCATACCTAATTTATTAAGCGTGTATATCATGAAGGATTGTTGAATTTTATCAAAAGCTTTTTCTGCCTCTATAGAGATGATCATATGATTTTGTCTTTCAGTCTATTGATGTGATGTACAATGTTTATTGAATTGCATATGCTGTATCATCCTTGCATTCCTGGGATAAATTTCACTTGATCATGGTGTATCATGTTTTTGATCTGTTGTTGGATTCAGTTTGCTAGTATTATGGCAAGGATTTTTGCATCTATATTCAGAGATATTGTCCTGTAGCTTTTTTGTTGTGTCCTCATCTGATTTAGGTATCAGGGTTTTATAGAAAAACCTAGATTCTACCAAAAAACTCTTAGAACTGATAAACAAATTCAATAAAATTGCAGGACACAAAATTAATATACAAAAATCAGTAGTGTTTCTGTATATGAACAACAAACTAGCTGAAAAGAAATTAATAAGATTATCCCATATACAATTGCTACCAAAAACAATAGAATACCAAGAAATAAATTTAACCAAGGAGGTAAAGGACCTCTATAAGGAAAACTACGAAACGATGATGAGAGAAATTGGGCCGGGCATGATGGCTCATGCCTGTAATCCCAGCACTTTGGGAGGCTAAGGCAGGTGAATCACTTGAGGTCAGGAATTTGAGACCAGACTGGCCAACACAGTGAAACTCCATCTCTACTAAAAATAGAAAAAATTAGCCATGCATGGTGGCACACACCTGTAATCCCAGCTACTGGGGAGGCTGAGGCAGGAGAATTGCTTGAACCCAGGAGGCAGAGATTGAAGTGAGCTGAGATCATGCCACTGCACTCCAGCCTGGGTGACAGAGTGAGACCCTGTCTCAAAAAAAAAAAAGGAAAGAAATTGAAGAGGATACAAATAGAAAGATATCCCATGCTCATGGATTGGAAGAATTAATATTGTTAAAATGAATGTACTACTCAAAGCAATCTACAAAGTCAATGCAATCGCTATCAAAACACTAGACATTTTTCCAAGAAATAGAAAATGAATTATAAAATCTGTATGGAACCATAGAAGATCCCAAATAGTGAAAACAATCCTGGGCAAAAAGAATAAAGCTATAAGTATCACACTACCAGATGTCAAAATATACTACAAAGCTGTAGTAACCAAAACATCATGGTGCAGGCATAAAAACAGACACATAGACCAATGAAATAGAAAGAAGAACCCAGATATTAATCCATATATCTGCAGCCAACTGATTTTTGATGAAGGTACCAAGAACACTATTTAGGGAAAGGACAGTCTCTTCAATAAATGGTGCTGGGAAAACTGCATGTCCATATGCAGAAGAAAAAAACTAGACCTCCACCTCTCACTGTATAAAAATATCAATTCAGAATTAATGAAAGACCTAAATGTAAACCTGAAACAACAAAACTACTAGAAGAAAACATAGGAGAAATGCTTCAGGACATTGGTCTGGGGAAAGATTTTATGAATAAGTCCTCAAAAGCACAGGCACCAAAAGCAAACATAGGACTGAATCAAACTAAAAAGCTTCCACACAACAAAGAAAACAATCAACAGAGTGAGAGGATAACCTATAGAATGAGAGAAAATATTTGCAAACTACTTACCTGACAGAGAATTAATATCCAGAATATACAAGGAGCTCAAACATCTCAAAAACAACAACAAAAACAATGTAATGTAAAAATGGGCAAATGATCTGAGCAGACATTTCTCAAAAGACATACAAAGGGTCAACAAATATATGAAAAATATGCTCAGCATCACTTATCATCAGGGAAATGCAAATAAAAACCAAAGTGAGGTTAACATCTCATCCCAGTTAAAATGACTATTATCAAAAAGAGAGAAAATAACAAATTCTGGCAAGGATGTAAAGAAAAGGGAACTCTTACAGACTGTTAGTGGGAATGTAAACTGGTACAGCCACTATGGACAACAGTGTGAAGTTTCCTCAAAAAACTGCAAATAGAACTAACATAAAAGGAATCCCACTACTAGGTATATATCCAAAGGAAAGTAAATCATTATATTGAAGAGACATATGCACTCCCATGTTTATTTCAGCACTATTCACAATAGCCAAGAAAGTAATCTACCTAGGTATCCAACAACAGATGAATGAAGAAAATGTGGTATATATACATTATGGAATATTACTCAACTATCAAAAAAAAAGAAATCCTGTCATTTGAGGCAACATAGATGGAACTGAAGGACATTGTGTTAAGTGAAATAAGCCAGGAACAGAAAGTTAAAACCACATGTTCTCATTCATACATGGAAGCTAAAAAAAAAAAAAAAGTTGATCTTATAGAAGTAAAAACTAAAACAAAAGATAACAGAGGCTTGGAAAGGTAGGGGAAAGGGAGGAATGCGGAGAGACTTATTGAAGGATACAAAATTACAGCTAGATAGGAGAAATAGGTTCTAGTGTTCTATACCACTGTAGGATGACTATAGTTAATAATAATACATCATTTCAAACAGCTAGAAGGAGGATTCTGAATGTCCCCAACACAAAGAAATGATATGTATTTAAGATGATGAATATGCTAGTTACCCTGATTTGATTACTACACATTATATGTATCCAAACATCACTATGTACCCCACGAATATGTACAATTATTTCTGTCCGCTAAAAAAATAAAATTAAAAACAAAGAAACTATGAAGGAGTTTAAGAATGAATTGAGGATACTACACAGATTTAGCAACAGAGATCACAATGTTGTTTCTGAAATCTAAATGTTGGAAATAATGTAACTGCTTACAAATAGAATTTTTGTTTAATTTTAATTTTATAATTTTTTAAATTTTTATTTAAGACAGTTAAGTTTAATTAACTTAAGGTAAATGATAACTGTAAAAACGTATGTATTGACATTGAAAGTATAAATTTGTAAGCCTAAATATTTAAAACATATTTCTATAAGTGCATAGGAAAATATGTTAAAAAAAAAAAACTATACTAGATTTTCTTTGGGTAAGTAGAATTATGGGTGTGTGTGTGGGGGGGGGGGGGTGTAATCTTCCAGAATTAGAAAATAAACAATTTGGAGAAAAAACACCAACATACTGGAATAACTCAGAACATCACTCTTGGATTAACAATTCCTTCCTGTTTAATGCCTTTATTTGAAGTCCCCACTGCTGACTGGACCTTGAAGATAATAGTCAAGACTGCTTAGAGGTTTGTGGCTTTGCATTCCAAGACAAAAGTGTGAGAGGCCTTTTGAGAGGCCTCCTGACCCATGCAGAGTGACCTGGATCTCAGATATGGAGTGTCCATCACACAGGGTCAACATCTGGATTTTACAGAAACACCTGACCTTATCCCCCACAGCCGTTTACTCTGGAGAATCTGCTCCACTCAGAAAGCTGTCCACTCCGGAGAGTCTCCAGATACAGTTTTTAGGACACCCAGCTTCTGTGAGGATAATGACAGAGCTGGACTCCATGTCATTCTGTAAGATGAATCTGTTGATTTCCCCAATACCACCACCCACCAAGCTCCTCCCATACTGCAGAGTTTGTAGTCTATGGACACAGTGTTGGCCATTCTGTATTCAGGATAAGGAGCCTGCCCTTCTCTGAAATCATCACTTATCCAGACTGTAGGTTGGTCTCCCCACCTCATTCTGAATCCTGATTCTAGGGGTTGACAGTCATTCATGAGGACCTGGATACTCATAAGAGAAAAATCTAGTAATGATTTCAAGAATAAATTCTGCCTTGGACTGGAAGCTTCCTGCTTCAGGAATCATGACACTCTATTGCAAAAGCAATTACATATCACAAGATACAAACACTATCGATAAGCTGTTAACACCACATTTCCAAACTGGAGTAACCTCACACACCCCAGCCTGACAATAACACTTACCTTTGATTAAATGCCTGTAACCTACCGAGCCCTATTCTAGGCACCTAAGCAACACAGTTGCAGCACAAAAGGCATGTTCTGAGGTCTTCTTTAGCTTCCCCATAATGTCCACCAGTGCTTACAAAATTAATATTTTCTTAATCTTCTGGGCAAAAATTAAGGGCAAAGTACTGCCCAGCTTCTGCTTTCCCTTCCCTTCGGACTGCTGTCTCCTCTAAGTCCTACCAATATAGAAAGCCTAGAGCAGCCACTGAACATTTGTCAATTTGTTTGCTTCTTACCATCATTTTTGAGCCTGGCATAGCTCTTCAATGTTAAAGATGAGGAAATAGACTAAGAGGGACAAGTAACACTGGAATACAAAGGCATAAATCGCCAGGCCGTGAGAAACTGTGCTGTATGTCCTATCCCAAGGACTAACTTCTCCCTACTCTCCTAAACTGCCTCCCTATACAAATACTTAATGAGTAACAAATGTATCAGGAGATAATAGGGAAGGAAGATAAGAGCCACTTGTCTCCCCACCCGTGAGATGCTCATGTTCTGGCAAATGAACCCAATGATCCGGTTAAAAGAACAAGTGTTTATGGAAGGCTAGCTGAGTTCACAGCAAGATTTAATAAAAAGATTCATGACATCCTTGGGCTTGCTTTATTCTCTGCATGCTGGTGTCTTCTTAAAGAAGATGCTCATGTCCTCTCAGCCCACCTTGGAGGTTACCTGTAGGTTAGTGAACAAACACTCTGACAGCTCCCTATCCAAAGCACCTGCATCCCTCTGGTTAAAGATTCTCTCTTGACTCAGGAGTCCCTGGTCCACACAGGCAGGAGTGGATGTCTCAGGAGCACCTCTCTCCCATGAGCCATGGGAACTGGCAGATAAGCACCTTGGCCTCTTTGCCACCGGGGTGATAATTTGAAAGTATGTTCTGCACAGCATCTCAGTGTATCCTTAGCAAGATAGTGCTCCAGCTGCCCACAGGGGCAACAGGCTCATCAGTAAATGCTTTTTGGCAGTCTTTTCTTCCCTGGCCCCCTTTTCCACTCTCTCATCATGCTTCTGGAATCACCTCCCAAGTAAACTGCTGGCACCCAAATCCTTGTCCCTGGGTCTGATTTTAGGTGAGCCCAAGCAAAAAGACATCTGTTTTCCTTTCACCCACAGACATCTAATCTTGAGATCTGTGGTCTTATTGGAGTCACAAGAAATTGCTCAGTAACTATGATAAGGTTATAACCTTCTCTAAGGAACCAAATAATGACCTTTGCACAGGACTGTCTTGACAAAGAAACTACTGACTATATAGAAAGTGTCCAGTGTCTTTTAAACGTGATAAAGATGAGGCATATTACTCACTTGCTCTGATGTGGCGGTAAAATGCAAGATCAGAGGTCAAACATTAAAACTCCAGCTCCACCTCTTTTCAGATGAGTTGCCTCAGAGGAGTTACTAAATATCTCTGAAACGCAGTTCCTTCATCTGTAAAATCAGATCATAAGTTTTACCTTATAATGACTTACTGTGTTAAAAAATATAAAATATCAAGCACATTACCAGGCATAGCGTGTGTGCTCAATAATGTGAAGTATTACAGAATTCAGAGATTGCAAACACTAAAACCTAAGTAAGTAGAGATAAGAGAGAAGCAAACTGACTACTCCATGAGGCTGTAGCGGGAATTGTGGCAAAGAGGTAAATTCAAGCCCTTTCCAAAAGCATTGAAGTTCACATTTAAAGCCAACATCAATCAAACAAAACACACCATGGGCCAAATCTCACCTGTGGGCTTCCCTCTTTGTGACTTCAGTTAGGCAACCAGACTAAGCCCTGCCTTTTCACATACTGTTTCTTCTTCCTAAAATATTCTGGAAGAATATTTCATTGCCTGTCAAACTCCTATTCATCTTAAAAATCCCCACTTCCATATAATCAAATATATAGATATGTTTTCACTTTACAAGAGTAATTTCACCATTCCCCAGGCTCCTACCTGACATGTAGCAATTAATGCACTGCATTTCATTATCTGCTGTCATATATTCTATTATCACTGTATTTGGTTACCTGCTGTCATGTATTTCATTATCTGCTCTCTGATACAGTGGTAGATGCACAGTTGCAGCTGACCTGATTATTTCCATGAGGGGTAACTAGCCACTGTCCTACATCCTCTGTTCTGACTTTTCTGTCATCCCAATTCCTCTCCTGGAATACCCTCAACCTCCTCATGATCCAGAAGCCTTAGGACCCTCTTCCTGCCCAGGCTGCTGTATATTATGATTGGTCAAATCCAATGCCAATCAATTGTTAAACATGTAAAATTACTTCCTGATTCTCTCCACATCTTCCATGAGCTCCTTAAGGGCAAAGACCTTGTTCTCTTCCCCTTTTATTCACAGCAATGAGAACAGTCCCTAACCCATAGCAGAAATTAATAAATGAATGTGTGAAGGAACAAATAAAGAATTCAAACAAGTAAGTATCTTTCTTAGACATTTAGCACTCAGTGTTTCACATCAGTGATTTGCATGACAATAAAGTAGACAGATTTACAACAGTTCATTTAAGGAATTTGATTCTTCTTTCAAAATATTTCATCTGAGGAACATAGCAAAATAGCTAAAAATCTCCACGATACCTGTATCCAAGTTCATATGGATTGTAACTTTGCCACTATTCCTAACAAGACGTGGAGTTTATTTCTCCATCCTTTGAATCTGGGTTTGGCCATGTCCCTTGCTTTGGTCCATAGGACAATAGCAAACATGATGCAAGCTGAGGCTTAAAAAATGTTTATGCAATAGGGTCTGCCCTCTTGCTGTTAGCAACCCTGAGATCACCACGTGAAGTCATCCAAGCCAGAAGGCTGGATAATGAGACACCACATGAAACAAAAATGGACTGCCTCATCTAAGGCTTCCTAGATAAATCAGCCTGCCAACTGTCTGCCAGACATGTGGGTGAATCCATCCTAGACCATCCATCCCCAGCTGAGACATTAAGACCAGAAGATCTGCAGCCAACTGACAGAATTATAAGAAGGAATAAATGCTCGTTGCTTTAAGCTATTAATTTCTGGGGTTATTTGTTAGGTAGCAAAAGCTAACTGATACAAGTATGTCTTAATAAGTCTCTAGTCAAAATTTGGATTTACAAAAGACATAAAAAGTAAATTTCTTGGAAATTAAAGAGAAACACACATGGATTATCTACAAAAAAACATTTAATGTTAAGAATTTTTACCAAAAAATTTAGTAGGCTGAGAGTAAAATATTCTTAGATAGGAAATGAAAATCTTATAAATAATTCTCTCCAAATTATAAACTTAATAAAAACAAAACTATTTTGAAAAATAACAATGAACAATGGCAGATTATCAAGCAATAGCACAAGCAGTTTTCTTTTTTAAGAAAGTAAAATAGTGTGGTACTGTATAAATTTGTATTCAACATTTATTCAAGAAATATTTATTAAGTATTCACTAGGTGCCAAGCACTGTTCTAGCTACTAGGATACAGCAATAAATAAAACAGATCAAGTGACAGTGACCTCATAAAGATTATAAATCAAACAATAGATTATAGAACAAAAGAGAAGAGTACAAATAAGCCCAGGTAGCTATGAAAACTAACATGATAATGAACTATCCAAAACAATGAAGATGTGAAAAGTGATTTAATTGTATTGTAATAGTACATAAATACTTTAAGAAACTTAATTTTTTAATATTGCTTATCAGTAGTATAATATATTTATTCTTCAATTGCCCATAAGCTATAAACAATACTATTCTAAACCCTTCAGGTTGAATGAATTAAGACATTGAACTTCAGCTTTTTACAAGAACTGATTAAAACCTTTAATCTTTCACAACCACAAGCACACGTAGTAGACTGAATTGTTAGTCTTAATTATTCCTGCCACTGTGGTATTATGATAATCCACATTGTTGTCATGGACTTACGGTGGCCATAGTATTCTTTCTCTTTCTTTGACTTTGAGCTTGGGTATGTGACATGTTCTGGCCAATAGGAGCAGAGCTTTAAATTCTGCTTGTATGATTGGCCATGTCTTCCCACACTTCCGCTTTTTGCCATGAAAAAACCATATTTAAGAAGTTATTGGTCTGAGGAGGATAAGAGACATATGGGGTAAACAATCCACAGCTGGAATCAAGCCCAACTAAGCCCACCAGTCTAGATCAGCTGAACGTAAGCTGACTCACAGACACATGAATGAGAAATAAATGCTTACTGTCATAAGCTACTGAGTTATTATACCAAAACATAGGAAGATCTATACATTTTAAATAACTGAATGGTTAAAAACTAAAAGAAAATATTTGGGAAGATTTTTTTCGCTCAAATATGGAAGATAAAAAAAACATATAATGACTTTATTTAAAAATCAATACTATCAAAAAGAACCAATAAATAAATGGGTAACAGACATGAGAAGATAATAATGTCATATAATAAATACATAAAGAAAAATGTTAAATTTGAACAGCAATAAAAATACAGAATAAATTCATAATAAAGCACCATTTCCAATGCTCTACTTATTAAAGATAGGAATAATATAAGTTGAGTTTTGGGGAAACTAGGCCACTGCTCTTAAGACAGAGTCCAAGCACTTCGCAACGATCACTAAGCCCCACTCGAACATCATCTCCCACCTCTCCCCCAACTCCAGCTCCACTGCCATCTTTCTGAAATGTTCTTAAGTTCTTCCTTCCTCAGGTACCTCTCAAACATTATTCCTAAGATATTCCTTCTTCCTCCTTCTCATCCTCACTTCCCAGCTCCCCACTGCCTCTTTCTCCTAGTTGACAGGAAATAATTTTACTATATCATGTTTACCCTAGGAGATATGGTCACTACATGGAATAATGGCAGAATTGTCCTATTATTGAAATTGTTTATTTTCTGTATACTTAATTTTTGTTGCACACATGTATTTGATTCCATGTGACTCCATGGACTTTATGACCATGGAATTCTCTCTAGAATTTCAGTACAGAATCCCATTTTATTGGTGACCTGCTAAGGGCCTTACATTACTTTCTCATAGATTATTGTCTAATAAAAGTCATGGCAACAACATTACAACGTAACAATAAATATATTCATTTTTATAGAAAAAATAAAATCTCAAAGAGGAGGTTAAGGACACTTCCAATCTCAGCTCTGACATGTAATGAGCTTGGAAGTCATCACTACCATCTTTATAGCAAGAAATGTCTGAACATACTGAAAATCAATGACTTTTCTTGGGCTCATCAGGAAACTGACATGGCAGGGCAAACTGCGACTCCAAAATCTGGGTATACAGGGGCACCCAGGAAGTCACAGTCAAGATCTACTTACCCGGAGCAAAAGCTATTGAAGCCTAAAGTAGTAAGAACTCTCAAATAGTAATTTTGGTGAATTTGTGGAGGCTAGCATGATAGTGAGAAATTCCTGGGATCCCAGTCTTAGAAGGGGGTCGGATTTTCATAACGCTTACCTCCAGGAATGCTGCAAGGTCTCACAATGAAGATCCAAGAAAGACTCCCTCCTGGTTCTGGCTGGGTACAGGAAGAGTAATCCTTGTTAAATATGTACATAACATTTTCCATAACAAAGACCTACTTTCCAGGGGGAAGAAAATGTTGCCAGAGCCTTATTCTATCTGGGAAAGGAATATTTCTCTTACATTAGTCTCTAGTCTTCTTATTTTACCTAAAGAGACTGCGGGGAAAGAAAACATAGTCAACAGGGGACATGACTCGAAGGAAATAGACTGGGAATGCTGAAACCAGGGAAGAATGTAGGTGGAGGAGGGAAAAATAGCTACATTACCAGTAAAACACTAGTGAAGGTCACAGCCCAAAGACAAAGGCTGAATAAAACACTGAGATTTAATTGAAAAATTACAAAACACTCCCCTTCCCCAACACCTTATACTAAGAAAGCTCCATTATAATGACAATAAATTACAGCTGACAGTCTTTCGAAAGCGGAATCTTCAGGGAAGTCCAAAATCAAGACAAAAACAAAGATACTAGAAGAATTTGAAACTTCTTGCACTTATAGCTAAGCCTTAAGTGAAGTCAAATTTCTAGCCAGACTAATAAAAATCCTCACACTAAAGACCTATTTTCACCCAATACAATGTGTTCAACTTTCAACAAAAAGGTATCAACAACAAGCCATGCCAAAAGAAGAAACAGTCTGAAAAACAAAGCAATCTTCATAACTAGACTTAGATGTGACAGAGATATTTGAATTATCAGACAGGAAATTAAAATAACTCTGATAAATGTGTTAAAGGCTCGAATGTAAAAAGTAACATGCAAAAAGAGATAGGTAATGTAAGCAGAGAGATAAAACTCTAAGAGAATCAAGTGGAAACTTTAGAAATAAAAAACACCATAACTGAAATAAAGAATGCCTTTGATGGGGCTCATCAGGAGATTTGATGTGATTGAGAAGAGAATCAGTGAGTTTGGAGATAAGTCAATAGAAATTTCCCAAACTGAAATGCAAACAGAAAAATAAGTGGAAAAAATGCAGAAAACAACATAGAAGTACTTAAGAAAAATTTCAAAAGGTAGAACATATGAGTAATGGAATACCTGAAGGAAAAGAAAAAATATGAAGCAGAAGAAATATTTAAAGTAGTAATGGCTGAGAACTTATCAAAACTAATGATAAGCTCAGAGAACACTACAAAGATAAATACAAACAACAACAATTTTAAAAAAACCTGAGGCCAATCACATTCCAACTGTATAAAAAGACAAGGAAGGCCCGGCGCAGTGGCTCAGTCCTATAATCCCAACAGTTTGGGAGGCTGAGGTGGGTGGATCACAAGGTCAAGAGATCAAGACCATCCTGGCCAATATGGTAAAACCCCGCCTCTACTAAAAAAAAAAAAATATATATTAGCTGGGCATGGTGGCGCACACCTGTAGTCCCAGCTTCTCCGAATGCTGAGGCAGGAGAATCGCTTGAACCTGGGAGTTGGAGGTTGCAGTGAGCCAAGTTCATACCAGTGCACTCCAGCCTGGCAACACAGAGAGACTCCATCTAAAAAAAAAAGGAAAATCTTGAAAGAAACCAAAGGAGAAAGCACCTTACCTAAAGAAGAACAAGGATAAGGATTACAGTGGACTTCTCATCAGAACCATAAAAGCAAAAAGAGAATGAAATTGCTATGGTTTGAGTACTTCCTCTCCAAAATTTATATGTTGCCAGTGTGAGATATAGATAGATAGATAGATAGATAGATAGATAGATAGATAGATAGATAGATAGATA
>NC_045453.1:48923489-48994445 GCF_002776525.5 Piliocolobus tephrosceles | reverse complement strand
ATAGATAGATAGATAGATAGATAGATAGATAGATAGATAGATAGATATAGCTAGCTAGCTGAGGGCATTGAGAGTAATTAGGCCACTGGAGGTTGCTCCCTTGTTAATAGGATTAAGGTCCTTTCAAAAGAGGCTTCCCTCAGGTTCAGCTAGCTTGCCCTATTTCCTTTTGCCATGTGAGGATGTAGCAAGAAGCTCATCATATCGAAGGAGGAAAAATTGAAAGCCTTTCCTCTAAGATTCATAAGAAGACAAGGATGCCCACTTTTACCACTTTACTCAACACAGCACTGGAAGTCCTAGCTGTCTTGTTTTTCTAACACCACCAGAGCGAGCACAAAAGAACCAGCAAGTAGGCAAAGGTCAGGCGCAAAACTGCTAGTTTATTTTAGTAACCTAAGGTGTGGAGAAGAAGTCTGTCGGCCTCTGGCAAAGAAGGCCGGCAGAGTTCCCCTCCCCCAAGCTCTCGGAGGGAGTTCCGACATCCCGACAGGACTGGGAAGCTGGGAAGTCCACGTGGCTCAATGGCAGACAGTGGCTTTTCTAGGAGTGGGAGGGCAATAGGTGGGGCATGGGCATGTCCGGGCGTTCCGCAGGTGCGACCAGGTAAATCTTGGTCTCTTCAGATTGACGTCACCTGGCGCATGCCCAGTTGGTCTTCACCCTCCCTGGGCGCCGGCTGCATTTTCGCGCACCCTGGAAAAGTTGGGAGGGGGGATGAAGAACCCGGATGTGCACCATCTTGCCTCCGTTGGTCCAAACACTAGCCAAAGCATTAGTAAGAAAAATTAAAAGCACCCAAATTTGAAAGGAAGAAGTCAAACTGTTCCTGCTTGCTGCTGGCATGATCTTATACTTAGAAAAACACAGTCGACTAAAAAGTTCCTAAACTAATAAATAAATTGAGTAAAGTTGCAGGATACAAAATCAACATACAAAAATCAGTAGCATTTCTATATCCCAATAGCAAACACTCTGAAAAAGAAATCAAGAAAGCAATTCCATTTATAATAGCTACAAAAGTATACTATCAGTAAATTTAACCAAAGAGGTGAAATATCTCTACAATAAAAACTATAAAACACTGATGAAAGAAATCAAAGAGGACATAAACAAATGGAAAGATATCTCATGTTCATAGGTGGAAAGAATATTGTTAAAATAACCATACTATCCAAAGCAACCTACAGATTCAATGTAATCCCCATCAAATAACCACCAATAACATTCTTCACAGAAATAGAAAGAACAATCCCAATATTCATACAGAACCACAAAAGACCCTGAATACCCAAAGCAAGCCTGAGCAAAAAGAACAAAGCTAACTATGTTAAAGCAAACTAAATATGGCTGAGAAAGGCTCCATACTTCTGTATTTGAGTCCTCGTGGATGAACTATAACCTAGCTTAACCGTCAGACAAAATTGAAAACCTGACTTAATAGTATGCACCTGTAACAATAGCTGAGTGTTGGCCAATCCCAGTGACCATACTTCAACCACTCACAGACTGCTGAATGTTCACTGCATTCAAATAAGGCAAACGCCAGGCTGTAACCAATCTCACTGTTTCTGTACCTCACTTCCGTTCCTGTACATCACTTTACCTTTTTTGTCTATAAATTTGTTCTGACCTCGAGGCACCCCTGGAGTCTCTGTAAATATGCTGGGATTCTGGGGACTGCCGGATTTGCAAATCGTTCATTGCTCAATTAAACTCCTTTAAATTTAATTCAGCTGAAGTTTTTCTTTTATCAACTGAATCCTAAAAGAAAACCTAGAAAATACTCTTCTGAACATTGATCTAGGCAAAGAATTTATGACTAAGTCCTCAAAAACAAATGCAACTAAAAACAAAAATTGACAGTTGGGACCTAAGTAAACTAAAGAACCTCTGCATAGCAGAAGAAACTATCAACAGAGTAAACAGACAACCTACAGAATAGAAGAAAATATTTGCAAACTATGCATCCAACAAAGAGCTAATATCCAGCATCTATAAGGAACTTAACCAAATTTACAAGAGAAAAACACCACCATTAAAAAGTGGGTGAAGAACATAAATAGACATTTCTCAAAAGAAGACATTTCAAAGTGGCCAACAAACATATGAAAAAACTCTCAACATCACGAATCATCAGAGAAATGCAAAACAAAACCACAATTAGATACCATTTCATACCAATCAGAACGGCTACTATTAAATTAAAAAGTAACAGATGTTGGCAAGGTTGTAGAGAAAAGGAAATGCTTATACACTGTCAATGGGATTGTAAATTAGTTCAGCCCCTGTGGAAAACAGTTTGGACATTTCTCAAAGAACTGAAAATAGAGTTACCATTCAACCCAGCAATCTCATCATTAGGTGGGTACCCAAAGGAAAATAAATCATTGTACCAAAAAGATACCTGCACTCATATCACAGTACTATTCACAATAGCAAAGACATGAAATCAGCATAGGTGCCCATCAATGGTGGAATGGATAAAGAAAATGTGTTACATATACACCATGCAATACTATGTAGCCATAAATAAGAATAAAATTATGTGCTTTGCAACAACGTGGATGCAGCTGGAGGCCATTATTCTACATGAATTAACACAGAAATAGAAAACCAAATACTGCACATTCTCACTCACAAGTGGGAGCTGAACATTAGGTGCACATGGACATAAAGATAGGAACAATACAGTGGGGGCTCCAAAAGAGGGCAGGGAGAAAGTGTTGAGAAACTACATATTGGGTCCTATGGTTACTATTTGGGTGATGGGTTTAATAGAAGCCCAAAATCAGCATCACACAATATATCCATGTAAGAAATCTTCATGTGTATCCCTTGCATCTAAAAGAAAAGAACAAAGGTGAAGGCGTCAGACCACCTGACTTCAAAATATACTGTAAAGCTATAGTAACCAAAATACCATGGTATTGGCATAAAAATAGACACATAGACCAATGGAACCAAATCAATAACCCATAAATAAAACCATGTATTAACAGCCAACCCAATTTCCCACAAACGTACCAAAAACAAGCGTTAGGGAAGGGACAGTCTCCTCAGTGAATGGTGCTGGGAAAACGGACTGTTTCATATACACAAGAATGATACTAGACCGCTATCTTCACCATATACAAAAATCAACTCAAAATGGATTGAAGACTTAAATGTAAGACCTGAAAACTATGAAAACTATAAAACTACTAGAAGAAGATGTTGGGTAAACACTTTAGGACACTGGTCTGGGGAAAGATTTTTTGGGGTAAGAACCAAAACATAGGAACAAAAGCAAAAATAGACAAATGGAATTATATCAAACTAAAAAACTTCTGCATGGCAAAGGAACCAACCAACAGAGTGAAGATACAACCTACAGAAAAGGAGAAAATACTTGCAAAATATCTATCCTACAAGGGATTAATATTCAGAATATATAAGGAACTCAAATAACGCAACAGCTAAAAAAGAAAAAACACAAAAAATCAAATTTTAAAATGAGCAAATGATCCAAACAGACTTATCTCAAAAAAAGAAAAAATACATACAAATGGCCAAAAGGTGTATGAAAAATGTTCAGTGTCAGTAATCATCAAGGAAAAGCAAATTAAAACCACAATGAAATATTATTTTGCCCCTGTTAAATTATGAAAATGACAAAAAATAACAAACGCTTGCAAGGATACGGAGAAAGGGGAACTCTTATATACTGTTAGCAGGAATATAAATTAGTACAGCCATTAAAACAAAACAGTATAAAACTTTCTCAAAAAACTAAAAATAGAAATACTATTTGATCCAGCAATACCATTACTGAGTATAGATCCAAAGGAAAGGAAATCAGCTCACTGATGAGGTATCTGCAATCCCATATTTATTGCAGCACTATTCACAATAGCCAAAATATGAAACAAACTAAGTGTCCATTAACATATGAATGGATGAGGAAAGTGTAGTACATATACACAATAGAATAGTATTCATCTATTAAAAATTATGAATTTCTGCATTTTGCAGTAACATACATGAGTGTGGAGGATATCATGTTAAGTGAAATAAATCAGGCATGTTCTCATGCGTATGTGGAAGCTAAAAAAGTTGGTTACATAGAAGTAGAGAGTAGAATACTGGTTTCCAGAGGCTGGTAAGGACTAGAGGAGGGGAGATAGGGAGAGCTTGGTTAATGGGTACAAAATTAGAGTTAGAGGAGAGGAATAAGCTATGGGGTTCTGTAGCGCAATTAGGTGACTACAGTTAACAACAATTTATTGTATATTTCAAAACAACTAGAAGAAAGAAATTTGAATGTTCCAAACACAAAGAAAAGATAAATGTTTGGGGTGATGGATATTCGAATTACCCTGATTTGATCACCACAGGTTGTATATGTGTATTGAAATATCACCTGTGCCTCATAAATATGTACAATTATTATGTATCAATTAAAATTTTTAATTATATTTCTTTAAAAATGCCTAATGAGATCAAATACTGGCACCTTGGTCTTGGATTTCTCAGCCTACAGTATTGTGAGAAATAAGTTTCTGTTCTTTGTTAATTACCCAGTCTGTGGTATTCTGTTATAGCAGCATGAAGACAGAAGTAAAATGTTTGAAGTGATGAAAGAAAAAAAACCACCAACCTAGAATTCTGTATCCAAGGAAATTATTTCATAAGTGGAAGAGAAATACTTTGTTGGGCAAACAAAAGCTGAAGGAATTCACTGGCAGCAGATCTGCCCTGTAAGAAATGTTAAAAGTTTTCAAGGCAGAAGGAAAATAATGTGGATCTGAAATTTGGAAGTACATAAAGAACAGGGCCGGTAATGGCAGCTCACTCCTGTAATCCTAGCAGTTTGGGAGGCCAGGAAGGGTGAATAGCTTGAGCCCAGGGGTTCAAGACCAGCTGGGGCAATGCGATAAGACCCCATATCAAAAGTGGGTTTAAAAGACATTAGCCCGGTATGGTGGCAGGTGCCTGTGGTCCCAGCTACTCAGGAGGCTGAGGTGGGAGGATCACTTGAGCCCAAGTGATCAAGGCTGCAGTAAGCTCTGATCAGTGAACTCTACTTTGGGCAACAGAGCGGGACCCTATCTCAAAATACACAAACACGCACATACATGCACAAACCACACACAATGCTGGGAGTGCAGTGGTGCAATCACAGCTCACTGCAGCCTGGACCTGCTAGGCTCAAGGGATTCACACACCTCACCCTCTCACATAGCCATGACCACAGACATGCACCACCACGCTTGACTCATTTGACGAATTTTTTTTTTTTTTTTTTCTGTAGAGACAGGGTCTCACTATGTTGCCTAGGCTGGTCACAAACTTCTGGACTGAAGCCATCCTCCCACCTCAGCCTCCCAAACTACTAGAATTAAAAGTGTGGCCACTACACAGGGCCTAAATAATAACTTTTCAGAAGTAACAAAAGTAACAATGTATTGGAGTGATTATAGGGTATGGTTAAGATAAATGACAGCACTGTCACAAAGTACAGGAGAGAAAAATAAGAAATATTCTGTTCAATAACACCTGTACTTCATATGAAGTGTTATAGTGTTATTTAAACATAGACTGGGATTAGCTTTCCAGAAAATGTATATTGTACACTCTAGGGAAACCACTAATAAAATGTTTTGAGTATGATTAATACACTAAGTGGGGAGCTAAAATGGAATCATAGAAAATGCTTCATTAAAATCAAAGAAGGCAGAAGTGCAATGAGGCAAAGAAGCAAAGAAAAATACACTGAGAAGAAAACAATTACAAACATGACAGCTGTTAATGTGATTATTATATCACTAATCACTTAGAATAGTCTAAATGCACCAATTAAAAAGCAAAGATTATCAGTGTGGGCAAAAAAATCAAAGATGTGGTAAGTGGAAACACCCAGATATGGTCCCCAGATGGTCTCAATATACAATAAAGGCACAAAAGAATGGGCATTTCTTTTACAGAAAAAAAAGGACAAAGTCACTGACCTGAGTCAAGCTACATCCATCAAAACATACAAAAACACACAGAGCAGAAACATGAAATAGCTCTAGATATTCAAAGAGTTGTTAAGGTAGTTGAATATACTAGTTAGAAATGCATTTGGTTGCAAGTAAGAAAATACTGTATAAACACTGGTTTAAACAAATTAGGGTTTAGATTTCTCACGTAAGAGAAAGGCCAGAGACAGGCATTTTCTTATGTTGGTTCAGCTGCTCAACAGTGTCATCAAGGAGCCAGACTACCTTTTTCTTTTCATTCCACTTCCTTTAGCACTTGTCCTTATATCTGTTGCCTCATTATCTCAAAGTGGCCACCATCATTTTGGACCTCATATCCTTATTCAAGACAAGAAAATAGGAAAGTGGCATGCTAATAGTATATGTCCCATCTTCAGAGGAAAGTAAACGCTTTCCCTGCAATTCCCTCAGAAGACATCTGTTTACATCTTATTGGCCAGAACTATATTACATAACCGCCTATAGATGCAAGGTAGGCTAGGAAAATTTGCATTTTGCTTTTTCAATCTATATAATTTATGTAGGTGATAGAGAAAAAGGTAGACCAGCTTCCTTGTAGTGGCTACCATTGCATATCCAAATGAAAACAGAAAATGTAATTGTCCAACTATCCTTAGTTTTGTTTTTTCTTCTTTTGTTGTCTAAGTTTTTGATTTCTCAAAAAACAACAACAAAAAAATGTTTTTACTGAAGATTATCTAGACAAGCCATAAATTCACTTACAACTTCATCTACAGAACACTTTTTCCCTTCCCTGAGCTGTATTCTGGACTATGTGTTTCCATGGATTAGGACATATGGCTCAAGAGAAAAAACATAATTTAGGTGAATACATTGTGCAAATAACATGCAAAATCCCTCTGGGTTTTTCATACAAGAGGTTTAATTTATATCATTCTAGCATGACTTAGGGCATGTGGTGTAGAGTACCAAGCCAAGAGTCCAGTAGAACATTCTCAATTGCAAATGGTTGAATATCCAACTCCAGATGGCTTCCTTCAGCAATAAAAGGAGTTTCTCAGTTTGAGCAGAGGTTGATCCAGTGAGTCAACAATGTCACCAAGGACGGGGTGTGTGTGTGTGTGTGTTTCCATTCGTCTTTTCTGCCATCTATATCAATTTCACCCTAAGGCTGGAGAGTGCTTCATGCTCACATGATGGCTGCCAACAATTACAAAGCTAATCTTTTTATCATATGCATTTAAAGTTTTACAAAGAGATAAAGAGATATCTTGTTCTTATCTCAGCCATTTAGTTTGCTACCATGTTTCACCTTGTTCTGACTGAATCCGAATTGATCACAAGCTTGCCCTGGAACCAATCACTGTGGCAATGACAGCACAATGATCTGACTGGCTTCAACCAACTAAGGCTCATCCCTGTAACTAGTGATGGGATGAATTTCATTTAAAATGTAAAAGGCATAGCTACATAGTCAGAGAGAGGGGGTGACCTGGGGTGCCTTGACAGCAACCACAATTTCTACCAGATCAAGATTCCTGCATTGCTTCTCTACCATTCGTGAGGACAGGACCCCAAGAACCTTGGATTCTTCTTCTATAACATATGAATAGTAAAACATACTCAATCCATGCCTTGGCACCCTTAAAAAGATTAAATACTAGGTTACTATTACTTTTAAGGGCAAAAACCACAATTACTTTTAGACCAGCCTAACAATATAAATACAGATACTTTGTAAGTTAAAATTTTCAGCAATGAAATTTAAGCTTCTGGATGAATTTCCATTATACACACTGGGCAGCTGCTGCATGTCCTGCCTAGATTTACTTGGCCTTCCCATTCCGGTTTGTACCATACAAATTCCAGTGGCAGGCATCTACGTGCCTTTGCCTGAGTGTTTTCTCTAGGCACTGGCCCTCTCTGCCCATGTGGAAGTCAAGTCACAAGGGCGAGGGAATTAACATCCTTTTCCCTAGCCCTGAATCAGGCTAGCCTGTGAGTGACAGAATTGAGGAATCATTCTTTGCTTCCGAGATGGGATCATTCTGGCATGTTTTTCACAGATCACAGAGTGGCACAGCATGATTAAACTCCGGGTGCCCACTATGGTAACTGGCTTGCTATCCCATCTTATGTTGGCTTCCTTCCATTCCAATCTTAGTCCCACCCCTGCTTACTGGGACCACCTCCCTGATAAAGTTCTTGCACTCATATCATTGTCTCAGGATCAGCTTCTGGAGGAGCCCAAATGAAGACATTGAGCAAACTAGAATCACATGAATATGAGAATGTCAATTTCACGTGAAAAGTATATCCCAGACATTTTATTTTAAAATACACACAATGATTCTTTTGCAGTTATTTCTGTGCGTTTTCATTTCTATGCATAGCATACCTTTGTTTCTAGTTAATTTATCATGCTGCTGGGTTAACTGAGGGGTCAGGCATGGCCTGCCTCCAGAAGAGATAAAACACATGCAATGATATCCAAGTGTATTTTTCACAAAGTCCTGCCCTGAGAATAGATAATGCTACTAGAATATAGAACCTACAATTAGCATATTTATCAGTAAAATACACACTAGGCCATGACAAAATTGTGTGTTTGAAAGCAAAAGAAAAGAAACACATTCAAGATATATTCACTTAGCCCTTATTTTTTTCCCTAAGTTTTGTTTTGTGCTGAGTTCATTTCTATTGCAACCAAGCTGTTAAACTGACCATTTCAAGCTATTAAACTGACCAAGCTATTAAACTAACCATCAAACTGAACTGGCCGTTTCATCTAGGCCCAGAAGAAATGATGGCCTATTATGCGAGTATTTTGAAAGAATAGTTTTAAAACATCTAGCAGTGTTGCATACAAGTATTAAAAAGTGAACTGTTAGCTATATTTTTTTTTCTTATTTTACAATTAAATTCAAATTTGGTTAATAACAACCCTGCCTCAGGGCCTTTGTACCAGCTGGTCCCTCTATCTGGAGTGCATACCTCTGCATGGCTGGCTCTTTCTCATTATTTGGGTAGTAGAAAGAACTTGACGTAAAACTGCACTGTCTAGCATAGTAGCCACTAGCCACATAAGGATGTTCCATACTTCATATGTGCCATCTATGTAAAAGATAGGCTGGATCTTGAAGACTTAATATGAAAAAATGTAAAGTATTATATTAATCATTTTAATATTGATTATATGTTGAAACGATCTTTTGGATACTTTGAGGTAAAATATGTATTATTAAAAGTAATTTTACCTGTTTCTTTTTACTTTTCTCAATATACTCACAGAAAATTTAAAAATACATATGTGGCCCATGTTTATAGCCCACATCATATCTCATTATTCAGTGTAGACCTAAAATAATCCCTGTATCCACTTCATAGCACTGTTTGTCATCAAAGCACTTTGTCACTCACTGCAATTGTGCAAGTAAATTACCAATTGTTTACTTTTATACTGTAAGTTCCAGGGATCTTGTCAGCCAGGTTTATTCTGGCATACAGTAGAGTTGAAAATATACTTGATGAAATAAATAGATGAAGGAATAAAGGAATGAGGGACTGTGAGCTCTGTTTTCCTGAGAGGTCCCCTGTCTATAGCGACTCCACCTCATTTGAGTGTGACCAGGTGAATGAGCTGGACTACATCCCCCTGGAGACAGGGATGCAACCCACAAAAGAATCAGAACTTGTTCACTGGCCATTACCGAATTACGCTTTGTGGTTCTCTTTATGATAGTACCATCAGAAAGGTAAGACTATTTGTTTCATCTGGTAAGAGTGACCAACCCACCTAACGCAGACCTAGCTCACCAGAAGATTTGCTGGTTATTAGGAAACTAATGATTCAGTAACTAACGTGATTGACTGGGGCCAAAAAGACTCTGGCTGACCTTCTGCTTAGGCAACAGTCATTACAGCAATCAAGAAACTAAAGGGACTGTGCTGGGCTAGAAGTCACCTCTAATTGCTGGCCTCTTAATTCCATAACTGCCATTAAATGGCTAGCAGTGTTATATAAGTGATACAATTAAGTTCATAGCTAGCAACGCCATTAAGATGAATAGAAGTTCACTCTTCACTCACAACAATTATTTTTAGATTTGCCTGTCTGAAGACTCAAAGACTTTGTCCAGACTGAATCAAAACCTACTTATACTTTGCCCTGAATTGGCTCTGTCCTGTACAGAAAGCCAGTAGCCAGGGGTTGGGCAACTGTAGTGCTCCATAAATTATGAGAGAAATTGTCATTTTCTCCCTTCTTAGGTTTTCCATATTCAAGGAACAGAGAAAGTGTAGAATTTTGAACTCATATCCAGATTGCCTAGAGTTCAAATTCTACCGTAGCTAATGATGTATAAAAAGTCTTTAAATAATGTTTTAAACTTTATCTGTTTATGTTCCCTGATTTTGGATATCCTCACTGCAAAATACTTTGTTAAAATGAAGAAAAAAGAAGAGTATGATTTTTATGTACATACTATCATAATTATGCCCTTCCTAAGACAGAAATTACTTATAAGAATAAATTTAAAACTTACCATCTTTTTTGAATATAAACAGAAAAATCTCTCTAAAAGTTTCCACCAGTCTTTGTCAAAAGCCTGTAAAATTTTAGCATAATATTTTAATATTACTCTTCATATGTAACAAATGTTTTGGAATATCTAGATTTATTTTTTACTGTAATAAGAAATGTGTCTTAGTTCAGGCTATAATCACAAAGTACCATATAAATAAGTAATGGGGATTATTTTTCATCTTCTAAATATTGGGAATTTGTTTTTCACTGTTCTGCAGACTGGAAGTTTGAGATCAAGGTGCCAGTGTGGTCAGGTTCTGATGAGGGCCCACTTCCCTGCTACAGACGGGTGACTTCTCATTGGATCCCAACATGGTAGGGAAAAGAGCAAGGGAGTTCTCTGGGGTCCCTTTTATGAGGGCACTAATCGCATTCTTGAGGGCTCCATCTTCATGACCTAATTACCTCCAAAGTCCCCACCTCCTAATACCATCACATTGAGGGTTAGGATTTCAGCATACATTTTGAAGGGACACAAACATTCAGTCCACTACAAACATTTAACAGGAGATCTACCCTCTTAACAAATCTTGAAGTGAACAATACAGTATTGTTACTATAGGCAAGGAAATATCTGGATTATTAACTATGTTTTTCAGTTTTTAATTATGTGGACATGATCTGATAAAGGGTAACTGTTTTTCTACCTCATGTCTAAATGCCTGTAACTGGCCCCACTGCTCTGTTCATTGTTTTTCTTGGGTTTCATTTTGTTTTCTTTCTTTCTTTCCTTCCTTCATTCCTTCCTTCCTTCCTTTCTTTTTTTTTTTTTTTTTTTTTTTTTGAGACAAGGTCTTGCTCTGTCACCCAGGCTGCAGTGCAAGTAATGAGATCACAGCTCACTGCAGCCTCCAACTCCTGGGCTCAAACGATCTTCCCCTCTCAGCCTCCCAAGTAGCTAGGACCACAGTCATGTGCCACCATACCTGGCTAAATGGGGTTTTTTTGTTTGTTTTTTGGGGTTTTTTTTCTTTAGAGATGTGGTCTTGCTCTGTTGCCCAGGCTGGTCTAGAACTTCTGGGTTCAAACAATTCTCCTGCCTCAGTCTCCCAAAGTTCTGGGATTACAGGCATGACCCACCACATTTGGCCCTCTTGTTTTCCCTTTTTTTGTTTTGTTTTGTTTTGTTTTGCCATTAATTTTTACCTCATTTCACAAAGCCACATGTTCATTGTTCTCCTTATTATTTATAACTGGCTTATATTTGAATAATAACATGCATCATTTATTTCATTGCCTGTCTTCCTCCCTTCCTTTCTCCCTCCTTCCTTTCTTCTTCTTTCCTTCCTCCTTCCCTCCCTCCATGCATTCAAAAAATACACTCTGTGCTTCTACTACCCAATAGTGAGTGAAACATCAGACCTGCCTCCTGCCCTCATAAAGCTCCTCTAGTGGAAAAGACAAACATAAACCTGTTTATCTTGTTTTTACATTTAATTTGCAAGCCCCTTGAAGGAAGGGACCGCTTTTCATCCTGTGGTACAAGGGAGATTCCCAGGAATGCCTCTTAGGGTGACCAATGCCCTTTATATTTATTTATATTTATGTTCAAAACGGACTTTGTGTATTTGCTTCTAGAACTCTAAGATTTTCAGTGAACAGTTGAATCTTAAACCCTTCTGGGGGGATACAAAGGAAATGAAGAGGGTGAAGCCTGCGTTCAAGAAGCGGCCAGGATGGTGCTCAAATCTAGGGATTTACAGGTCAAGTCATGGCTTGCACTTTATTTCAATTATTCTGTTTCTTCCAAGGGTGACCTGTGCCACAGAGTCACTCCTTCAACCAGCCGTGTTGACTTCACACCTTTTGCACTAGTGCCAAGGCCTGACTCAATAACTTTTCCACTTACATAGGTTTATCTAGCAGTTAACAAACACGGATTTATCCTTGGAAAATCATTTCAAACAAACGTTTCTCTGTTTAAAATTATTCCAAATAGATAAAGTAGCAAGTTTCTCCTAATACACATAAATAGAAGTTGATTTCCCCAAACAAACAGACAAAAAAACAGAACACTTTAAATTCACAAAGGTACTATGGCTACTGCATTGACTTTCCACATCTGATTCCTTCATCATCTCAGAAATCAGGTTAACAACAATCTGAGACATAACCCATAGTAATGAATAAAAAGTGATGTGAAATTGTCAGTGCCGAGTGTCAGTTGTACCATCACCTGTATCAAATGAATGGGCCTCCCTTTCAGCACCATGGGTTGTTGAGTGCTCACCATTTGGAGAGGGACCTGTCCCTTTGAATTGCAATTATGCTAGAGCAGAGAACCTGAAAAGGGTGTCATCTCTATTGCAGTCAGCTCAGACTGTGATCCTGGAAGTTAGTCATCTCTAAGCCTACATAATAAACCTCTACAGCATTAAAACCATCACTATAAACTCCAAGTCACCTGCTAGTGAAGCTTGTCTCTCTCTGAGGCTAAATACCACTTCCCAACAAAGGAAACAATGGGAATGTGATATCTGTGGTTGGAAAAAGCACTGCCTTTAAAATATGTTTTATTTTCTCATGAATCCACTTGACTTAATTTATCTAAATCCCATTTGTAGTTTAAAAAATGAAAAAAAACAAATAAAGTAAGATAAAGTGATATAAAACTGAAAACACCAACAGAGTGGCCAAAGAAGAAAACTGACATTGCAGGTAAATTTCCACCTAATCTGGATTATGTTACCAAAGGCAGCTTCCTGCCTTCCCAGTGAGGGGGAGGAGTTAAGAGCAAGCTTCATTAGCCATAATGATAATTACATACATTTTCAAAGAGGTTATTATCCCGAGGCTTGAAGTGCTCTATAAACATTAATTAATTTAAGCTCTGGGTAGCCCAGCACCATTATGTCTTTTGTAAAGAAAAGTAAACAGAAGTGCTCAGAAGCTAAGTGTCTTCACTAGGCTCATTTAGGCAGCTGGCAGCATAGTTGTGAACAAAACTGAGTCTGAATGACAGTCTCCAATGCCAGTCACAGGCACAGAGGACTGCAAAGGACAAAGGGAAGGAGGGATACTACAAAGTGGGATTAGTAAGGAAATGGCTACATTGTAACCAGAAGGCAGGTAAACAGTGCAACTCAGCTAATAAGATGGACCTCAGGGTGAAGATAACTACACTTACCATTTCAGTGTTTTTTTATTTAAGGTGGGGCTTCTCAAACTTTAATGTCCATCCAGTCACCTCGGGAATCTTGTTCAACTGTAGATCCTGATTCAGGAGATCTATGGTGAGGCTTGAGCGTCTTCATGGCTAAGTAAGCTCTCAGGAGCTGCTGATGCTACTGGCCTTGGACCACATTGTGTGATAATTTTCTGTGTTATTTTCTTTATTGCTCGGTTGATTCTTTAACCAATGCTATTCTACTTAACTTTTTTCAGAACCCATGTGTTACCTTTTCATTGTGTTTTTCCTCCCTTTGAAAATGAATGTATAATATTTATAGGGAAAAGCAAGCAAGTCTTAAGGGTTCAATGAGTTTTAGCCTTCTTTGAAATTTGGAGGCAGAGTTACAAACTTCTGGCTGGAATCTAGCTCACCTGCCCTTTGATTCCAGCATGGAGAGGCTGCCAGTCCTCAGAGCAGGCTTGCCTTGGTTCCTCCAACAAAATGCACAAAGGGGATTTCTCTCTATGAGATTTATTATCCGATATTAGTATTTTAAGTTTTCCTCAGCTTTTCTTAAAGAGAAGGCACTAAATTAAAAAAAAAAAAAAAATTTAAAGAGGAAGCACCAGACAGAGGCAAATTTGCACTGTTTGAACAAGGAAAGGATTATGGTTAAGAAACAAAGCAAGGGATTGTGTTTAAAAAATTCTAACCCACATGTACAAAAAGGAAGACCCTTAATTGGTCACTCAGAGTTTTATTTTTTCCTACACAAAGATAAACATCTGGACATTTGGAAATATTTAAGTAATTAACCTATTTTTCCAGTTTTTCATCATAAACACATTAATTTAGCAACTTTTACTGCGGACAGGGTTATCTATAAAGCATGCTACTGGATTCCTTGAGATGCCGAGTTGTGTGGGCTCTGGAAAATTTATATACTCAAGTTTACAATCACATTCAGCAATGTAAGGACAATTATGAAGGCATTAGAGAGAAGAGAAGCAAGGTTCACTAAAAGGTACATCCAAATGGGCCGACCAGGAGAAGCTCATGAAGGGGGTGCCTTGAGGATGAGACCTTAAGATGATCGGTGGTAGTGGGACAGCAGATATGCCAGGCAAAAGGAAACCAAGAAGCAAAGGCATACAAGTGGGAAGAAATTTATGCGAGTAACAGGAAATAAATTCCTGTAATCACATCAAAAGCAAAAAAGCAAAGTGAGTGTTATCTTCATTTGAAACTGTAGGTATAGCAAAATGTAATTCTGGGCTTATAGAAATCCTCATGCATGGTCACACTTCCATCCTTCATCCAGTAAATATTACTGGGAGCATAGATTCAGCGTTCCCAGTAATATTATGAATTTATGCTCCTCGGTTACAGTCCTCACACTTGGCCCAAATAAACTCTCTACTTATATTATTAAAAAAACATTACTAAGAGCCTACTGTGTCTCCAGCCCTGTGCAAGGCTTTGGGCATAATCTGATGAAACAAAATGAACATTACCCCTGAGCTCAAGGAGCTTGTGCTCTAGTTGGGGAACCAGACAAAGACAATTATATAAACAAGTAATACATATTTACAAATAATGAAAAACATAGTAAGTGAAAAAGATACAGACCTGTAGTGAAGACAAATGCAAGAGGAGGAGCCTATTTTACACAGGATGATCAAGGAAGATCTCCATGATGCTAATATCTGAAAGACAGAATGCACCTAGACTGTTGGGTTGCAGGCAGCAGACCTGCTTGTGCAAAAGTCCTGAGACAGGAAAGAATGAATGTGTTCCAGGAACTCCCAGAATAATGAGCCTGGAATTTAGGAACCCTGGGGAAAATGGCCAAAGGTGAGGTAAGGCAGAGAGGCAAAGGCCAGATTCTTGCAGAGCCTTATGGGCCATGGTGAAGAATCTTACTACAAAGCACAATCCTAAATGGGTTTCAAAGTAGGAGTGATGCAGCCTGATTTGCATGTTTAAAAGACCATTCTCACAACTGTGGGGAGAATGGGATTGGAGAAAGGCAATATTAAAATTAAGAAGTGTTGAAGGAGCCCTGGACAAGAGATGATAGAGGCCTGGCTGAGAGGGCTGGCCCTGAGGATAAGTGGGTGGATTCCAGCTGTGCTTTGGTGGTAGAAAATCAGCAGGACTTGCTGCTGAATAGGCTGTGGAGGGGAAGGGAGGGGAGAAATTTGAATAACTGGGTGGATGGTAGTACTTAATTTGCTACGGTTTTGCATTATGCCTACCATAACTATTTGTATTATCACAAATCTTCAGAATTGTCAATCAACTAAAAAAGAAAGAAAAATAGCACTTAATTATCATAGGAATTTCTATGTAAATATTTATGTGCAAAAAAAAAAAAAGGCAATGAGAAGAGGAAATACATCCAGATTTTTGATCAGAACTATCACAAATATAGGTTTAGTTTTCCCTGATGTAATGGACTGTGAAAATTTAAAAATGAAGAAAAACTTGGGATGAAGCAGTAAAAAATTGTAGGCTCTGAGATGGTAAACTTTTTTTTTTTTTTTTTGAGACAGAGTCTCGTTCTATTGTCCAGGCTGGAGTGCAGTGGCGAGATCTCGGCTCACTGCAACCTCTGCCTTCTGGGTTCAAGCAATTCTCTTGCCTCAGCCTCCCGAGTAGCTGGTATTACAGGCATGCACCACCATGCCCGCCTAATTTTTTATATTTTTAGTAGGGATGGGGTTTCATCATGCTGGCCAGGCTGGTCTCGATCTCCTGACCTCATGACCCACTTGCCTCGGCCTTCCACAGTGCTGGGATTACAGGCATGAGCCACCGTGCCCGGCCAATGGTAAACTTTTTGAAGGTATCCACCCTTCCATACCCACTACCCCTCTCCAGGCCTAGCTCAGTCAGTGGGGTGGTGATGAATATTTAGCAACCAGCTTTGCAGAGAGGAAGGAATCAAGTTAGGGGAGCCCCGACTGGTAACATTTGCTGATTTCAATGGCATAAATATTCCCCCCATGGCTGAGTTCAAGCTGCCAACATGATGTCATTCAATGGAGTTGGAAAGCAATGTGCAGAAGCACATGGTTATACAGTGCGTCCACCACACAGATGCAGCAAATGTTAGTAAATTCAAGGTCATTGTAAAATGTAAAGAGGAAATAAGTTTGGAATATTACTTTTGCTTGTAATATCACGTCTTTAATTGTACATTTACGTAATTTAATTCTGAATAATGGCCATGATTAAAAGCAGCTCACAACATTTCTGAAATTTTAACATTCAGCTCTCACAAGTTACTATGTCCACCTCTAGCACACCATTCATGATTCACTGTAAGACATGCTAGATACCAATTGTTAAAAGAAAAACTCTAAATAAATTAAATTTAACAGAGTCTAACTGAACAAAGAACAATTTACCATTACAGCAGCCTCCCAAACCAGAATATATTGAGAGCAAGGCTGGCTCTGCCACGTAGTCAAAGAGGATTTATGGACAGAAAGAGGAAAGTGACGTACAGAAAACGGAAGTGAGATACGGAAACAGTTGGGTTGGTTACAGCTGGGCATTTGCCTTATTTGAACAGAGTTCTAATAGTTGGCCACCTGTGAGTGGTTGAAGTATGGCTACTATGATTGGCTGAGTATCAGCTATTTGTTATGAGAAGATTATAGTCGTCTTCTACATCCAGTTAAGCTATAGTTCACTATGTAGACAGAAGCCTGCAGGCAGAATTTAACATATGTAAGGAGGCAGCTTTAGGCTAAATTTAGTTTAACACAATGAATGTTTGTGGAATGAGCTTCACTGGACTCCCTGAACTAATGAAAATATCTGTTTTATCATTCAAATTCTAGAAAAGTTTTTTTTACCAAAATATTAATTAATAAGCAGTAACTAAGCATTAACTATGTGCACAAAAACTGGGTGCTAGGGGTTGGGGAAAATAAGTAGCATGTATTAAATGTGACTGTGTGCCAGTCACTATTCTAGATCCTTTAATAAGTGAATGAATGCATGCAACAACTTTACAAGGAGCTGCTATTATTATTCCCATGTTTATGAGGGAAATTGCAGCACAGAGAAGATTATAAGGTTGATAATGCCACAACTCAAACTGTTTCTAATGTCGGGATAAATAAATTAGAATGAAGTAAAATCTCTGCTATCAGCAATCTCATAAAGACACACACACATAGGCATCTATTTCACATGCACTCAATTTAGTTCATGGACCAAACTTCAGGATGTTGTTCAGATTTTAAGCTACTGAAAGATTTTATAGTTTCAGCAGTCACAGTGCACTTGAAATTATGGTCTATTTTAATGAAATGTGCCTTTATGGATAAATAAATTAGTTAAATGATAACATGGAAAAGCAATTAATTAGTTTGGTTAACATGGTCAATAGCTGTATTTTTAATTAGCAGTGATTTAGCATACATTTTTTATAGCCACTGCCTATTTCTCTTCATGCCACAACTTGTAGAGAATGAAGTTATAAAACCAGTTTATATGCCTATAAAAACCACAAGCTCTGCTAAATAGAAAACAAAGAAGGTAATTTGTATTGTCAAATCATCTTTTTAAACTTAAGAGGAGGGATTAAGGGCTGGGTGATTCAGAGAAAGAAATGCAAAATCTGTAAGGATAAACTCACCCTTTAAAATAATGTTTGACCCAACTCTTTAAAACCATTTTCAAACTACAATAAACATGTGTTTCTGAGGGACAGAAGTGTTTGTCCAAATGCTTGTCACATTGGTTCACACCAAAAACAGCTTTAAAATCACCTCGCATAAAGCGTAGTAATGTCATAAGACTTCTCAGAATCCTATGACTATAATAACTTGAATAATATTACTCAAGCATCTGTATGTTTAAAGACAGACTTAATCAGTCTTTTGAGTACTGATTGGTTTTGGATTTCCATACTTTTGTTTTAATTTTCAGACGTCTTGGTTCCAAGGCTGAAACAACCTAATTGCTTTTGCAACAGAATTCCCTACCTTTGATGGGAAGCCAGTGACAGAGACTCCTCAGAGGGCTCAGTTATTCTGCCTGTCTGGGCCACTTTTATTCAATTATTTTACATCTAGAGCTCACAATTTTCCTCTGCCATTTCCAGGATCCCTTGTTGGAGTTTTCAAGGGCCCATTTTGTCCACCTTTGTAATAGAATTCTTCCCCTGGGCATGGAAATATTACTGAGGCCTCCTCTAACAATTTTAACAAGGTGTTGTGCAAAAAGACATTTATTTCATGTGGGCGATGTGTGGGAAAATATCTTTTTAATCCTGGATTTATATATTCATACACACACACACACATATATATATATATTTTTTTTTTTCGAGACAGAGTCTCGCCCTGTTGCCCAGGCTGGAGTGCAGTGGCGTGATCTGGGCTCACTGCAACCTCTGCCTTCTGGGTTCAAGCAATTCTTGTGACTCAGCCTCCCAAGTAGCTGGGATTACCGGCGCATGCCACCAGTGGATTTATATTTTCTTCCCATTTGAATCCACTTTGGATTTGGTATGAAGTAGCTGCCAGTTTTAAAGGTCTTAAGACAGAATTGGGCCCAAGATATGTTTTGTAAGCAGTGAGTATCTTTATCCAGCCAGGGCCAGTGCACCAGCCCCTTCTGACTGGAAGGAGGAATACAACAGACCACAGTGGAAAAAGTCTGCAGAGGGCTGGTGGCTCTACACAGTGCATGGAAGCACTGAGTCCCCTCCGGCCCAGACTCCCCTCTAAGAGGGACTTCTTGGAGGATACCTAGGACCTTGTGGGGTACCTATGTTGCCTCCTACCAAAAGGGGTTGCCTTGGCTTCTGCATTTTCTGGAAAGGTCTGCTACTGAGCTCTGGAACCATAAATTAGGTCAAATTGCTCCTCTGCTTGGGACCTTTTGCTGTTTTTCCATAATTCTTAGAATAAATCCATGTCTCTCCATAGGGATCTGACCCATGCCCACCTCTTCAAGCACTTCCTCCTCCACTCCCCTCTAACTGTAGCCATACAAGCCCATTTCTATGCCTTGGATATGCCAAGCCCTTTCCCACCTCCAGGACTTCTTAAGTGGTGGATCTTTTGCCTAGAAATCTCTTCCAGTATGTCCCTTCTCAAAATCAGGTGTCTGTTCAAATGTCACCTCCCAAGTGATGCCCTCCCTCAGACTCTGTCATGGTCTACTTGAGCTTCTATAAAGGAATACCACAAACTGGCTAGCTTCAACTACTGACATTTATTTCTTACAGTTCTGAAAACCGAAGAGTCCAAGATCAAGACCCTGGCTGATTTAGTGTCTGGTGGGGGCCCACTTCGTGTTTTGCAAACTTGCAAACAGGCATCTCCTTGTTTATCCTCACGTGGTGGAGAGCAGAGCGAGGAGGCAAGTGCTGTCATGCCACTTCTTATAAGGGCACTAATCCTACTCATGAGGGCCTCACCCTCATGACCTAACTACCTCCCAACAGCCCCACTTCCAAATGCCATCACGTTGGGGATTAGGGCTTCAATGCATGAATTTGGAAGGACAGTTCATAACACACTGTCTGCCATATCATCAGGTAGGGGAAGTGAGAGTGAGAAGGAAGGAGCCAGGACTGAGAATGCTAATGAGCAAGTCAGCTCTGCAGGCAACTGGAGTTCATCCCCTCTGAGGACCCTCTAGATCTGCATAGAACAGTCCCCAGAGTTACACCACATGGGAAGGAAATCAGAGTCTTTTCTCACTCCTCCTGTCTGTCATTGCTTGAGGGCTGTTCTCAGGGCCTCCATCACTGGGTGCAGGTCAGACAGAGATGCACTCCTGTGGTTAGAGAACACCCTCAGGCAGAGTTACAGGTCATCAGAGCAGGGAGTCCTTGGCATCTATCTATGTTGCCCAGGTGATACGGGATATTAGCAGTGTCTGTGACAAGCTACTTCAGAATCCTGAGGGGAGCTGGCCCTGTAGTTCTTGGTGGACTGGATGCATGGACAGCATTCCTGGAGGTATTGCCAGCTCCTGCTTTAACTCACTACACAGACTTGGTGGCATCTTCCCTCTCTGACGCTCAGTTTCCCTGACTGTATATAAGGATCTGGATCACAGTAGTGTTTTTTCAAAGTGTGGCATGTGGATCACAGGTGGTACAAAAAGTAAGTTCAGGTAATAAGAGGATGAACATATTTTAATATTAAGGATTATGCTTTTTATTGCACAGGGTAACTGCTGCCTACACAAATACCCCCAAGTTTTCAGTGGCTTAACATAATAAACATTGATATCTTAAAAATAATAAAATATTAGATAAATTTTTTTAAAAAACATTAATTTCTTGCTCATAGACAGTCCAATGCAGGTTGGTGAGATAGGAGGGAGGAAGGCCTCTGATGTACAAGGTCATTCAAAACCCAAGATTCATTTCCTCTATTGAAGCTGCCATTTTCTAGAACTCTGGAGTCCTTAACTGTATTCTTTGCATCCAGACAGTAGACAAGGGGACACAGGAAGAAAGGGAAAGAGAGAAAGAATAATGCAGATTTCAGGAATCAGTTCTAGAAATGAGTGAATCAGTAACACTTCTCAGTCAGAATTCGGCCATATGACCCCACCTGGATGGAAAATGTAATTCTTCTGTGTGCCCAGGATAAGAACAAATAGAGTTGGTGAATGCACATATGAATTTTCTAATTTGAAATTAGAAAAACATTAGGTTAATAATAACGGAGGGGTTATGTAGATGTGGCAAATTGTGAAGGTAGGAGATGAGTGGTCTCCCAACTGCAAGATTTTATATAGAATTTGTTTATCCAAGCTTTGTGTCAGTAAATAGGAACCTGCATCATGGAGAGATAATTCAGCTCATTTTTCTGGAAACTTTAGGAATCAGTTAACTAGCTACACAATAATGCTGCATAACAATCACTCTATAACTTAGTGGCATATCTGCAGAGCAGGTGGGGTTGGTGACCTAAGCTGGGCTCAGCTGGCCTTGGCTTTAGGCTTCAAGTCAGGTCAAGGCCTGCTCCACATATCTCTCATCTTTCTTAGAACAGTGGCTGCCCCAGGGCAGAAGCACAAGAAATATACAAAGTCTCTTAAGGCCTACCCTCAAAACTGACATACCGTTGCTTTTACCTACAAGCCACTAGCCAAACTAAGTCACACGGTGTATTAGTCAGGGTCCTCCGGTGAAACAGAACCAATAGAACATAGGTATAGATAGACAGACAGATACAGTCACAGACACAGGCATAGATGTCAAACTTATTATAAGGAATTGGCTTATGCAATGATGCAGGCTGGGAAGTCCTGCAA
Source organism: Piliocolobus tephrosceles (assembly GCF_002776525.5). Lineage (NCBI taxonomy): Eukaryota > Metazoa > Chordata > Mammalia > Primates > Cercopithecidae > Piliocolobus > Piliocolobus tephrosceles. The sequence continues at coordinate 48,972,463 of NC_045453.1, read as the reverse complement.
TCTGCCATGTGCAAGCCAGAGACCAGGAAAGTTGGTGGTGTCGTTCTGAGAACTGGAGGGCTGATGGTGTAAGTCCCAGTTAAGAGCAGGAGAAGACTGATATCCAAAGTCAATCAATCAGGCAGAGAGAGCAAATTCTTCCTTCGGTTTTTCGCTCTATTCTGGCCGTCAAGGGATGGGCTGACGCCTACCTATGTTGGGGAAGAATCTGTTTTATTCAGTCCACCAATTCAAATGCTAATCTCATACAGAAACACCCTCACAGACACATTCAGAATGAATGTTTAATCTTGGCCCCCCATATCTCAGTCATGTTGACACATAAAATCAACCATCATATACCACTAAGCCTAATATCGATATATCAATTGGGCAGAGAAACACTCCACTGGGGAAAACAGTCCAACTTACCACAGGATTTCTGGAAGATATCCAAGGGAGAAGTGAGAAATCTTAAAGGGAAAAAAAAATCATGGAAAATAAGAATAAAACTTACTTCCTATTTACATAATTTTATTCATTACCAAAACTTATTATAGTATCATTTTTCTTTGATCATGCAGTCTCTCACTACAATTAACTGAACGATGTATACTAAAATTATAGAGAGACAAGTTAGACAAAGTATTATGTGTCAACTTCCTATGCCATAATAAGGCACTAGTAAACAACTTCCTTAAGGTCTCAGGATGAAACTGACTAAGGTATTAAGTAGGCAAAACACCATCATCTGGTGATGACTTAATGATTTTAGAAAACACACAATAGGATCCTAATATAAGATAAATAGCCCAGTTTTTCTTGTTGGCTTTAGTAGCATCCCTGTTATAGGAAAACTAAGCTGAAATTTAATTAACTACGTTGAAATTTGTTTAATGCTTTTTAGAATCTAGATGTTCCTTTCCTCACCATACTGCAGTCAGTATGGTAGATTGCAAAACCAGCCACACTTCCCTACTCTTCCCTTTATCTATACCCTCCACAATGTACCTGTATAAGTCTTCCTATCAGGAGTTGGAATTAGCTCACACTTTAAGTCTAGGCCAGTTTTGTGACTTGCTTTAGACAACAGAATTCAGCATAAGTGGCATCCTACAACATCTGAGTGTAGGTTCGCACATCACAAGCTTCTGTTCTCGCTTGGACCTTGTCATCATTATGAGAACAAGTCCAAGCTAGTCTGCTGGTGAATGAGACATCACATGGAACAGAGCTGTTTTGTCCCAGCTGAGATTATCCTTGATGAACCAGGTCCTGGGCCACAGGCCATCTCACACAGATGCACAACTGGGATTAGCCCAGATTGGCAAAACTACCCAATGAACTCATAGACTTGTGAGAAATAATAAATTGCTGTTTGCTTTTTTAAGACACTAAGTTTTGGGGTTGTTTGTTATGCATCGGTAGTTACTGACACACATGGAGTATACTCAGCCCAGGCTTCTACCTCACCAATGATGTCGGGTATGGCCATGGTGCTTTGGCCAATGGCATGTAAAAGGCTGCAATGTGAATTTAAACCTTTTATGTGCTTGTGTGGGTGGGCTAGGCCTCTTGGAGTGTACACTCTCTACTATGAAGCCCAATGAAGTTGTTGTTCTTTCAGCTTGGGTTCTGAAATGCAAACATGAAGAGAAAGCTTGAAATTGACCTGAAACCTGTACTCCATCCTAGACCACTCAAGATCAATAAACCACAGCTGACCTGCAGATTTGTAAGTGTGAATTACAGTGTTTTTTGTTGTAATCCACTGAGATTTTGGCGTTTTTGTTAAGCAGCATTATCATAGCAAAAACCAAGCTAATACATACAGTCTTCACATAGAAAGTTAATGTACTGTAGGAGGCGTATTTCCTTGCTCCATTAACTAGCAGCATCCTTGAAAACATAATGGAATTGTTTATTCATTCTGTCATAATTGAATTGTACTGGGAAATTTTACAAATTAAAGAATCCTTTATGAATTATTTCTGTAAACCACAGTTAATGGAGAAGGATCTTCCATTATATTGGCTTTTTATTCCAGATTTAATATATTCAGTGCTAGATTAAATTGAAATTTATCTCAAGCCCAAAGAAGAATGCAAGAGTCCTAGTCATGACACTCCCATGGATTTATTTTCCTTTGACAAATCTAATATTACTAACACTATCTTAAAAAATTCTGCCATTTATCTAGCTTGTGAAAGTGCTATAACAGAAAGAGAGCATAGATGTTTTGAAGATTCAAAATAGCATTTTTTAGAATGTATAAGATTATGCTAAGGAACTTATAACAAATATAGTCAAACCCTATCTTCAAAGATGTATCACAGACTATCTCTATGCTTATTTCTGTTTATTAAAGTACAGCTTACATAGAGTGCACAAATCTGAAATGTACAGCTAACTTTTACATATATGCACAAGATGGAGAACATGTGTAGTACTCTGAAGGTTTCCTTGTACGCCGTCCCTGTCTATACCCTTCCCACAAGCAATGTGCTGAACTCTCATCACCTTAGATTAGTTGTGCCTGTTCTTGAATTTCATATAAACGAAATGATACAGAATGTATTGTTTTGCATCTGGTTATTTTTTTCCATTAAATGTTATGTCTGTGAGAATCATTCACCTTGTTACATGTAGCCGCCAGCCATTAATTCTTTTCCATTGGTGATTAGTATTCCCTTGTACAGATACAGTAAAATTTGTTTATCCATTCTAAAATTGATACACATTTGGATTGTTTCCAGCTGTGAACTATTAGGACTAAGGTTCTATGAATATTTGTACATGTCTTTTTGTTGATATAAGCACTCATTTTGCTGTCTATATACTTCTTAATGGTATTTTAATGAAGGAAATTTTGTATAATGAAAATGTCCAAAAATAGAGGGTAGGCTAATTACTATATATTCATACAAGAACACATGCTGCAATCATTAAAAGTGTTCTTTTGGAAGATTTTTTAATGGCCGTATGGTTTCAGTTATATCCCCAAATTATGTACAAATGTCTATATACGTATGCAGTCCATGTATATTTGCACGTGCAGATAAATGGGTTGTGTGTTTACATGTGCATACGTGTGTGTGTGTGTGTGTGTAAACAGAAAAGAACTATACCAGAGGTAAACAATAATCATCTTTAGGAAATATAAATATGTATAACTTCAATTTCATTTAAAATAATTCCCCATATTTTCAAGGAAAAATATTGTGTTTATAATAGTAAAAATACTTTAAAAATTATAAGGAACAGAAATCTTTTCTTCATCAGTAAAATCTTTCGTGACAAACCACATTTTTGCAATGCTTCCTTTTATTTACTATTTTATTTAACCTAAGTAATAGATCAAATCCTACTCCTTTTACCACAGAGCCAATGAGTCAGGATTGGTATAGTTAGGCCAAGGCAACATTCTCCTATGTGGCTCTTCCTGGACCGTTTAATAATTCCAGTGTCTCATTAAGATTATCATCTAATTATACAATATCTAAAACAAGGAGAGAAAGAGGAGCAAGGAGAAAGGCAACACCTGAGTGCTTAATTGAGATAACAGAAGTACTGAACGAATCTCAGTAATTTGAGTCATCACAAATGAGGTGCCTAGAAAATATTAAATAGCATGGTCTAACTGTGTATTATGTTGCAGAAATGAACCCTGTTATAATGACATATAGGTTTGTCACATTTTGAAACATAACGTAATTTTTGCTGTTTATTTTCAGTTTACAGTAAACATTTTTATTTTAAATGCAATCTTCTGAGACCATAATTTGTTTTGCATAATCATCATAACCTCAATTAAGTCTATATTTTCCAATTTAATTTGCCATAAATGGTCACCTGAAAGTCTCAACCAAAATCAAAATCATTTTAGGAAGGAGTCTGAGAAGAAGGTAATCCTGTAGCACTAAACATTTCCTTTTAGGATTTCTCTACTCCAGGGATTAGTAAAATAGGCAAAATTGAAATTATACCATTTTTCAATTCACTCAGTACTTCTGTTATCTCAGTTAAGCACTCAGATGTTACCGTTATCCTTGCTCTTATTTCTCTCCCTGTTTTAGAATGGTTACTTTTCCTGGATATTGTATAATTAGATAATAATCATAATGAGACAGCCACATAGGAGGATGTTGGCTTGGTCTGACTATACCAGTCCTCACTCATTGGCACTATGGTAAGAGATAGGATTTTATATATTGCTCAGGTTAAATAAAATAGTATGTTAAGTAAACAGGCCAAATCCTACCCCCAGTTTCTTTTTGTAAGATCCATGAGTAAAGAATGGTTTTTACATTTTTATATGGTCACATTTTAAGTGGTTATATAAGTATATAAGTAATGCCCTTGATTTTTTCTTCTTGTGACACAAAGTTGAAAATGGTTACTATCCAGTGCTTAATAGGAAAGAAATTGCTGACCCTTACTCTAGTCCCCCTATGGAAACACTATGATCTTCATTCATACTAATGAAGTGGAGTGGGGTTTTGGCAGAGATAATTCTATGTGGAAACATACCCATTTCCTTTTCTAAAAGAAAAAGATAGCATTATTTCCACATAATTCTATGTGGAAACATATCCATTTCCTTTTCCTCCTAAGCGTTATAGGAATTCTTTATTTCCCAACTGTTCTTGCAGTTGGGTGGGGTTGGTGTAACTAAGTTCTGGTCAATGGCAAGTGGTCTGCCCCTTAAAGCATCCTGAGCCTCCATATACTTTTTCTCTCTTCACTTGTCTGCTATATGAATGTTCTACAAAATGTATAGCCACTAATTAGGAGCCTGGGTCCCCTCATCAAAGGAAGACTGCCCTTTGAATACCAAAGTATGAAAACTATTGCAGCATAAACAAAAAGCATACTTTTATTATGCTAAGCCATTGGGCTTTGGAGGGATTGTTTGTTATAGCAACCAATTTTACTTTCCGTGACTACTACAAGTATAACTGTTTTTTCAATATTGCCATGCCTGATATTACCATCACATGTTGTTTACTCACAGAAACACACACACACACACAAACAAAAGTGTGAGAACAGTTTATCTTTCAATCTTTGTGAGTAACCAAAACATCCCTTTAAACTTTTAATTATTTGACTTTCATGGCCCCAACAAATAAAATCTTTATTCCAAAACACTACTTTTTGTTTGTCACTTATTACGGATAAAAGTTGATGGTTATTTACTAAACTACAACTTCAGAATCAAGTTAGACCCCAGGTAAATAAAGGAAAATCTCAACCTTTATAAAATAACAACCACACTAAATTTGCTTCCAAAACGTGTAAACAGCTCCTTCATGCTTATTTCTCTACAAGGCTATTTCTCATTTAACTTTCATCATCCTGTTTAGAGTTTACAAGTGAGAATCTTCAGATTTCAGTTTAGACACATCTGGCTCACAAATGAGGCACTACACCCTGAGTCATTGTGAAATCCTCGCCACAAGCATTGATGATGAGATCTTGTGTTTATTAGTAAAGATGTTAGAACCAGCCAGTCGCAAATCTGTTTTGAGTGGAGACATCTCTGATGTGGCATCTTAGAGGTATCAGTTTGATCTTTCTCTGCTGAGGAATTGCTGGATTAAATTCACTTCTAAATGCAAATTAATCAGCTTTAGCTTTCTTTCAGATATAATCTCAACTGAAGTTGGTGAAAAATTATTTCAACTATTCTTTAGTTATTTTTTTAAAAAAAAGAGTTAAAACTTCTAGCCCTTTGGCTTTTTTCTTTATTTCACTGAGCTCTTTTGACTTCCCTAGGGTATATTTATATTCCTTGTGTTTTTTAAAAAATGCATCATAAAGCTAAGGTATCTATTATTTTTAAATCACTAAAAACAATTTTCATGAACAACAAATTTATTTCTCCTTTGTCTTACACCAAGCCTGACTTGCTCCCCAAAAAAGGTGAACAAAAAAAGAATTTAAGGCTAAGCTTTTAAGAATGGATTGATAATGACTTTTGATTACAGCAAACAAAATTACTGATTCACAGAGTTCACCCTGAGGACAGCCCTCCTCTAATAAGGTCACAGCCCACTGCCCTGAGGGAGTTGGATGATGTTGACAAACAACTTGGAGCAAAGTGAAGTAAATTCCCAGGAAATTAGATGAACTCATGTTTCCCCTTTCTCCACACATAAGAAAAAGACAGCCAACACACTGACATATTCTTAATCAAGAACTCTTCCCATTTAACCTCACAAAAATGACTCAGGATCTCCATATCTTGAAACAGATTTACCCACAACTGGGAAAAATGTCATCACGGATTCCCTGATGTGATGCACTGAGAAGAACATAACATTCAGGCAGCATTCCTAGCCCAAACGCATAATCCGAAATTAATCCTAGAGAAACAATCACACAAATATAAACTGAAGGGCATTCTGCAAAATCAGCTGGCTTAGGCTTTTAAAGAATGTTAATGGCACAAAAGACCCAAAGAAAAAGGAGGAGTGGGAGATGTGGACTGTTGAAGACTGAAGGTGATAAACAGACATGACAATGACAATTAAATGCAGAGTGATTCTCATCTGAATCCTGGACAGAAAAGAGTTGCTGTAAAGAATATTGTAGGGACAATTTGAACCATTTGAATGTGGTTTATAAGTTAGATCATATTATTGTGTCGATGTTAAACGTCCTGACTATGAGAATTGTGCTGTGATGATGTAGGAGAATCTCCTTACTCTTAAGAAATGCCTACTGTAGTATTTGAAGTGAAGGGTTGTATTTAGCAGGTTTCCCTGCGTGATGAACTACCCTATTCGCAACAGCAACCATTTATTTCGCCTCTCATTCTATTTAGGCGCAGCTTACCTGGGTGCTTTCTCTGGTTTCAGCTGGGTTCTCTTCATCTCTCTCATGTGTCTGTGATAAACTGCAGGTCTACTGGGTGGCTCTGCTTCTGAGAATAGGCAGGTGTCAGCCGGGGCAACAGTAATGACTAGGATCACTCCAAGAGGCTAGTCCTGGATTATCCACATGGCAGTGGGAAAGTTCCAATACAGAAACGCGCGCGTGCGCACACACACACACACACAGACAGACAGAGAGAGAGAGAGAGAGACAGAGAGAGAGATTGAGGGAGAAAGAGGGCACGTAAAGCTTATTGAAGCTCAACCACAGAACTGGTACAAAATCACCTCTGATGCATTTTGTTAGTGAAACTAAATCACAAGGCTTCCAGGGGTACAAAGCCAGTTTGTAAAAAGCCTGGAGACAATGGGGAGAAAACTGTGGTCATTTTAAATAGTCTACCACAAGGAACTACAGATGTTCATTCAATTATACTTGCAACTTTTCTATAGTTTTCAATTTATTTTGAAGCAAAAAGCTGGGGAGAGCAATAGAGGATGGCACAAGGAGCCAGACACAAGAGAGTATATACTGCAAAATTTGATTAATTAATTTTCAAAGGCAAATCAAATGTATAGTGAGAGAAGTCAGAATATTGGTAACTTTTGGGTAATTGGCTTCTGGGGTACTGGTAACATTCTGTTTCTTGATCTGCATAGCGAAAATTCCATTCGGCTATGCAGCCAGGATATGTGCTCTTTTCCATATGTACAGCGTACTTTAATTTTTGAAAGTTTACTTTCAGAAACAGACAGCACATTGGTCTTGGAAGTTAGGAAACCTGGGCTCTTGTCCTGATGCTGCCACCAAGTCCCTATGCAATATTGAGAATGTCTATTTAATTTTCTGGGCCTGTTGCCTCATCTGTAAAGGAAGCTAAATGAATTCTGTGGACCCCTCCCAACGTCTAGACTCCAAGATTTAATTCTGACCAAATAGTTTGTCCTCTTTTTTGCCTGGAAATTACAAAACCTTGTAATTATGATGCACTTTTCTTCCCTAGTTATAACATGTGCCTGAGATTCTATTTTGCTTTCCAGAATTTGCACGGAAATAACAACAACAAAGCAAATGCAATAAAGGGGTCTCCGGTGGGAACTATAAGGGTTGGCTATTTGCAGAAGAGGTCACTGGAGGAGCAGGTTATTATGTTTTAATATCACAACAGAAATGCAGTAAAGGAATCTGGCACGTCAGGGAGAATCATCAGGAATCCTTCCGAGAAGCGGGTCCCATTTCACCACTGCTCCAGCCTTGTCCTGGGGAAAAATAGCACTCCCTCTGGAATAGTTTCTTGACCTCCTCCGAAACTCACATATGTGGTGGTCTCTTGGACTCTGTATAGCTAGGGGCTTTTAGCATGAAGTGAAAAGAGCCACAGGTGTCCCCCCAGTCTTCCTAGGTTTTGTGTGTGTTGGAGGATACGGAAGTGCAACGTTGCTGGCAGTCCAGGTGTCCCACAAGCCTAGCAGCTACTTTCAGGGGTGGAGACCCTAGGAGCACCTCTGATTGTGGTGATTTTCTCACTTCTGAGCATTGTGACCCCTTCATAGTTCAAAGGAGAGGCTCTAATAGAACAACACTTCAGGCTTTATGTTTGTTTGTGTTTCCTTGAGGGCTTCCAGTTTACCTCTAAGGCTCCTCGGAGTTCCAAATTTCAACAGTTTTCTACAAGTTTCATTCATTGAATAGATACTTATGGAGTATTTACTGTGTGAATTCAGAAGTGAATGAGGCAAACCAGTGCCCTGCCCTCATGGACAGAACGTGGAGTCCCATAATCCATCAGACCTAGAGACCTAGAATGACTTACTTTTTCCTCCACGTGAGAGTGACAGTTGAACTTCACAACAGCCTGAGAGTAGACACTCTTAGCCCCAATTTACAGATGAGGCAGATGAGGGAACTGAGACTAGGGAGATAAAACAGTAAGTGAAGTCCATCTGACTAATTCCTTCATATATAGCCTCTAAAACAAACAAGGTGGTGAGGTTGTGCCAGTCCCTTAGGACAGCGGTTGGCAAACTAAGTCATGTGGTCCAGCTGCCTAGCTGTATATGTGAAATTTTATTAAAACGCAGCTGTACCCATTCCTTCATGTATTTTCTGTGACTGGTTTCCCACTGCAACACCAGAGTTGAGTAATTGCAAAAGGGACCTTATAGCCCACAAAGACAAAAAAAATTTGCCATCTTGCCCTCTAAGGAAAAAGTTTGCCATCCCTCCAGCCTCAGAACATTGCCCCCTAGTTAGGATAATGAAAGTTCCTGGAACAAACCACAAAAGTTTAATGGCTTCACACATTTTTTTAAAAAGTTTATTTCTCAATTACACAACAGCCCAGCCAGGGTGTTCTTGGGCAGATGTAGGGGTCAGGTAGGGACTCTGCTCCAGAGACCCAGACTGATCATTGCTCTAGGGTCACCCCAGGCAAAAACATCCAGCCAGCAGACAAGGGTAAAAAAGAAAAGATCATGCACAGGAAGTTTTTATGGGCTAGATCTGGAAGCAACACACATTAATCCACCCATATTCTATTGGCCAGAATTCAGTCACATGCATAGGATACCAAGAAATGAAGTGTACTAGAATGCCCGGGAAGAAGAGGAAACAGGATTTTTGTGAACACAGAACAGCCTCCACCACAATCCCTAAATTCTGATCATTCTTACACCCAGAAAAAGTCTCTGGCTGTGACTTCTCAAATCTGTTTTAAAGTTCAGATTCAATATGCCTGTGTTTAAAAAACATTGCTTAATTGAGCCCTTACCTTTTTTGAGATGCACACTGAATTATGTACATATCAAATTACATATCATGAATTTGCTTAAAATAATCTGAAAGGGAGAAAATTTATGAAAATATTGAGAATACAGGTAAGACAAGATTGGCCATAAGTTTTGTTGAAGCTGGCTTATGAGTATGTAAGGATTTATTTTATTATTCTCTTTACTTTTGTATATATTTAAAACATTCCATACTAAAAAAAAAATTAAGGATTACATTGAAACTACTATTTGCTATGTTGCACCAATCTTTAGCAAAATAAAATAAAAAACAATAAAATACTGGTCATAATAGGCCACAAGGTTCTCTGCAATGATATTAACTACAGGTGTTCTGGCTTATTAATTTCTCTTACTTCCTTAAAATATTCCAGTCAAATAAGCCTGCCTGTAAGAGAAATCGGACCAATAATGAAGGACAAAATCTATGTGAGAATAGTACCATCAAGAAGCAGAATAGCTATAAAAATTAATGTCAGACACCTATAGTACAAGCACTCTAAGGAAAGGTAATCTATTAATTGGGGCATAAACAAATACCAGATTTGTTACATGCATTTTTAAAACACTGATTGAGCAATTACTCTGTGCAAGGCATTGTCTCAAAGATTATACTTGTGAAGATGGATACTATTCTACCAGCTGCTGTGCAAACATCCCCACATCACAATGTCTGTGAACAAAGTTTTATCTCACTTGTGCAAGGTTCAATGCAGATATTCCTGGTCCAATTATTCTCTTTTGAGCAGTAACTCAATTTGAGTTCCTTTCACCTCAGAGTCCTTTGCCATGTAGAAAGGAAAGAGAGGGCTGGGCACGTTGGCTCATGCCTGTAATTCCAGCACTTTGGGAGGCCGAAGCGGGTGGATCATTTGAGGTCAGGAGTTTGAGACCAGCCTGGCGAATAGGGTGAAAATCTCTCTCTACTAAAACGTACAAAAAATCAGCCAGGCATGGGGGCAGGGTTCTGTAATCCTAGCTACTTAGGCAGCTGAGGCAGGAGAATCGCTTGAACCTGGGAAGCAGAGGCTGCAGTGAGCTGAGATCACACCACTATACTCCAGCCTGGGTGACAGAATGACTCTGTCAAAAAAAAAAAAAAAAAAAGGAAAGAGAGAGTGTGTGCAGATAATCACTCAGGATGTTTTATGGTCAGACCTGGAAGGAAAAAACTCTTCACAGTCCAAACCTAGATCCAAGTATACCTAGAAAATGTCTCAGCCATGAACCCAGAAAGAAACTAGATACTGGGATAGAGGTGATGGAGATGGGGAGTTGGGGGATGCTCTGAAATGTTCTACCACAAAGGTGATCCCAATCAAGGTCTAGTGGGCAGACAGACATGCAAACAGACACAAGTGCCCCAAGTGTCATAAAATCAATAACAAACATATGAATAGGGTGCTCTGGATGCTCTGCTGAAGGAGGTAGGATTTAAAAAATTTTTATCAGCTATTGATACCATTTCATAAACGTGCTTGAAACTTAATTGGTTTAGTCTATTAAATTTTTAATTATTTTTCCACAAAAATTGTAAGCCCATGTTCCCTAATTCAAAAACAGAGCCCTGCTGACAAGCCTGGTTCGGCAACTGGAAACATAGAGCCCGGCTGTTTATCAATACTCGTTATGTGTGCTTACTGGAACATAAACTCACCTGGAATGGGGATCTCTCAGCGTGAAGGGATTTTAATAGGATTCATTCATACATTTGTTCAACATTTTATAAAGACATCTGTCCCCAAAATTCAATTTACAATTTTTACAACATTTTACAAAGACTTTGATCTCCAAATCTCCATTTACAATTTCACAAGAATTTACATTCATTGCAAACGTTTCTTTCCAGAGTTTTTTAAAGGTCATTTTCTTCCTTAGGTCCAAAACTGTTACTTTTTAGATGAGAGGAGAGGCAGCTGAGGCTTACATGTGGAGACTGTGTGTGATGAAAGGGCAGGACACAGCGGCCCCGGATCCTAATTCAGACCAGCCTGCCTCTGGCAATAGGAAAGTCATTTGTTTCTGCGAGCCTACACCATAATCTGGCACAACTGGAGGTTAGAACCATCCTTAAAACTCTTTGGCTATGGGATTCTAGTTTGCCATCTTAATTTATATATTCTATTTCGGCGCTGATTCTCCAGCCCTTTCTCTTTTAAGTGATCCTAATTAGAAAACACACAGGAGGATCCTTCCAGGATTTAAAGGCTGCTGGGATCCCCTCTTTGATCTCCCATCTGAACTACCCTGGACGGTTATTGTTTCACGTTTCTCCCCCCCCCCCCCCCCCCCCCTACCCCCCCCCCCCCGCACTCCAGTGACAATTATTGACATTTTAGAGCCTAGAAATAGAAATAAGATGTCTGACTGGCCCGGCTGCCTACAAAGCAAGTACCCCTCCAAACATCTCCCCTCCTCCCTCGCACTTCCCCCTACCCAAAAAAAAAAAAAAAAAAAAAACTGAAAAGGAAAAAATACAGCAGACTCTATAAACAGCTGCCAATTTATTAATAAGATGCTGGAGCTGGTTAGAATTTTAAAGATGCTGCAGGCATCTTTAAAGAGGCAGCAAGCCCTTCCTCTCCCGGGCACAAATAAGTCCAACCAACAGACCCTACCTTAACCATTGCTGTTTAAATTCTGCGAAGTGCCGCGGTGACCGGAGGAACCTTCGGAACGGAGCAAAGGTTTGCTTTAATATGGATAATACTTGGTTGAGATGCCTTGCGAGAACTCGAAAGCCGCTGAATTAAGAATCTTAAATCTTTCTACGGCGCGGAGGAGGAAGGTAGGAAATTGGAGGGGGGAAGGGAGGCGTGCCGTCAAGAAAGTGTTACTTATTTATTTAATTTCATTCACCAAAAGAGAATTCGGAGGCTCCATTCCGGAGGCACTGGCGTCCGGGACGCGGGAAGGGCTTGGAAATGTGCGAAGCGGATGTGTGCGAAGGCATGGACTAGGTCCTGGCTCGCTGGGAGGGAAGGGCTGGGCTGGCGCTGGGGAGGAGGAAGGGAGGGAACCGGTAGGAGGCGGGGAAGCGCACTATAAAAGGCCCAGCCGGACTGAGAGTCCGCTACTCTGAGCCACTTCGGTAAGGCGGGAGGCCGAGCAAGATCTAGCAGGGAAGCGCGCGGTGCTACGGACGGACCCAGTTCGCTCCAGCATCCGACGCTAGGACTCCGCGCCCTCAGCCAGATCCCGGAGCCCTTCCATTCGCCAACCGCCCCCTGCAAAGCATGAGCCGCACGCGGGAGCCCGAGGCTGCAGCGCGGCCATGAGGCGGTGGCCCGGGATCAACGGCTGCGCGACGCCAGCCCCCAAATCCCCTCTGGTCGCGGCACCCCCGGGATAAGCCCCCTAGACGCAAGCCCGCTAGAGCCGAGATTCACTCCCAGTTCCTGAGCGCCTGAGCCGCGGGCCCTGAGTCCCGGCAGCTTCCGGCCAACACCTGCGCCGGTGACCAGACGGACGCCCAGCGAATTGGACTCCCCTCCCTTCCCAGGCTCTACGGGGCGCCGCGGACGCGCGAACAGCCGCGCCGGCTAGCGGGCGGCCCAGCAAGTGTCAAGACCCTTCGGAAGGACACTTTGGCACTTCTCCCCTCTCCCGACTGCTTCAGGCAGGGATCGCAGGCAGACACCTGGCTTATCCGGCGCCCCCTCCGTTTTCCATCACTGCAACTTCAGCTCCATTTTGCAATAAAGGTTTCTAAAGCAGCCCAGGCACCACCCCACCCACCTACAGCCCCGAGCCTCAGTGAGCACAAGGGCTCTACTCGCGCCCCCCACAGCGACCTCGGCAGTGGGCACTTGGTACAGCCCGGCAAGCGGACGCAGACGCCGAGGGCGCCCCGGCTACCTCCAAATCGTGCCAACCTCGGTGTGCCCGGGGCCCCCATCTGGAACCGGCCCTCCCCGGGACTCTGTGTGCGGGGCGGAGCGGCAGGCAGCCCCGAGGAGCGCGGAGAGTAGTGGAGGTGGCTCGCCGGGTGAGTGGCTCGGGGCGGCGAGGGCGGGGAAGCCAAGCGTGGAGGTAACTCCCGGCCGCAGCTGAAGCCCTCCTCCTCCTCTTATCCTCCTCCTCCTCCCCGCGCTCCTCTGGCGGCCGCTCCCGCTCCAGCTGCGGCGCCGCTGCCACATCTGGGGCGCCCATGTGCGCTCGGGGGCTCGGCTGCGCCCGCCCCGCTGCCGACCCCGCAGCCCCCTGCCAGCAGGGTGGCCTCCGGCCCGGCCCGGGTCCCAGGCAGCCCCGGGACCCAGTTTTCGCCGCCGCCGCCGCCAGGCAGCGCCGGGGCTTGCTCCGTAGCCGGCTTGGACACCCCCGGCCTCGCGGTGGCTCCGCCGTGGTGCGGCGGCGGCGGCGGAGGCTCCTGCTCCCCCGGCCCCGCACGCCCTGCCGCGCCCTGCGCCAGCCCCGCAGGCCCGGGAAGCGGAGTCCTGGCGGGAGCCGAGGCGGGAGCCGTGCTGCCGGGCTCCCGGGCTCCTACTCCTCCTCCCCCGGCGCCGCCGCCGCCGCCGGCCGCCGCGCCGGGTCCTAAAGCCGCGCGTCTCAAGAGGATGGTGCGCCTGGCGGCCGAGCTGCTGCTGCTGCTGGGGCTGCTGCTGCTCACGCTGCACATCACCGTGCTGCGCGGCTCGGGAGCCGCCAACGGGCCCGACGCGGCCGCGGGCAACGCCAGCCGAGCCCAACTGCAGGTGAGTGCGCCGCCGGAGAGGGGCGTGCGCGCCTGTGGGAATGGTTTGTGGGGCGGGGGTGCTGAGCTACTGCCTGGTGGATGCAAGGAGGCGGGTCCCCCGCCCCACCTAAGAGCAACTGTTTTGGTAGTAGTTTTGCCCGGACCACTTGACTTAGGCAGAGGCGGAGCGGGGGCACGTGCCTGGAGGCTGCACCCGGCTTCCAAGTCTGGTAACTGCGCTCCTTCAGTTCCGTCGGTCACGGGTCAGGTGCAGAGTTGGTAGGGAGGTGGGAGGGAGCGAGGTTTGGGATGAGCAGAGGAAGTGTGGAGATATGCTTGCTTGGGGGTGCTACCAGTCTTTCGTTGACCTTCGGAGGCTGAGTAATGTTACTCGAGGCTGGAGGGACGCAAGACTTCAAAGGATGATATCCCTGAAGTCTTTGGGAGAAAGAACTCCGGGAGTCTACCCCTTCAGGAAGCAATGCCAAAGGTCAGGACGTAATTTCCCAAGGAGAATAGCCAGGCACCCCCTCCTCACCCTCAGGGTTCCCTTGCTTCCAATGTTCCTCCGGAGGCCTCGCCTGAGGTCCCCCGGTTGCCCCCTTGGTCGTGGGGAAGGTGCAGAGTGAAGGCACTGGTAGTGATTTGGGCCAGTGTTACCTGGGGCTTTTAAACTCGTAGCAAAGTCTTTCTCCCAAGGATCTTCCCCGTTGAAGGTCGCTTTAGCAATGGGATTCTGTTTATCCATTTCAGCTTCAGGTCAAGGGGAGGGCATAGTGGACGGTCAGACACAATGTGAGTTCTGACTTCTGAAGAGAATTGCCCAGCTAGGCATTTCCTGCCGCTACCTTGGCGCCTTTCCTTAAGTCTAAGGGTGGGACAACTGTAAACTTGGAGCACAGGCAAAAGTAAGCAGGGATTTTCCCAGGAGGCAGAGGGGATTCTTTGGCTCCTAAAATCGGCTCAAACCAGGCGCGGTGGTTCACGCCTGTGATCCCAGCACTTTGGCAGACAGAGGCGGGTGGATCACCTGAGGCCAGGAGTTAGAGACTATCCTGGCCAACATGGTGAAACCCCGGCTCTACTAAAAATACAAAAATGAGCCGGGCGTGGTGGCGCACGCCTGTAGTCCCAGTTACTTGGGAGGCTGAGGCAAGAGAATTGCTTGAACCTGGGAGGTTGCAGTGAGCTGAGATCGCGCCACTGTACTCCAGCCTAGGTGACAGAGCGAGACTCTGTCTCAAAAAAACAAACAAATAAATAAATAAAACGAAATAAGCATTATTCATTGTTCCCAAAGGACTTTATGTTCATTGTCTTTGATAATTCACTTTTTACATCTTTATACAATTTGTAGCGAAACTTTACCGTAAAGAGAAAACTCATAAAACACTTCCATTGTGTTTACTATGTGCCACTGTTTTAAGTGCTTTACAGAATCTAACTCACTTAATTTAACCATAATCTTATAAGACATGGTACTGTTAATATAGCCCCTTTACAGATGCAAAAACTGAGGTACAGCGAGGTTAAAAAACTTGTCAAAGTTCAGACATTCCAAACTCTTGATCAACTACACCAAATTTTCTACCAGGATAGACTAAAGCAAGGTGATTATTGCACGCAATTACAGAACCAACAGTAGAAAAGTACACACCCCAAAGCTTGAAGTTGTTTTAACTTTGAGATATTTCTAAAAATGTCCTAACTTTGTGGGATCTCTCATCTTCTCCTGTGGGTAGCTAGGTACAGTGACAGACTGAGGGAATTTCTATGGGGAAGTTGAAGATGCCACCATCCTATAGACTGGGGCACCCACCAATCTAACACTGTAGGGATAATTCTTAATATCTTTAAGATTTCTGGAAGTTATATTTTATACATGATGCTTTCTTTCCTCATGGACTCATGAAAAGCCATAAAAATGATGTTCTGTGGAAAAGTAAATTTGGCAGATTTCTTTATGAGGTGTTTGCTATCATTAGAATAACCCGGGGTTGGCCTTTTCCGCTTGAACAGTAAGGTAATGAGAGAAGCAGCTGGTGGAAGTGGCAGTTCTAAAAGGGAAGTAGACTGAATTCTCAAAAGGGGCTTTGGCTGAAGAACTGCCCCAAGAGGACAGAACAAATGGGGGATTTAGAAAGAGTTATGCTCCTAGAAATATCTGAGTCCCAAGTAGCTGCTAATCCACCAGCTTCAGCTTATCTTGTAATAGTGTTCGGTGATACTGTCCACTCAGTGCACACACTTTTCCAAGCAGAATGATGAATTTAGCAGTTTAGTTCATAATTTTGCTGTTTTGTGACTTGTTATTATAAAAGTTTTATACTCTTCCTGACCAAAGTTATTTCTTTGGCCCTCTGACTCTGCAAAGGTTTTATAAGTCAAATGAAGAATGTTCTGCCAAATGAGGAGGTCTGCAAAAGACATTTATTAGTCATCATTTTCAGGCCCCAGAAAGTGAATTTGCCAGTAGCAGGTGTATTTGAAGACAAAACTGTGGACACTGTATTCTTTCTTTTTACCAGACATTTTAAACCCAAGTCTTAAACATCATCTAAATTTGTTGGTTCTATGCTGTCCTGAGCTACTAAAATCCTTCTTCTTAATCAGAAAAGTAATCCATATACATCATTTTTATTGTTTTTGTCTCTGTGTACAACCTTCTAAAATATAAGGTTGTCTTAGAAATATGCAATGGTGGGCTTATTTACCCGAATTGTAGTATGTTTGGATTCATCTAAAAAGGGACACATTCTTATTTAAGAACATATCAAGGACACCCAATAAAGTAGTAGTAAGAAAAGCAACAATAATAGCTAAGATTTATTAAGTGCCTTTTATGTGGCAGGCACTGTTCTTAGCGCTTTAGACATATTAGCTGTCTTAATCCTCACAAAAATCCCATGAATTGAGTACTATCGTTATTCCTGTTTCAAATGGAGAAACTGAGGTTAGGTAATTTGCCCAAGGTTGCACAGCTAGAAGCTTCTTAATTTATTTTCGTTATTTTATAGTGGGGAGCTATTTGAAGCATATTTCTATTGCAAGTTTTGGATAAAGTTATACACTCAAGAGAGAGAAACGCTTTTAACCATTTACATTTTCAAATGTATCTTGACATTCTTACTGTGTTCACTATGACATATATGTATATATACACACATTATATATACATACATACACATCTATGTATAAATATTATCTTACTTTTTTTTGTAGTTTCAGCATACTAGGGGCTACATTTTTGACTCTTTGTATGACTGTCTCCCCTAGTATGCGCAAGTGTGCTCAAAACATTGATAGGTACAATGTGACAAGGTGGCAGTAAAATGTTTTGAGTACACTATCCATATTGGTTAACTGGCTGATGAACATAAAAATGTTTGTCTTTGAACTGTTTTCAGTATTTTTCCATTATCTAGTAGGAAATTAGACAACTGTGTGCAATAGCTGCATTAAAATGCATGAAAACATCAACTTTTTTTTTGCTTTTGAATCTTATTTCGTTAGAATAAGTATGTCTCATATTAATCAGATACTCAGATTAGTTCTTTCACATATATTTAATTAATGTTAATGAGAAAACATAGACATGGATATAGATATAGATATATAATAAAAGTAGTCTGGAAGACAAAATATAGAATCCATAGGCAATAATAGTACTAATAAAGGTATTTCCTTTGTCTGAAATTCAAATGATTGCCTTTCCACTAAATCTCAGTCAGTTTTAGAATCATGAATTTCTATATATTTTTAGTAGTAAGCCAGAACTCATTAAGTCAGTGAGATTTAAGCAAGTATTATAAAACACCAATTTGATTATTTTTACAGTAACATTAAAGCAAACCAAACTCTGGAATGTAGTAAAATGTCTCTGTTCTCTATTTCCTAACTATCATCTTTATGAGCACTTCCCATCTTTTATCCCTCTATTGCCTTCAATAAAACAGCTTAGCTTCTTGTATTCACTGCTTTGGATTTAGGAGTTCATCCAAGCTACTTATAGCAGTAGAAGCAAAAGCATAATTTATCTGTACTTAATACAAGAAAGTCAACAGCCATTTGTGTTTCTTATTTTGTGACTTACCTCATTTTCCAGTCAGGCTGATTACTTTTACTGGATTGTTTTTTTAAAGGATGAACAGTTGTCTCACTTAGCTATTGCTGCAGAACAACCCACCCTAAAATTTAGTGACTTAACACAACCACCATTTTATTTCCTCATGAATTTGTATGACAGCACCTTGCTTGGGCTCAGCTGAGTGGTTCTTCTGGTGATTTCACCTGATATTACTCATGTAGCTGTAGTCATCTGTTGGCTTCATGTGGGCTAGGTGGTTCAAAAATACTTCACTCATTTGTCTGATAGTTGGTGCTTGCTGTCACCTAGGTTTGCTCTCCATAGAATCTCTCATCCTTAAGGAGTCTAGCTCATATATCTTTACATGGTGGACTCAGAGCAGCAAGAGAATAAAAGCAGAAATTGCAAGACGTCTGGATGAGTTTGTACAACATCATTTCAGCTGCATTCTATTAGCCAAACAAATCACGTGGTTACTTAGATTCTAGTGGACAGGAAATAGATTCCACTTCTTGATGGGAGGAGCAACAAAGTCACATTAAAGAAGAGCATGTGTACACAGGGAGGAATCGTAGGCATCTTTTTATCTTTGTTCTCCTAATTTTTGATTTACATTTTTAGAACCCATAGTGCAAGGACATAAAGTGTCCTTTTTGGTGACTGTCTTTTTATCAAGGTGAAATTCTTTATCTCTTTTATTGCCTTTAGTCTTGAATACTTTTTTGTGTCATATTAATATTGCAACTTTGCTCTTTCTTCCTTTTAGAATTTATTTGGGTGTCTTTTCCAACCTTTATTTTCAAACTCTTTTTGACTTTTTATTTTTTTCAAATTTATTTATTTATTTTGAGATGGAATCTCACTCTGTCACCAGGCTGGAGTGCAGTGGTGCAATCTTGGCTCACTGCAAGCTCCGCCTCCCAGGTTCACGCCATTCTCCTGCCTCAGCCTCCTGAGTAGCTGGGACTACAGGCGCATGCCACCACTCCTGGCTAATTTTCTGTATTTTTAGTAGATACTGGATTTCACTGTGTTAGCTAAGATGGTCTCAATCTCCTGACCTCGTGATCTGCCTGCCTCAGCCTCCCAAAGTGCTGGGATTACAGGCGTGAGCCACCACGCCTGGCCCAACTTTTTAATTTAAATATATTTCTTATTAATAAGCTATAGCTAAATTGTACTTGTTTATGCAAAGCATCAATGGATTTAACCCGTTTATATTTATTGTGATTATTGATAAATTAGAATTTTTTTCATTTTATTTGCTCTTCTAAAATTGTTATTTATTTTCATTTTTCCTCCCTCACTCTCACCTTCAATTTATTTATATCATCTTTGGCAAGAGGATTAGCCTTTCTATGTCTAGATTTTCTCATCCGTAAAATAGATATATAGTAACTATTTCTCAGTATTATTGTAAGGATTAGAACATTGAATGCATGCTAAATGTGTTATTAGAGCTTGGCATTTAATCATTTGATAAGTATTTATTTATTTGTTTATTTAAGTGGAGTCTTGCTCTGTTGCCCAGGCTGGAGTGCAGTGGCATGATCTCAGCTCACTGCAACCTCCACCTCCCAGGCTCAAGTGATCCTCCCACCTCCGCCTCCCAAGTAGCTGTGACTACAGGTGCTCACCACCATGCCCAGCTAAGTTTTGTATTTTTTGTAGAGATGGGGTTTCACCATGTTGCCCAGGCAGGTCTCAAACTCCTGGACTCAAGTGATCCACCTGCCTCAGTCTCCCAAAGAGTTGGGATTACAGTCATGAGCCACTATGCCTGGCCATTTGATAAGTATTTAAATATTACTTTTTAAAATTTTTATCAAGTTTTGAAAGTTATCTGTTCTATTTCTATTATGTTTAACATTTTAACAAACATAATTGAACTAACACTTTTCTATTAATGCTGAGAATCAACCATTATCTATAACCTAAACCCATCACATAAACAAGATTCTGACATGCTAGATGCAAGATTCTCTGTCTTGTCTGTATACTATCTCTAATTTTTTAATCTTCTGAAATTTTAGCGCTAGAATATTTCTTTTAATCTTTCTTTCTTTTTTCTTTCTTTTCTTTTAGTATGTCTATTTTAGGAATCAATTCTTATCAGTTTTATTATACTCCCAATAATTATTTAGACTTAATTCTAAGATTTACTTATTTATCTAGCTGCTGCCTTTTGAGACGGAGTCTAGCTCTGTTGCCCAGGCTGGAGTCCAGGAGTGCAGTGGTGTGATCTCGGCTCACTGCAACCTCCCTCTCCTGGGTTCAAGCGATTCTCGTGCCTCAGCCTCCCAAGTAGCTGGGATTACAGGTACCCGCCACTATGCCTGGCTAATTTTTGTATTTTTAGTAGAGACAGGGTTTCACCATGTTGGCCAGGTTGGTGTCGAGTAGATTTCTCTCTTTTATGATCTCAGGTGATCTGATCTCAGGTGATCTGCCTGCCCCGGCCTCCCAAAGTGCTGGGATTACAGGTGTTAGCCACTGTGTCTGGCGTGCTGCTGCTTCTTCAATCTCATACTTTCATCTTTTATTTTGCTAAAACACAGTTTCAAAAATTTTTTCAGAGACAATTTATTAATTATAAACTCTGTGAGAACCTATATCTTTAGACCTATCTTTATTTGATTCTCAAAATTAAATGCTAATTTGGCAGTTGTCTGTCTTCTATCTTATTTCCCCCCTAAGAATTTTAAGAATACAATTTAATTTTTTTATACTATCTCATATTTCAGATGAGAAGTCTAATACCATTTCTTTGTAGGTGATTTTTAAAAAACTTGATGCTTTTATGAGTTTTTCCTTTATTCATAATGTTCAGAAATTTTACCAGGTTGTGTTTAGATTTAGGGCTTTAGCTGTTAGTCCTGTCAGCATATGGTGAACCCTTTCATTCTGAAGTCCCAACTTTGTCTCCAGCTTGAAAAAATTTCTTTAGTTATATCTTTGTTATTTCCAATATCCCTGAACTCTTTTTCTGTAACTCCTGTTAGAGATTGAAACTAACATTGAGATTGAGATTTCAAGATCCATCTTTAATGTCTCTTAATTTTTCTTCTCGTACTTTTACTTCTGCTTTTTAATTGTGTCTTATGTCTTGAGGCATTCTTCTGGCTATTTCAACCCCAGTGTCTTGTTTAGGAATATTTCATAACTGAACGCTCATAGTAAATATCAGATGCAAATGTCAAACTCAGCCACTCTGAAACCCAGGACTGAATGAAATAGCTCTACCATTTCCTGCCCTCAGCCTTTTCTCCTAACTTTTATAGCCTCTTTTCTCCCCTTCTTTTTCCTTCCCTTTCTTTCCTTTTTCTTCCTTTTTTATCTTCCTTTCCTTTTTCCTTATCTTTCTTCTCGTCTCTCTCTCTCTGCATTTTTTAAAGTTTTTTTAAAGAAACAATATATAATTTACATACGATAAAATGGATGAATCTTAAGGGTTCAGTTTCATTTTTACAGTTGTATATGCCTATATAGTTACCACCAAAATTAGGATATAGAACATTCCCCATCACCCAGAAAGTGTTCCGGTGCACAATTGTAGGCAATTTACTCCTTCCAGAGGCAACCAATTTCTGGCTTCCATTACCATAGATTAGTTTCGCCTGTTCCAGACTTTCACATAAATGGAATGTACTGTTTGCATTTTTCTGTGCGCCTGGCTTCTCTCATTAAACATAGTTTTTGAGATTCATTTATTTTGTGTATATCAGTAGATTTCTCTCTTTTATTGCTAAATGATAGTCCACTGTGTAACTCTATCACAATTTGTATATTCCCATCAATGGACGTTTGGTTTGTTTCCATTGCTTTGCATATTATGAGTGAGACCATGTTAGTGTTTTTACACAAGCCTTTCTGTGGACCTATGTTTTCATTTCTTGTGAGTAAATTTCTAGTAGTGAGGCTGACGTAGTCTCTGTTCTTGATATTATTGTGGCAATTCTTCTAGGGAAACTGACTTTTTAGAGATCTCACTTTCCTTTTCTCAGCTCTGTAGTGCTTCACTTTCAATCGATTGCCACTTGTTTCTTATCTACCAGAAATCCCTCTCTCTCTTCTGTAGTTGGCCCTTCTTTCAGCTTTCCAGTTCTGTTGTGGATTGACTCATATTTCTTCTACCTCCTCCATAGAATTAATAAATAGAAAAGAGGTAAACGCCACCTTGGTCAGCCACCTTGAGCTGAAACACTATAATTCTATTTCTTAATTTTATTTTCCTTTATATAAACCAAAATAAAGTTATATCATTTGTGCTGTTCCTTCATTTATTCACTTCTACCCATAGTTTAAAAGGCATTAATCTTTGAGGTTTGGGGGCATCCTCAGATGTCTATACATTTGGTCACGAAGAATCTGTTTTGCTTTTAAACTTACAAAGCAAATAATCTCAATAACATTTTCCACATGTCATACAAGGGTTTTTAACAGCTCTTAATATCAGAACATTTTTCCTCTGATATGCCCATTAAATCCTTTATGCTACATGTTAATTTCTTCTTCACTTTGTTCACTTTTTTTTCTTCCTAGTATTCATGAACAGGTGGCTGCACTCTTTTCAAGAAACTTCTCCTGCAGAACTTGAAGATTATTATGTAATAGCTCCTTTGTCATTTCCAAATTCCATTATCTCAGTTTCTTTAACTTGTCTTCACTAGTCTTATTGTAAAACACTTTAGTGCTTTCTGTGGTTCTATTATGTCTCTCTCATCTTCTGAGAGCATCTGTCTTTTGCAACCCTTGGCTTAGAGTTTACAAATTTTACCCTTTACAAATGTTATGAGTTGTAAACAAAAGGATGACAATGAAGCCCCTTTCCCCAATGATAGCTAAGAGTGTCCCTCGGTCTCTCCTCATCCCCCAAAGACAGGAGATCATTTAGGGATGGGATGGGGTTGTCGGTTTAGTGCCCAGATTATATGTAGTGGGTTCAAACAAACAGCAAGGGAATGTGTTATAGAAAATAAAAAAGGAAACAAAAAAACTTCACTTTGCATGTTATTTAAACCTTATACAATTCCTTTTTATAAGAATTATAAGAAACTGTGAACATAAATACATAAAACTTAATTTATTTCCTTCTGTGGCTTATCAGTCAAGAGTTTAGATCACGTCCAGTGCTGACAAAGCCAATATGCTTCTTATGCCCAGTGTTTCTCTTGGAACTAAACACTCACTGCCCACTGTGGTCCCTGTCTTGATAATGTAGCCTTCTGGCTCTTTCTCTTCCCTGCCTGCCTTCTTCTTCCCCTACCAGAGATTTCTGGGGTCATCTCTCAAATAAATTACTTGTTCTTTGTCTCAGGGTCTCCTTCTGGGAAAACCCACACTAAATGAACCACACCCGAATGGTAGTCATGATGATAATGGATACTCCTCTAGGTAGTAACAATACAGGAAGTCTCCAGAAAGGTAACAGAGCAGAGTTTCCATGAGGCACCTGCTTGTTGTTGTCATTAACAGCGAGGAAGTCTGTTAGCCTCAGAGAGATGCGCTGCAGGCAGCAAAAGAACCAGGCTATCCCATGCACTCCCGGAGCAGTCAGGAAGAGGGAAATTCCAAAATTGCAGAGATGGGCTGCAAAGGTCACGCACAGGCAAAGCCTACAAATTCCTGGTGTTCAGAGATCTAGTGGGTCCTTTTTCTCCTGAGATGCTGATCCCATGGTCCTTTACTATGTTAGGTGGGAGGATGAGTGACAATGGGGAGGCCTCAGAGGCGTGTGGGATTGTCCTCTAATGCCTGAAATAAGCAGAGGCCAAGGTGCCTTGACACAAATAGCTTAGCATCAACTCCCTAAGCACAGACCAGCATGTGTCCCTGGAAAGTTATCTTTGTAAACCAAGTAGAAGTCAAAACAGTAGGTTAACTACGCCTTCTTCCTGTTGGCCTGACTCATGCACATTTCAGTAAACCCAATCGTCTTGCAGAGAGCACTCTCCATGGCTGATACACATCCATTAGACAGCAACACCCGCATTCTCCATGGAAGAGATAGTACTGTGAGGTTCATGGAATAGAAGAGTTCTGTCTTCAAGTTTGGGTCTCTGAGCTGCCTGATTTGCAATTTTGAGTAACCCAGTCACCAGATATTCAAGAGCAGTGACCTGGAAAAGGTCAGGTAGACTTTGAATGCAATGGGCCATTGATGTCTTCTGGACACCACTTATCTATTTTCAAAAATAACAAAGTATGTCCAAAATCTATATGAAGAATGCAGAGAAGCTGGAAATGGTCATAGCCCACCCCAGTGTTAACTTCCTCCCACAAGCATCCAGATAGAATATTTTCACCAAGGACAAAGGAACAAATAGCCGACATGCCTTGCCTCACAGGTAACCCTGGGAGATAGCAGTGAGGACAGGAGGAGAAGAGTGACAGTCATTTTATTATTATTTTTTTAAAATACAGCTTTGTCAAAGTGCAATTAACAACTAATAAGCTGTACATATTTAAATGAAAAATGTGACAATACTGACACCTGTAAAACCATCACCATAGTCAAGATGATGAATAAATCTACCATCTGAAAAGTTTCCTTGTGCTCCTCTGTGAGTTTCAGCAATCTCCGGGCAACCACTGATCTGCCTTCTCTCACTGCAGATTAGTGTTGGATTTCCTAGACTTTTATATATGTGGAATATAGAATGCATAGCATTGCATGATATGGCTTCTTTGCTCACCATAATAATTTTGAGATTCATTCACGTTGTTTTGTGCATAGAGAACTTGTTCGTTTTTATTACCAATTCATATTCTATTGTGTGGATATACCACAATATTCTTACCCATTGACTCATTTAGGTTATTTCCTATTTGGCAACTATTAAAAATGCTGTGAACATTCGGGTATAAGCCTTTGTGTGAACATTTGCTTTCATTTCTCTTGGGTGAATACTTTGGAGCAGAATGGTTGGATCATATAGCAGTTGTATGTTTAGCTTATTAAGAAATTCTGGAACTCCTTTTGGTGCACTCACATAAAGTGTTTAGGATCTACAACAATCCAGGTACTTCCTTGGAAAACTTCACGGAATTTAAAGGTTGAATCCCAGGATGCTATTTTTCTATAGTTAAAATATAAATGTATGAACTACAGTATATTATGAAATACTGGAAGAAGGAGAGAAGACACTGTCTCCTTAGAAAGAATTCTCCTTTCTTTTCAGAATGCCCAAAGTAGTCTCATGGGTCTCGATTCTCCAAGTGATGGTGGTGACACATCGATTGTAGTGACCATCATGGTGGGGGTTGTGAAAAGAAAATTAGATGCTGAACCAAAAAAAAAAAAAAAAAAAAAAAAAAAGGCTAGAAAAGTGTCCCCAGAAGAAAACTCTACTTCTCCCACATCCTGCTGTCCAATATTCCTTGATTCTCTTGCCCCATTCCTAGTCCCCATGAGTGGAAATTAAAAAACCAGAAATGGATTTCATATCTTCTGCCTGGGGCCTCAATTACATTGTGCCATAGAAACCTGGTGTGGATTTTGAGCTCAAAATGAATTGGAAGCCAGGTTTATTGCTGGGAATCTTCAAATTTCAGGGAGTAGAAAGAGCAAAAATAAAAATGGAGATTCCCACCGGGCGTGGTAGCTCATGCCTGTAATCCCAGTACTTTGGGAAGCCAAGGCAGGCAGATCACCTGAGGTTAGGAGTTTGAGACCAGCCTGACCAACATGGAGAAACCCTGTCTCTACTGAAAATACAAAATTAGCTGGGCATGGTGGTGCATGCCTGTAATCCCAGCTACTCGGGAGGCTGAGGCAGGAGAATTGCTTGAACCAGGGAGTTGGAGGTTGCAATGAGCCAAGATTGTGCCATTGCATTCCTGCCTGGGCAACAAGAGTGAAACTTGATCTCAAAAAAAAAAAAAAAAAAAAAAAAAAAAAAAAAGGAGATCCCATTAGATGTTCCTAATTCTTGGCCCAAGAAATGAATTGAGGAAATTCTGACCTTCTGGGCACATGGGACGTAGGAGAGCACAGATTGTTAGTGACTCACATAGGATTCTCATTATGAGGGAAAATATTGTCCTTCTCTTACACATAAGGTAACCCATCCATTGCCCAAATGTTCAGTAGGTGCATTCATGGCCCAGAGATAGACAAGAAGCTCAGAATGGCTTCTCAGCCCTTGCGCCTGGAATGTGGTCTACAGACCACCAGCATTAGCATCTCCTGAAAGCTTGTTGTAAAATAAGAGTCTTAAGCCATGCCCAGAACTACTGAATCAGAATCCGCATTTTAAAAATGTTTATTTATATATATTTTGGGAGTACAGGTGCAGGTTTCTTAGGTGTGTATATTGTGTAGTAGTGAAGTCTGGGCTTTTAGTGTACTCATCACCTGAGTAGTGAACATTGTACCCAATAAGTAATTTTTCAGCCCTCATCCCCTCCACCTCCCACCTTTTGGAGTCCCCAATGTCTGATTACTCTTTGTATGTCCGTGTATGCCCATTGTTTAGCCCCCACTTATAAGGGAGAACATGTGGTGTTCGACTTTCTGTTTCCGAGTTATTTCGCTTAGCATAATGGCCTCTGGTACCAGCCATGTTGCTGCAAAAGACATGACTTCATTCTTTTTTATGTGTGAGTAGTATTCCATGGTATATTTCTTTACCCAATCTTCCACTGATGGCCACTTAAGTTAATTCCATGTATTTGCTATTGTGAATAGTGCTGTGATAAACAGATGAGTGCAGGTATCTTTTTGATGTATTGATTTCTTTCCCTTTGGGAAAGGGAATATACTCAGAAGTGGGATTGCTGGATTGAATGGTAGTTCTATTTTTGGTATTTTGAGAAATCTCCACACTGTTTTCTATAAAGGTTATGCTTGTTTACATTCCCATCAACAGCATATAAGTGTGCCCTTTTATCCACGTCCTCGCCAACATATGTTGTTTGTAGACTTTTTAACAATAGCCATTCTGACTTGTGTAAAATGGTATCTCACTGTGGTTTTAATTTTTTTATTTATCTGACAATTAGATATGTAAAGCATTTTTTCATATGTTTGTTGTCCTCTTGTATGTTTTCTTTTGAAAAATGCCTGTTCATGTCCTTTGTCCACTTTTTAATGAGGTCATTTGGTTTTTTCTTGATGAGTTGTTTGAGTTCCTTTTAGATTCTGTATGTTAGCCCTTTGTCAGATGCATAGTTTGCAATTTTTTTTGGTACAGAATCTGTATTTTGACAAGGTCACCAGGTTAATCATCTGCAGGTCATGGTTTGAGAAACACTGGTCTACATGCATGTTTTTCTTACAAGTTGCAGGTCCCAGAAAGCACTTAATACAGGTCCTGTGTTATCCAACTATTGCCTAATAATACGGTAGGACAACTAATACAGATCTCAGTGGTCTGCAGTTATAAGCATGTACTCTCACACTCAGGGGTCCGTGGGTCAGCTAAGGTTCAGTAGATCTAGGCAGGGCATGGCTTTAAGCTATGGATTGGATCTAGGTTTATGCCATGGGTCTCCCATTCTTTTGTGACCAGCAGGTTACCTGCCACACATTTCTCTCATGGTGATGGGATTATACCTCAGTCATATCTGTTACCATTTCATCAGCCAAAACAAGTCACAAGATCCAACAGACGAGCCAAAAAGTGGTCATGGGCTTTGGAGTTGTTTTGATTCCAGTTCTGCTCCTCAGTTAAGTCTCTGCCCCTAAGCAAAATCCTTACACTTCTCTACATCTCTGTGTCCCATTCAGTAAAATGGGATAAGAATAGTTACATCACCAGGGCTGTGTTGGGAAGCTGCTCAGCCTGACTCCGGGGCCAAAGTAAGGCCAAGAGGGAGAGAGAGTCCTAGAGGGCCCTGCCACTGAGAAGTTAGAGCTAGAGAAAGCTCCCACATGTCATCCTGTGGGTTGCTGTGGCAGTACAGGATTCAGCCCCCACCAAGGGTTGTTTCTGAGTCAAGAAACCCACGCCCATCTCTTTCCATCTTTTTTTCGGAAGGGTTGCCCTTTCACTGCTTACAAATTGTGTGCTACATAGTAGGAACTGTGCCTGCAAATACGTTATTCATCACTTATGGGGCTTGGACAATTTGAGCCTGTGACCACTTTCCCTGATGAAAGGGCACTGTTTCCTACCTTCCTTCCCCAGATGCAACAAGAGAAACAGAACATGCCTGGGGACAGGAGTTCCACAGGCTCTGTGCGTTGTATATTGTACTTCTTTTTTTTTTTTTTTTTTTTTTTGAGATGGAGTCCCATCGTGCCACCCAGGCTGGAGTGCTGCGGCACAATCTTGACTCACTGCAACCTCCACCTCCCAGGTTCAAGCAAGTCTACTGCCTCAGCCTCCTGAGTAGCTGGGATTACAGGCACCCACAACCATGCACGGCTAATTTTTGTATTTTTAGTAGAGACAGGGTTTCACCATGTTGGCCAGGATGGTCTCGATCTCTTAACCTTGTGATCCACCTGCCTCAGCCTCCCAAAGTGCTGGGATTACAGGCGTGAGCCACCATGCCCGTCTCGGCCATACTTCTAACAAGGACCTGCTCAGAGTTACAATTCTTGGGAGTGATACAGTAGAAGACAATTATGTGAACAAACTTCTCACCTTTCCAACTAATGCTGGGATATTCATTGAGTTAGCACGGGAAAGACTGGCCCCCATGATTCAATTGCTTCCCCCTGGGTCCCTCCCACAACGCATGCAAATTCTGGGAGAAACAATTCAGTTGAGATTTGAGTGGGGACAAAGCCAAACCGTATCATTCCACCCCTGACCCCTCCAAATCTCATGTCCTCACATTTCAAAATCAATCATACCTTCCCAACAGTCCCCCAAAGTCTTAATTTATTTCAGAATTAATCCAAAAGTCCACAGTCCAAAGTCTCATCTGAGACAAGGCAAGTCCCTTCTGCCTATGAGCCTGTAAAATCAAAAGCAAGCTAGTTATTTCCTAGATATGATGGGGGTACAGGTATTGGGTAAATACAGTCATTCCAAATGGGAGAAATTGGCCAAAACAAAGGGATTACAGGGCCCAGGCCAAGTCTGAAATCCAGCAGGGCAGTTAAATTTTAAAGCTCCAAAATGGTCCCCTTTGACTCCATGTCTCACACCCAGGTCACACTTATGCAAGAGGTGGGTTCCCATGGTCTTAAGCAGCTCTGCCCCCGTGGCTTTGCAGGGTCAGCCTCCCTCCAGCTGCTTTCAGAGGCTGGCGTTGAGTATCTGCGACTTTTCCAGGCACATGGTGCAAGCTGTCGGTAGATCTACCATTCCGGGTTCTGGAGGACAGTGGCTCTCTTCTCACAGCTCCACTAGGCAGTGCCCAATTAGGGACTCCGTGTGGGGGCTCCAACCCCACATTTCCCTTCTGCACTGCCCTAGAAAAGGTTCTCCATGAGGACCCTGCCGCTGCAGCACACATGAGGTCCCTCCCACAACACATGAGAATTCTGGGAGATACAATTCAATTGAGATTTGAATGGGGACACAGCCAACATATCAACATGCCCCTGACCCAGCAATTCCACCTGAGTATGTGACCAACAGAAATCTATTCACTAATGCACTCAAAGACCTAAAAAAGAATGTTCATAGCAGCACTGTTTAAAATGGTCCCAACCTGGAAATAACCCCAATGCCGTCAACAGAATAGATAATAAGATAGTTAAGTGTACATAGTGGGAAGGAACAAATGACAACTACATGCAGCATGCACAATTTCACAAATGTAATGTTGAGTGAAGGAAACCAGGCACAGTAAAGTACATGCTGGATAATTCTGTTTAGGTAAAGTTCCAAACCAGGAATGAGGAACCTGTGCTGTTGGAAGAGAGTTACCTTTGTCAAAGAAGTGATGAAAAGGGAGTCCAAGGAGGGCAGCTAGGGCACTGGTGATGTTTTGCCTCTTGATCTAGGCATTGGTTACATAGTTGTCTTCAGTTTGTGAAATCTCATTGAGCTGTAGAGTCATATATGTGTATATTTCTGTAGGAATATCATACTTCAATTTTAATAAAAGAGTAAAGAATGCAGCAGGCAGGGTACATGGTGTAGAAGAGATGGCTGGTTTTCACTGGGAAAGATGACCCACAGCCCTGGAATTCACTCTCTGGGCTCCCTGATGTGTGTGCTATCCTGCAGATTGTTCTCCAAATGGGAATGAATGCAGGCTAGTTTCAGTATTATGGGGGTGCTCCTCTGCCTCAGGTCCCAGTGCCATTGTTACAACATCAAAGACCAACTGCTGGCTGAGATGCGGTCCATATGAAAAGAGTGACCAGCAAATTTACTGCTTGACTTCATTCCCTTTAAAAGGAATTGGCTCCATGGTCCTCCTTCAAAGCTCAATTGTAGACATATATCTTCTTTATAGGACATCGTTTACAATAAAGAGGAGCAATAACTTAAAATTTTTAAAACAGAATACCTTTGAGAGCACTGTGAGATGGACATTCCATTTCATAAACATCACTGTGGTTACATTGCCCAAACATTCCCAGAAGTCCAGCCATGGGCCTGCGAGCCTTCTACTGGACATGGTGACATTTGGGGACTAATTTGAATTATATTTTTATGCTCCAGCCCTTTCCCTAGGCTCTGAAAGTTCTTGAGAAGGTCATTAATGAGAGGCAGTCTACTTCAAAGCAGAGGGCCACCTCACTAAAATCAGGCAAAATGGCACAATTCATAGCCCATCACTCATTAACTTATTTGGAGCTGCCCTTCAGTGGAGTAAACATTTTTTAAGGGTTAGGGCCAAATTAAACTCCTGGATCAATTATACGTGGTTCCCCAATACCCACATGGACATCACTCCACATAATTCCAGTGTGAAAATGTCACAGACTTACTAGCATTTCCAGATACTAGAACTCAACTAGAAAACAGCAAAGTTGTTTGTATGCCTGTCAGAAAATGAAGAATGTTACTAACTTTCCAAGAAAGAAGAAAGTAAAATTATAACATACAGGAAGTTTTTGGCTTCACATGGAGTCTGACCCAGATGTGAAAGTCACATCTACAATCAAAATGACCAGCCTCCTGAAAACTGACCAATCCAGAATAATCCTTTCAAGTTCACTCGTGATAGCAGTTGATCAGCCCATAGGGAATACGACGTTCTAAAGAGTGGTCAAGTCATCCATTTCTGTTTAACCCATTACTCCTGAAAAGGTTCAGCTCTCCACACGTTGCTGGAAAAAGGCTAACAACTCAGTGCATCCCTCCCTCTCTGCTCCCCTCACTGGTACATTCAGGAAGACACGAACCAGGTGAGACAACTGAGAGCTCCTTACTGAGAGTGTGAAGTGTGATAGCGGCACAACATGCACTTCTGAAGACATCATGAAATGAGATAAATCTGGGGAATCCACATCAACTAGAAAAAAACGGGAAACATTTGAAGAGGCATTGGGATCACAAAGAGAGTGAATCTAAACATCGAATAGCAGGTATTAAATAGAAATAATGAAAGGCAGGTTCTTAGGAAAAAATATATGGCAGACTAGGTATTCGAAGTTCTGTTCCAGGTTCTCCCCAGGGAATCACTGCCCTAAAGCTCTGTCCGGTGTGGTTCTCTCATGCCCCACAGTGGTTCTTTAACTTCTTATTCGCCAAGGCCAGGATTAATGCTAAGGTCTGGACTAACCCAATAATGGACATGAATGGCCTTGGCCTTAAATTTTCAGGGGTCCATCTGTAGGTTCCTCCCTGAGATCTGAGAAGGTTTTTACTTACTTCTTTCATTTTAAGGTGAATGCTAGTGGGGGAATTATTGTGGTGTACCCCGAGAAGGTTCTGTGTCTTGGTCCTGACAATCTACGTGAAGTACCTTTTGTGCCACCAGGATACGTGGGCACATGACAGGCACTCACATACACAAGGGTCACTGCATGTGGCTGCAGGAATGCCCAGGTTGGACCGGGGCTTCATCTGTGCCCCAACCCGCCTGCACTCCATGGTGAGGCACGCTGCATAGAAGGCAGGTTGCAGACACTCTGCAAATTCTAGAATGTTGTTGTTGGCAAGATAGCCAAGCCCCAGTGTCTCATTTCGTTGACAAATAATCTAAAACCTGGAGAAATTAAAAGATTTGGCTAAGACCATACCATTCATTCATCCTAGTGCCAGCCAGTGTCTTTCATGAACCACACAACCCCCCATTCCTGAACATCTGTAAAAGTTTTCAGAGCCCTGCTTAGCTGAAGAGAATTAGAGTAAATGTACATCTAAAGTGCTGGGGTCCTGCTACATGGCAGTTGCTCTTAGGTTGTTACAGGAGCAGAAAAGTAATTAAATGGACATGAATTTTCTCTTTTATTTAATATACAACCAAACTGCAGTCAGGCAAATGAAATAATGTACATATAAGCACTGAGCACTGCCCAGCCACATAGTTAGCATTCTACAATTCCATTCATTCATTCAGCACTTTCATATCACGTGGTTGTGATGAGCAGATATTGTGCTAGGCACTGGAGATTCAATAGAGAACAAGCCTGTGTTCTAGAAAGAAAACTGACAAGAATTGATTCATAATAAAGAAATTATTATAGATTGTAATAGGTACTTAGCAGGACATAAACAGGGAGCAAAAGACAGGGAAAACTGAGAGTTCCTACTAAAAGAGGGTAGTCAAGGAAGGACTTGAGGGAAAAGTGACACTTGAGTCCTGAGTTGGGGGATAGAAGGACCAGCTCTGCAAAGAACTTGGGAGAGCCAGTCAGGCAGATGGAATCACAAACACCAAAGCCTTGAGGTGGGAAGGACTTTGGCATGACTAAGGGATGGAAAAGAGACTGGAGAACAGTGTGTAAGGAAGAAAGTGGCACATGAACTTGTAGAAAAAAGCAAGAGTTTTGCAGGTCATGATAAAGAATATGGCTGTTCTAGGACTGGTGAGAAAGAAGCCATTGAAGAGCTTCTAAATGATGGCTCCGTCTGATCAGTGGAGAATGAGAGGGAAGAACATAGATATGTTAGAAAATTTCATAATAATCCAGGTAGGAGGTAATGGGATGTGGACCAGGGTAGAGAGGAGTGGATGGATGCAAGACACAATTTTGAGACAGAGCCAACAGGATATGGTGGTGGATTGCATTTCAGAGTTAAGAAGTGAAGAGTCAAAGACAACTTCCAATTTTACAAGGGTAGAGTTCATGTCAGTGGATTTACATGGGATATGTGGAATATGAGATGCCTCTGGGACATGTAAGTGAAGATAATAGCAGGGAGGTTGTCAAGTGGACAAGCTGAGAATGAGGCGTCATGACCAAAGTGGTAAAAGGAGAACCAAGAGGGGTGGTGTCACAGAAGTCAGGGGAGAAGAATGCCTTAAGGAGAGAGGACTTCTATCGAATGCTGCTGTGAGAACAAAAAAGATGAAGCCAGAGACGTGCTCATTCAACTGGGCAACGCAGCTATGACTGGTGACCTGAATGACAGCAGTTGCAGAGGCATCATGGGAATAGACTCCAGTGTCTGTTGGGTAAAGGAACAAATGGAAGGTGAGGAAATGGAGACAGAATATACAAATAAGTCTTGCAAAAGTTTTACTATAAAGGGGAGATGTATGAACATGTGGTCAAAAAAGAGTTTTTGGTTCATGTAAGATCAGAGATACCAGGGCATCTGTGATGCTGATGAGAACGATCCAATAGAAAGGGAGAGATTGATGATGCAAAACTGAGAGAGGAGAAATGCGGAGTGAATTCTTCAAGAAGGCAAGAGGCTATGTGTGAGCATTGGCCTTTCGTAGAAGCAGGAAAGCTGATTCTGTGCAACAATTGGGAAGAGGAAGAAAATGAGCTATGCAGACAGGAGAATAGATAGAGTGATGGTAATAAAAGAGTTACCATCCCATGACTCCTGTTCCATCAGTGAAATATGAAGGGAGGGCAGGAGCATAAGTAGGACATTTGAGGAGAGAAGATATGAAATGGTCATCTTGGGTACTGAAGCAAGTGAGATTGTGAAGGAAGGGCAATTGGATTTTGGAACAGTGCTTAGTATTCATTTGAGGGTTTGAGGACGTGAATCTAAAATAAAGCAAGTTTGTCAAGTTGGATGCTTTTATTGTTCCCATCACCCACCTGCTTGGCTACTAACTTACAGAAGTTGGATCACTGAGTTCAACCAAAATGGAGGTGTTGCCAGTCAACTATATAAGGAGAAGAGAAGGGGGCAAGCAGAGTTGAGAGCCGTTGCAAGGAAATGATTAAAATAAAAGAACACACGTCGAAGAAGGAAAGTAAAAACAAGAGAAGGCTGAAGGGAGTTGAGAAAATGGTAGTGGCTTAGAGATCTCAACTAGTTTTAAAACTGGAAAAACGAGTTAAAAGAACAAGAAGTGTCTTTATTAGAAAGTTTACTGACAACAGGTCTAGGGAAGAGGGTGGTTGAGATGCAGTAGAGGGAAAGAGTGTGGGAGGTGAGGAGGTCCAAGAACTGGGGAGGTCATCTACGTGGATGTTGAAGTCACCAAAAGGATAACAGGAGGTCAATGGTAAAGAAGACTAAGCCAGAAGCTGGGCTTTTCAATGAATAGAGAATGACCAGAAACTCCACAGAGCAGTTGGAACATCCAGCATCTTGAAAGGAGCGGGATTTGTTTGTCTGGTTTTTGTTTATATTTTTCAGGAGGAAGGGGAAGAAAAGGTCAGGAGGTAGCCATGGGACCAGGAAGATCGAGGAGGAGGTTGAGGGGATGTTCAGAGAAGTGGAAAATGAGAGATTGATTATCATGGAGTAAGAGCCCTAGAAGGCCAGTAAAGGACAGGTTTGGGAAGGTGAAGGAGGAAAGGCTGAGTCCAATTAAGTGTTCAGAGATGTGTAGAGTCAAGAGCCTGGTCTCTTGATGGCAACTGGGGTAGCCATGATAGGAATGGTCCTGAGCTTCTCTTGAATGGAGGTGAGACCCTTTGCTCATTGGCATGGTGGCTTCTAGGCTGTTGTTTCTATGCTGATTTAGGTTGGTATAAAAGCATCAGATGAGGGGTAGGAATTACTTGAGCCTCGATCAGTGAGGTTGGCAGCCATAGCTTAAGACATCACGTCCCTTAGTGTTCATGTGTGACGTGATGGGAGCTGGTAGTTATACAGATTTCACCTGATTTTATCTACTTACCTTTGTCATATACTTAAATAGTCCCTACTATGGGCCAGACACTTTTTTAAGCATTTGATTAATATTGACTTATTTAACCTTCAAAACAACACCTTGGGGTAGGCATTATTATTATCCTCATTTTACGCAATAAGATTAAGTACCTTGCCCAAGTCACACAGATAGCAGAGGTAGAGGCAAGATTTGAACTTTGGCTGTCTGGACACCAGAGTCCATGCTTTTCATCACCATGACTGCGTGGCTTGGGGAAGAAGTTCCTTATCTATTACCAAAAAGAACTCTTGCCTTGGAAGTCAGAAGACATAACTTCAAGTCCCTGCTCTGTCACTAACTGGCTGTGACCATGGGCACAACATTTAACATCTTTCACCCTCAGCTTTCTTAGTGGTCAGTTCCATGCAATCATTCAGGGACCCAGGATGATAGAGGCCCTGATGTCTTCTTAACAGTCCCAGCTCAGAAGTGGCATACATCACTTCTGCTCACATGGATCATCCCTTGACGTGGGATGACTGGGAAATGTATTCCCTGAAAAGGGTTGCCTCCAACATGACACAAAGACGTGTATTTTTGGTAGAAAGCTAGCCCTGTCTGCCTCTTTACTCAATATGGCTTATGCTTTTCAGATTCTGCAGTATTCCACACTTAGGGCTGTACTCTCAGCTGTTTGTCTTCTTCCTGCCTGACCTCTAGGTCTCTCTTATTATAAAAGCAGTAAAATGACCATCTGAATGCCATTGACTGCCATGCATCCCCTCACTTTTTCAAATATAAACTATGAATAAAAAAAAAATTAGCCCTTCACTAATGCCAAAACCTAGGGAAGAAATTGAACATGACCAGAATTTTAAGCTATATCCATCACCGTTAAGCATCTGTTTGCACTATGTCTATCCATTAACTAATCAGCAAAACAGACTTTCAGTAGAAATTGTTACAACTCATTTTATATGGAATGACAAGACTTAGAGGTTCATAGTATTTTTGCAGTTAGAATAGCAGGCACAGTTTTCCTGAAATAGTTAGATATTTGAAGGGAAGCTGGAATTGTTTCTCAATTTTCCAGATAACATGTTTGCTTTAGTGGAATGGGAATAGACCTCAATGCTCATGGTATTTGCAGAAGGGAATGTTTGTCTATTACCACATCTCCAATGTAGGCATTGCTGATTCATCTGCAGGTCAGAAAAAGAGCTCTGTTAGCCAGTTTAGGAAGGTCACATTTATAGACAAATCCAAACAAGGTACTTTGCTATGCTCTCTTTTGTTCACAGACAGACAAGATGAACCTAGGCAAAGAGAAAACTTGCCTCAATATTGGATTAAATGCAGAGGTCTGCTTGCACATTCCAAGGTCAAATTAAAAGTCTACAAGAGCAGGAGACTTGATTCAGAACAGCTCGTCTCTGACTGGTTTTCATGTGGGCAGAGGGGACTCTGAACACTAAGATGACCACAGCTCACATAGAGGTGTCAGCTGAAATATGGAGGATTACCACTACTGTAGAAGATGTCCTATGCAAAAAATCAGCATCAGCTCATGAAAATATGTAGTGGTCACTTATTTGGACATTACATGTCGTAAAGTCCTAGAAATTATTTGGTAAGGCAGCTTTGTGATGATTTGTTTTCACACAGCAAGATCACTAGTGAAAAGAATTTAATGATACGCAAACATATTGTGTATAAAAACATATTAAAGATATTCATTTAGCATGAAGGCTTATTCCAGTTCACAGGCATGGTATTACCTTTGCTATATACTTCCATAATTTCAACACAGATAAAGAGATAATGTGGTTTCTTCAAAATCCTCGGCCAGGTTTTTTGTTTACCATCATTAGGTATTTTGGTGTCACATGGATTTGTAGGAAGACCCCATTTTCTATTGAGAAGATATGTCCCCCTTTTCATCCCCCTAGAAATAAACTGCCTGTGCAAAGTCAAAAGTGAGTAAAATGTGTAAAAGGGAAAGGTGTGTTTCACCTAAGTGTCATATTCAGAAACATCTGCCTTGCCTGGTGTATATGGCATTAATTTCCTGCCAGTTTTCTATTGGAAGGCCCCCCTGAGTCTTTTGAAATTGAACATCAGGTCATGTTTCTTTAATCAACTCTAGGAAACAATGAAAGAAAGGAGTGGTGGAGAGGTTTCTTTTTATAAAATGTTCCTAAAGTCAAAAAAAGACCATGAGTCTGGGATTTTAATACCAGAAAGCACTTATTCCCTGCCGTTTCATGTTGGTTAAATATCTTCCTTCCTGTATTAGTTATCTATTGTTGTGTAACAAATTACCCCATACTTATGCTACCCCATAGCTGCTCAAAAGAACACACGTTTATTATCTCAGAACTTCCGTGGGTCAGGAATTCAGATACAGCTTACCTGGATCCCTTGGCCCATGGTCTCTCACAGGCTATGGTAAAGGTACCTTCAGTTCCTTGCCATGTGGGCCTCTCCGTGGTGCAAGTCCCAGGATGGCAGCTGAATTTATCAGAGCGGGTAAGTGAATAAAGCCAGAAAAAGAGTATGAGCAAGACAAACTCCACAGTCGTTGTCACCTAATCTCAGTGACATTCCATCATGTTTGCCATGCCCTGTTTGTTAGAAGCAAGTCGTTTGCTCCATCCCACACTCAAAGGGAGGGGATTGCACAAGGCTGTGTATTCCAGGAGATGGGGTCATTGAGGGCCATTTCAGAAGCTGTCTGCCATACTCCCCTCCACATGTACCTGCCCATTCCTGTGTGTCCCAATAGTGATAGTTCCCCTGCACACCCTAGGGTAGTTACTTGGCTCCTTACTTTTCCAGATTTCCTTAATTCCTTCATTTTATTTCATTTCTCATTTCTCTCCTTTCATGCCAATTCAAAATAATACTTAGTTTCATCTTCTAAACTGTTGCTCTCCTTTGCTCACAAACTTCCAATCATTCCCCTTTCTATGCCTCAGAAAAGATACTGAGGAACTCCATATCTGGAACTGATCCACCTTTTCTGCCCCTCACTTTACAGGATGCATTTTCAGCCAAATTAGACTCTCGCTATTCCTTGTACCCACCCACTCCGATGTTCTTTGCCCTCTTTCCAGGTGCAAAAATTCTGGACAGGCCACAAAAGCTTTTTTGTGGACTGGGCGCTATGGCTCACGCCTGTAATCCCAGCACTTTGGGAGACTGAGGTGGGCAGATCACTTGAGGTCAGGAGTTCAAGACCAGCCTGGCCAACATGGTGAAGCCCCATCTCTACTAAAAATGCACACAAAAAAAATTAGCCGGGTGTGGTGGTGGGCACCTGTAATCCCAGCTACTCAGGAGGCTGAGGCAGGAGAATCGCTTGAACCCAGGAGGTGGAGGTTGCAGTGAGCCAAGATCATGCCACTGCACTCTAGCCTGAGCAACACAGCGAGACTCCATCTCACAAAAAAGAAAAAAGCTTTTCTGTGAACTGTCAAGGTAGAAATGGGCCCACTTCTGAACCCTCACAGCATGGTTCATCCATTTGAGTGAATATTACGTGCTTCCTGCTCCATGCCTATCTGTGGGTATGAAGCATCCCTACTCCCCACTCTGCCTACCAGGACAGAGGAAGGGCCATGAGACCAGTAGTCATAGCTTACTTCTCTGTTACACCCACGGCACGCAGTGTAGCTACTTGCATAAGGAAAGTGCCCAAGAAAGTCTGGAAGGTCAGGGAGTGTTGTGCTTTCCAAAATGCCTTCACCACATTTAAGGAGGCAGAGCAGATACTGTTTTTTCATTTTATAGACGAGAAACCTGAAACCCAGAAAGTTTACCTACTTGCCTGAAATGGACAATGGCAGAGCCATGATTAAATTCCCAAGTTCTAAGACCTTGTCCAATCCCCGAATACCCCGGCCTTATAAGAAGAAAGTAACTGATTTGGGATTCTCCATTCATATCTTTTCTTTTTTATTTTCAATGTAAAACCACCTGACTGGACTTGGTTTTTAATAAAGCAATTTAGAGTCACTTGATAACTCCTGCATTGTAATGAATATCCTTCTCTCTCTCTCTTTTTTAAAACCATTCCAGGGGAAAGGAGGGAGTGAGACAGAGATTTTAAAAAAAGAAAAAAATAGTGCTGGACCAAGTGACTCATGCCTGTAATCCCAGCACTTTGGGAGGCCGAGGCGGGTGGATCACCTGAGATCAGGAGTTAGAGACCAGCCTGGCCAACATGGTGAAACCTGTGTCTACTGAAAATACAAAGTCAGGTGTGGTGGCACATGCCTGTAATCCCAGCTACTTGGGAGACTGAGGCAGGAGAATCACTTGAACCCGGGAGGCAGAGGTTGCAGTGAGCCAAGATCGCGCCATTGTACTCCAGCCTGGGCAAAAAAATGTGAACCTCCGTCTAAAAAAAAAAAAGAAAGAAAGAAAGAAAAAAGAAGAGATTTAGAGACAGAAAGAGGGTCTGGGTCTGCAATTTCTTGTTCTTCTGTGAAGTGAACTTTTCAACTTACCAAAAACACAGCATCAGGAAATGTTGTGTCTTTAAGGGTCAGCGTGTCCCTTCCTGACCCCTGATTCATGTCTGCCCATCTGATGAAGTTATCAGTAGCTTGTAACCTGTACAGGTCAGGAGGGTTCCAATGACCCAGGACACCTTTGCCGGATGCCGTGGCTGAAACCACAGCATTTTGGCAGCAAAGTGAGGGGGTGTGTGTGTGTGTGTGTGTAGGTAGGAGGAGCAACTTAAAAGAGAGACTTTAGCATGAGGGATAATTATTTCTCAAAACCCACCATCCAGGCCTCTGTAGGCAATATTTTGAATTCAAAATGACTTTCAGCCAAGTCGTGTTTGCACCTGGGAACTGTGAGAAGTATTGAAAGCTTCATAAAGGAGATGAAACCTGACCACGACAGGAAGTGACTTACAGCCCCGGAGGCTCAGATATATTGACATAAGGTACTGAAGTAGGAAAGAATTACGGTTTTCAAAAAGAAGTAGGATCTTGGTTTCTCTTTTATCTCAGTATGATGTGTGTGTCCTAGAACAAAATCCTCTAACCACAGTGCAAAAGTGACATTCATGCAAGAGGAGTGGTCTTAAATCCCTTGCCTTTGTGGGTCTGATCCAGAGGAAAGTCAGAATTTCCTCTATGACTTGTTCATCGTGTGTCAGTATTGTGGTTTCCAAGTGCTGTGCAAACCTGATTTTCCAAGTTCAGGTGGGCTATGTGGGTGATGGCAGCATCCAAAAGTGCAGAAGAAATGAACTAGAGCCAGGGAGTTGCTTGGAGACTGAGGTTGTGGCTGCCCGATTCATAGTAGTACATTTCTTTGTGTGTCAGATTGTCAGATATTCTTACTCTCTAGCATTTCTTAACTTGATTCTTCTTTATGAACATTTCTTGTTGCTCCACTTGAAGCAACAAGGGGTCTGATATCCAGCAGCAGGTGATTATCCAAAAAGTTGAGTGTGAACTGCATTGCTGGTGTGTAAACTGTCTTGGAAGAACCATGTCACTGGAAAATTTGATATTATTTTGAAAAGATGATGGGCCTTAGCAGGGAGATGTCTCCACTCCAGAGGAAGCTATTTTTTTAATGCAACACCTTGCCTGACATAACTGCTTCAAGATCAGTCTCAGGAGAATCTTGAGTTTAGCGAAAGCATACTGCATCATTTCCCAGCAAGTGATTTCATAATAAATAAAACCATTGAATTTTACCTGTTGAGCCAGGCCTCATATTACTAATTTCTACCAGTGTTCTTCACATGTACCCAGAGTGAAATGTGCCAAGTTTGTTTTCCCCTTTCAGTTCACTTCTTTTCCTCTCCTTCGTCCGAAACCCAGTGTTAGAGGGACAGTTTGAAACACTGAAGGGATGGCACATGATGACTTTTGAGACTCTTCCCTTGATCCCCAGATGTTTGCCTGTTCTGCATGACCTGCCATTTAGGGGTGAGGCGGGGAAGCCAGTGGAATAAATATATTTCTATCTGCAAAACCGAGCACTGGCTTTGAATTAACATGAAAGGACAAATGGAAAGCGAAGTGAAAGTATATGATGTAAGAGAGTTGATCAACATGAAAATACTGGTAAAAAGCACTGTGACTTCTTAAGCTGCTTGTACAGGAGAAAAAGCTGTTTATGTTTAGGTAAGATAGGCTAAACATCATGGGCCAAGTTCAGGCCCCACGTACATGTGGTCAGCTCAGGAGCCCTGCAAAGAACCTGTTGCCTTTATCCAAATATTACTCATTGCTGGGTGGATTTTTTAGGATGATTTTTGAAAAGATAAATAAAATAAGGACACAAAGACTTGGGTAGGAAAAAGCCAAATCTCACAGGAATCAGGGTTCCTGACGATCTTCCGTTCTCTCCACCACTGAAAGGTACTGAAAACAGGCAGGAGGGAGATCAGTTGCGAGCCTGCCCATTTCATAGATGGACCAGGGCTGGGGAGCTGGTGCAGCCATTCCAGGCCAGCCTCCCCTGCCTCCCACCCCTAGTTCTGCCAGCAGACCACTGCCTCCAGACGTGAAACGCGGGCAGGCCAGCTGGAACCCTTCTGTGCCCCGGGTGGACAGACACGGCAGGACCACACGGAGTCCATTCTTCTCCAGCAAAGTAGTGATGTGTTCCAGGCAAAAACCCAATTGAGGATGTTTTGGCCCAAAGGAAACATTTACAACCAAATTATACACCTCGGAAAATAAACGAGCTTTCATTTTGGAAGGAAACCCTGCCAGGCTCTTTATTATTTGCACCACAGTCATAAAGTTGGTTTTAATCTCTGTAGTGGAATGCTGCTGAATTGGCCAACTGGCAGGCTCTGGTCGCTTGAGTGGGGACCACTTTGCCTTTCGGCACACACAATGGGAAGCAAAGCGGAGTACTTCTCCTGAACCATTTTTGTCA
Organism: Piliocolobus tephrosceles; assembly: GCF_002776525.5. Taxonomy (NCBI): domain Eukaryota; kingdom Metazoa; phylum Chordata; class Mammalia; order Primates; family Cercopithecidae; genus Piliocolobus; species Piliocolobus tephrosceles. The sequence continues at coordinate 48,930,051 of NC_045453.1, read as the reverse complement.
GCCTCCATCATTTTTTGTTTTGTTTTGTTTTGTTTCCTGGCATGTTCATTACAACTTTAAAGCAGACTCCTTTCTGCATTCTCTTTTCCTTTTTTCTCATTTGCAAAAATTCCTGGGGCCTTCCAGAAAAAGGCTTAATGTAATGTTTCCTTTCCAAATTGATGAAAATCCAGGAGGAGGCCCAAGAAAGTCTATAATGGATTTCCATTGATCACTTCCAGGGGAACTGGATATAAAAGCTCACAGTGAACAGAAGGGAAGAGCTATCAAGCATGTTCTCTTTTTCTACCTTCACAAAGAAATCTGGAGATGGAAAACTGCTGATAGTCTGCTGCCAGGGTTCATGCCATGAAACGAACACGTTGATAGGGTAGCCAGGAGGCTTAGGATTTCTGGGATGGCCTGGGTTTCAAATATTTTATACCATTATCAGATTATACACTGGGTACTGTGTCCAATTTTAGGTTTGGAATAAAGAGGGCCCCTACTAGCTTTCAAGGATGTGGCTGGTGCTTTCAGTTAGGAAACTCCTTTGATAAGGCTCAGAGTCGATTCAGCTTGCAGAGCATTTCACATGTACTGAAGATGTGAGAATGAAGTCCTTAGGGGCATATGGAGTTTTAGCAAACAGAGCGGGAAAGGAGTGAGTAATGGGCAAGCTTTGGTCCTCATTGATTGGGCAAACCATAGCAGCACAGTTAAGCAGGCCAAGCCGCTTCCAAAACCTGCTGCACACTGGAATCGCCTAGGGATCTTTTTAAGGTCCTGGTGCCTGGACCCTTCCCCAAACTCCCTGTCTGATTTATGTGGTTTGGGATGTGACTGAGGCATCAGGAGGTACATTTGGGAACCCCTGCTGTGGACTGTAAGCTCCATGAGGGTAAGATTAATGTCTATCTTGCTCCCTATTGTATTTCCAGTCTTTGGAATGGAGTAATTGGCTCTCGGTAATTACATATTGAATGAGTAAATGAATACATGCCCTGCAGCTCATCTGCCCACACACCATCAAAATGAATCCCAGCTAATTAGGTGATTTCAGCCTTTAAGTATGTTGGGTGGTTTAGGATGAGTGTGGTTTACATTCTAGGTCTCCTTTGCCCTCATCTATTTTACCCTCTGCTTCTCCCTACTGAAAACATCCTGAGAATTATTTTATCATCTCTTCACAGGCCACTTTTAATATTCATGACCTGGAAATGTTATAACTTATGACCATTGATTGCTTTGTATTTTCCATAAGTCAGGAATAGCTGTTCTGCTCCTTGGATTTCTGCCTCTCTCCCTATAATACTTTAATTATTCAGAGATCAACCCAGTCATTTTTTGGCCAGCAAAGCACTGGGGATTTCTTTCACCTAGTAATTGAATAGCGAGCACTTGTCCTCTCCTTCTGATGTTGAAGGTTTTCACTTCCCGCTCCCTGTCTCCATTCCATCTAACCCCCCTTCCACAGACATCAAATTCTGGCAGTGGATAAGTCAGCTTTTATTGTAAAAATGTTTATGGAGACTGTCAGTTCTTAACCTTCAAACTGAACCATGCTGTTTGTATTTTTCCAAGTGATGGAGAGTGTGAAGGACTAATGAAAATGGAGCGTGAAGAGATCAAACATGCGTCGTGGAATCTCTGTTCAAAACCCGGAATGGGAGAAATTCCACTTTGCGGGGGAAGGCAGAATTCTGGGGATGGGATCCTCTGTGAGTTGGACTTACGGCCTGAGATCATGATCTGGCATGAGAGAAAGTGAGGTGCAGGGAGCAAGGGGACCAGCACGGTATGTGGCAGGTAGAGATCATAAGACTTTCTCTTTGGAGACGCTAGAGCTAGAAATGTATTTCCTTTGGTCGGAGAGCAAGCAAGAGTTGTAACAGACTCTATCTTCTGACCTTCTCGAGCCTGCTTTCAAAAGTCAGGATTTTGAAAGAAACCATTCATAAGTGTGTACAGCGTGCCATGTTGGAGAACTTTTTGCTTACCGTGTGACTTTTCTGTACACCACTGGGGAGGGTGAGCACTTAGAACTTGGAGCCGAACTCTTAGTAACCGAATACCCAGGACTCTGGTTAAAAATGGGTTTGGCTCTACCTAAAATGTCAATCTGTATATCTGCAGACTTGGGGAGTAAGTGGGAGAGTCTAAGCTGAAGCAAGCAAATGGCATATTCACAGGGTGAGGTATAAATTTGCTGGAGGAAAGCAAAGCTCTGGTTGCTACATGAGCTTTCCAGTTGAGGGGTGTGAGATTTCTCTGAAAAGAGCATTTTCTTGAGTTAGATTCTTGGCAGCAGTTGGCCCTGTCTATGGAGCCTTAAGACACAAGAGTGTGAATGGATCCCTCAGGCCTTTTTTCTGGAAGATGTCCCTGGAAGAACAAGGAGCAAGCGCACAGGGGAGGTGGTGAATGAATGCAGCTCAGGAAGTTATGCTTTTTCCTTGGAGTAGGGACTGTTTGGCTTTGATGATGGCTGCAGTGTATATGCTCGGAACAAATAGATTGTCCTTCTTCACCTTCATACATGAATCATTGCTTTAATCAGGAAAACTACAGGTTAGGTGTTGGATGGTCTGAGATTTATCTTTGCTGATGGGTTCATCATGGGGAGGCTTTTGCTGCATCCGGGAGCTCTTCAGTTTAAAGGGGCACCACCTTGGCCTGGTGCAGTGGCTCACACCTGTAATCCCAGCACTTTGGGACACCAAGGTGGGTGGATCATTTGAGGTCTGGAGTTCGAGACCAGCCTGACCAACATGGTGAAACCCCATCTTTACTAAAAATACAAAAAAAATTAGCCGGGTGTGGTGGCATGCACCTGTAGTCCCAGCTACTCAGGAGGCTGAGGCAGGAGAATGGCGTGAACCCGGGAGGCGGAGCTTGCAGTGAGCCAAGATCACGACACTTGCGCTCCAGCCTGGGTGACAGAGTGAGACTGTCTCAAAAAAAAAGAGGAGCCATCTTAAAACCATGATAATAGTAATTTGGCCTTTGGGGCAACTGAAGGAAACTGTTTTTCTCCTCTTTCACTTGTCTCTCACCTTCTGTCTTCCCGCTTATCTCATTTACTGACGGATAATTTCTCCTCTCTCTTAGGCCCACCTGGGGTCCCCAGCCCCCCTCTCAGATCTTGTTTAATCTTCTGCCAGACCTCTGAGCTAGAAAAGTTTATCTCATCCGGTAGCCAATCTGAAACCAACCTGTCCTTCCCCATGGACTTGTGTGGCTTAATTAGAGACAGACACAGTGAGGGAGAAATCAGTTGAAGGCCTGTTGCTGCCCCATTTGGGGTACTTGTTACCCAAGCAGGCCTGGCAAAGCTAGCATTTATTGATGCAGGGAAAAGCAGGAAGGAATCAAGTCTCACAGTTCACCCTCCATCTTCGGGGTTTTTGATCTTCTCACCCTGCGTGTTGATCTCTTATGTCACTTGCTCAGTGGAAAGCTTCCTTCACCCAGGGACCCGGAGGGTGAGGAGCTCTGCCTTCCCTCATGGTGTTATCGTAGGGGCATCCATGAGGAGTGGGTGACCACTCAGAGGGTGTCCCCAGGCTGGATGGGATGCCTTGGAGCTCATTCGCTGTTGATCTGATTATGCTTTTCCAAGATAAAAGTGCATTCTTTGAGAGTCCTGTGTTTGCTGGAAAGCATCTCCCTTTGCCAAAGTACCGTTCAGAATGATCGCTCCTTACCAGCCACTGTTCCTCACCTTCTCCTGGTGAGAGCAGAGGTTCTCAGGTGTGAGCCTGGAGGGAATCACCAGGAGGCCTTGCTCAAACACCCGCTGCTGGGCCCCACCCCAGAAGCTCTGATTCCACAGGGGATGGGACCCGAGAATCAGCATTTTAAACACATTTCCAGGCGATTCCAACACGGCTGGCCTGGGACCCCCATTTTGAGAACACATGAACTAAATTAATAACTCAGTATTATAATCAGTTTTTCTGTGAGCTCAGTTAGGAAACGATGGGCTAGTTCAGATATCTTAAAATTAAAAAAAAAAAGCTAAAATTAAAATAACACATACACATCCATATCCGTGTATATATAAATATATGTGTATGTTTATACACACATGTAAAAACACACTTATAAATGTCTATTTATGGGCTGGGCACAGCGGCTGATGCCTGTAATCCCAGCACCTTGGGAGGCCGAGGCGGGTGGATCACTTGAGGTCAGGAATTCAAGACCAGCCTGGCCAACATGGCGAAACCCCATTGTCTCTACTTAAAAAAAAAAAAAATGCAAAAATTAGGCATAGTGGCACATGCCTGTAATCCCAGCTACTCAGGAGACTGAGGCAGGAGAATCACCTGAACCCAGGAGGCGGAGGTTACAGTGAGCCAAGATCACGTCTCTGCACCCCAGCCTGGGCAACAGAACAAAACTCTGTCTCAAAAATAAATAAATTAATTAATTAAATGTGTATTTATGTCTGCAAATATATATGTATATTTATATAATCATATATGTATACTTTATATATGTGTATATATAAGTATAAACAGATGTACATACAAATAGAAAATCTTTGAATTCATAGTTGACTTTGAAGAAAAGCAAGCAGATTCAGAAAATGTTCAGAATCAAAATTGAATTCAAGCGAGCAAAATATCTGCCCCTGGAATCTCCTGCTGAGCCTCATTTCTGCACCTGCTTCCTAGACCCCTGCTGCTCTCTGTTACTCTGCCAGGGCTGCTCCTAATGCACTTGCTGGGAGCTCAGTGGTGACTTGGTCACAGGCAGGTGGCAGGAGCCATTAGTACCTCCAGCACAGTCTCTATATTATCTCTCTGGGCAAAGGGAGAAGCTGGGCACTGCCCATGGTATCACTCAGAGGCAGATGACTGTGCCATCCTGTGCCAGGACTCAGGGTCACCACACAAGTAAGGGCTAAAACAGGAGCGGAGCCAGCGGGAACTTTTCCACCTCTCCCAGAGCTTCTTCTCATCCTCCCACATCCCAGAATCCAAACATGGTTCCAGAGATGTAGGAGGAGTCAACTGTGGCCACACTTACTGAGCATTGAAATCCTGTTTGTCATTTCTTCCTTTTCCATCTATTCATTGTCCCTTCCATTCGTTCAGAGAGCATTTAGTGAGGTCCTACTCTGTACTGGGCTCCAGGCCAAGTGCTGAGGCACAGAAGTGACAGAACAGACACAGTCCCTGCCTTGTGGTTCTGACATCATGGTAGGGGCCACAACAAAGAAGACAGCCCATAAATAGAATAATTGCAGCTAATAAATACTACAAATGAAATAAGCAGAACGATAGAGGGGAGCTTTTAAAGGTTAGGAAAGAACGCTGGTTATATAAGATGATCAGGGAAGTCCTCGCTCTCTGCAGGTGACATTTAAGCTGAGACCTGAAGGATAGAAGAGAGAATGATGGCAGCCTGGACTAGGACAGTGGCAGAGGAATTGGAAAAATGGGTAAAAAATGCTCTGTTTGTTGTTAGCAAGTATTAAAGGACCTGAAGATGTTAACATGGCTAATATAATTTACCCCATTGTACAGTTGAGTTTACAGTTCAGTCATTATTTGTGTGTGACTGTTTAGCCAGAAACTGGACAAAAATGAGTAAATGTCTAATAGTGTGTAGAAAAAGAAAAGAAGTATGTATATGGTAGAGAAGTAATGAGGAGCAAGGAGGGATTAACTCTGCTGAAGATCAGGGAAGGTTTACAGAGAAGGCAGTATCTAAATAGGGTTTTAAAGGATGCATAGGAGTTTTCTATACAGATAAGGGAAGGAAAGACTTTGCAGGTAGAGTAGACAGAAAGAAGTGTGACACTAGAGCATCTATTAGCACTTATAAGCCTCTATATGAATTACAACAAGTCATTCCCTCGGGGAAGATAGTACCCCTTCCTCCAGTCCGAACTTCAACCATTACTTGCCCCCTCACCAGACATCTTTGCAGCATGCACAAATTGTACAATGTACATGGCATGGTAGACCTAAGTGAAACTACAAGGAGTCCACTGTGCCCATGCCTATCAGGCTTTGAAATCTTGTTTGTTCATCCAGCCCGCCAATCAGCTATTCATTCATTCAAAGGAAATTTAGTAAAGTTCCTGAGGTTTTTTTGGTGTGACCGCAGTTATAAAGAGGGAAAGACAGTTTGTAATTTAGTCATGGAAAACCGTGAAGATCCACCAGGCAATGACACTCAAGCAGCCAGTAGGAGAGCATCAGGCTGGGAGTTCGAAATCCTGTGTCCTGGGCCCTGGCTCATGTGCCACCCTCCTCTTCAAAGATTCTCTAGAGGTCGGGTGCGGTGGCTCACGCCTGTAATCCCAGCACTTTGGGAGGCCGAGGTGGGCAGATCACCTGAGGTCAGGAGTTTGAGACCAGCCTGGCCAACATGGTAAAACCCCATTTTTACTAAAAACACAAAAATTAGCCAGGTGTGGTAGTGGGTGCCTGTAATCCCAGCTACTCAGGAGGCTGAGACAGGAGAATCACTTGAATCCAGGAGGTGGAGGCTACATTGAGCCAAGATTGCACCATCACACTCCAGCCTGGGCAACAGAGTAAGACTCCATCTCAAAAAAAAAAAA
>NC_045453.1:48851032-48923389 GCF_002776525.5 Piliocolobus tephrosceles | reverse complement strand
AAAAAAAAAAAAAAAAAAAAAAAAAAAAAAAAAAAAAAAAATCCTCTAGATTATGCTTTGTAAAAATGGAGAGGTGGGTCCCAAAACCCATCTTGTGCCCTCCCCCCATCAGGCAGGTCCGACATGACTATTCTCAGACTAGTTGTATTTTAATAGGGGATCATGGGATCATGGAGATTAAATGGCTTCAAAATCAAATGACTGAAGCACTGACTGCTCCTTCCATCCTCAACGTGGACCTTTTTGGAGAGGAGGGCAATTGGTGGTGTTGGTCCTTCCTCTGCATTCTGAGCACTCTCTTTACACTGAGGTTGTTGGAAGAGGTGTTCACTCTCCCTAGCAGCTGCAGCCCACACAGGCTGCCTTTTGTTGTCTCTGCTGGTCCAGCTTTAAAGCGTCTCTGGAGTCAGCCAGAATTCACACACCCCTAGTACGTATGAGCCAGGTGACTTTGGCAGGATTCCAAACCTCAGTTTTCTCATCTGTACAATGGGGGTGATGATAATTATATCCACCCAGTGGGAAGCTTTGAGAGCCAATTGGTAGAAGTGATACATAAAAGTGTTTGGGCAAGGCTGGCACAGAGAAGACATTTGAAAAAGGTGGAGGAGGTGGAGGGGTGGCTGTCACTAGGGAAGGTAGGAGCTGGGCCTGAGGGGAAAAACAGTGAAGAGAAAATATGACAGTGTGAGAGTGTTAGAAAAGGCTAATGAGAGAAGGGAATAATAAAGAGGAGAAAAGAAGTGTCTTTACCACACAGATGCTACCCATTTTACAGGTGAGAAAGCTCGAGCTGCAGGGAAATAACGTGCTCAATGTGAAGCTCCTCTTTTTTCAAACACTGTATTTTCCTGTGTGCCTTATTGGTTGGAAAATAAAGTAACAGTAACAGAGAAGCTTGACTTCTTTAAGAGAGTATCAGCCGGGCGCAATGGCTCATGCCTGTAATCCCAGCATTCGGGGAGGCCAAGGTGGGAGGATCACCTGAGGTCAGGAGTTGGAGACCAGTCTGGCCAACATGGTGAAACCCTGTCTCTACTAAAAATACAAAAAAATTAGCCAAGCGTGGTGGTGGACGCCTGTAATCTCAGCTACTCGAGAGGCTGAGGTGGGAGAATCACCTGAACCCAGGAGGCGAAGGTTGCAGGGACTGGCCCTCTGTGTCTTACTTCCTCAGTTCTCTGCCACATCTGACTCACTGAATAGCTCTCATGTTTACATAGCGTACTATGTGCCATTTCATTCCTAACTTCTCCCCTCTTGAATTCGTGAAAATCCATTATTTTTTACATCACTATATCTATGGGTTTTGTTGACGAGAACTGATTAACCCTAAAAAGCCATTACACTGCACAGGTAAAGCAGTGTTGGGCTGCACTGTTATCTAGATGTGTATTTTCCTAAAAAAAAAAAAAAAAAAAAAAAAAATGAGGCTAGGACTTCCTCTACCAAACCAAGTCAGGGAGCAGAGTTGAGAATTAAATCCACAGTATGCTGCGGGCCAGTGTTCTTGAGCCAGTCCTCTGAGAACTGTTATTCCAGAGCCAAGCAGCATTTAGGAGAGGCCAGGGAATTCAAAGTGGCTGCAGACTCTCTTGTTCTAGCCAGCTCCAGGGTGGAAATTAGGACAGCACCGTATGGTGAAAGGAGCAAGGATTTCGTAGCCTACTTACTATCTAGGGGCCTCTCAGCCTTAATTTCCTCATCTGTGGAATAGGGGCACTCATGTCTACTTCACGTGGATGTCATGAGACCAGATTTAATGTATAGTGCCTGGAATAGGTGATATTATAGCTGTTATTTCTCCCAAGCATGTCTGTGTCCCCCAGATGTTCTATTTACCTCTCTCAATCCATTTTCCACCTTTCTCCACACTATTTATTTCTTGGGCATATGATCTGAGTGTATTACATCAACAGGCTCCCTTACCGTCTGGCTTCTGATTGGGTTTGGCCAGTGCTAGGCATGGCAGGAAATGAACGCCCACCTTACCTCCAACCTCACAAGTCTCCCTTTCCCTTTGGTTAACAGTAGCCTCTCCCTGTCCTTGCATCCTCAGGCCTGGAGATGTGAGCTCTCCCTGGCTTTACTGACCCTGAATACTAGAGCATTCTTGATGGTTTCTGGTCACTTTGTCCAGATATGTTAAATTGTCCCTTTATTAAGCTCTCCTTAGTTATCCACTTGGAGGGTGCCATTCATCCCCTGCTCAGACTCAAACTGATACATCCTAATATTATGATGTTTATAATGAGGAGAGTAGTAAACATGTTCTCTGTTGAGTATCTCCTCCTTCATGACAACATCCCAAAAGAAAGCCTCTGAGAACTTGTGATTCTCTTTTCTCAAATCTCAGTTAACTGAGGTTCTCATGGTAGAATTCTCACTGGCGAGAACAACACTGGGAGGAGCTTTGTTTCTCTAGGATCAGAGTAGGGAATTGTATGGGGGGAAAATGAAGTGGTCGACAGGAGTTTGGGTGCCTTCTGGTGCATGGCCTTCTGTTCTCCCCATAAGGACCCTCATAGGAGGAGAAATGCAAGGGAAGTCCTGCTCACAAGCCATGGTTCTCCATACTGGTTCTGGCTCGTCAGTGCATTAGACCAACATCCAGATAGGAGTCTCTTAGAGAAAGTGAGAGAGCATTACATGGTAATGTTAAAGACCTTATAGATGGTGAGCTGTGGTATCATAATTAGGAATCTGGGCTGGGCGCAGTGACTCACGCCTGTAATCCCAACACTTTGGGAGGCCGAGGCAGGCGGATCACCTGAGGTCAGGAGTTCAAGACCAGCCTGGCCAACATGGTGAAACCTCATCTCTACTAAAAATACAAAAATTAGCCAGGCATAGTGGTATGCGCTTGTAGTCCCAGCTACTTGGGAGGCTGAGGCAGGAGAATTGCTTGAACCTGGGGGTCAGAGGTTATAGTGAGCCGAGATCATGCCACTGCACTCCAGCCTGGGCGACAGAGTGAGACTCCATCTCAAAAAAAAAAAAAAAAAAGGAATCTGGATAATTTTACTTCCTTACATTGAAAACTTCCACTCCTTCGGAATTTCCCAGTTTCTACTTTGCATTTTACATGGATATAAGCATTTCTTAACTTCCCCTCTGTAATCTAAATTAGAAGACAAAAACCTGTCCAAATAAAATTTTCATAATATTAAAAATGTGAATCTCATACAAATAAAGAACAAGAACATGTCAACTACTTAACTAAATGAATGAAAGAACAAGGGAGATGCTAATGCCATGTCAGAGCATTTGAGAAACAGATATTTATAAAGTTAGTGGGGAAAATGATGATGAAGTAAATGTGTAAACATAAATTTAAGACTGATTAATGTCTTGTAGAGCCACAAAACAGTTAGCATTGAGTTATTGCTTCTACTAGACAAAAGCATTTCTGTATCTACAGAATGAAAATCTACAAGCCAGCATGTAACTTTTAGTCTGGGCCCTAATCAATAGTAAATAATAAGCCAAGTGAAGATACATGCTCCTACAGAATTAAATGCTTTGGGGCAGGCCTGTGCCCCAGTACGAAGTGATGAACTTACAGTCATCCTTTTGCTTCACTTCCAAGTTCTGGGAAAGTTGTCTTAACAAGCCATGTGCTATTGGCACTGTCTCACCCTCACACAGTACCTGGTACATAATAAATATCGATGAAGTGTTTGTTGAATAAATCCATGAATAGAGCTAACAGCCCAGCTTCCTACAGAGAAAGGTTAGCTAAGCTAAGTCAGGAGCCCACAATTGCATCAGCTGCCAGTTTTCCAAGCAGGAATCACACCATTTCCCTAGAGAAGAACAGAACAGCAGTCCGAACAGGAACAATCTGTACAGGCAGGTGGGAAAGGGAACAGGTGCCGGTAGCAGGAGCTTTCTCTTCACTTCTGGCCGTACGTGGCCTGTGACAGCTCTATAATTGTTTCACGGTGTCGGGGAGGTCCTGTTAATAAGTGGGCATTACTAGTTTCTAGTAGCACACAGAGCTGTACAGGTGCATCATGAAAGCACAGAGGAGAACTGTTAAGTCTCAGCTTCGAGTCTTTGAAAAACTGGCAATGCAGCTATTACCAAAAAAGCACCTGTCAGTGAAGAAAGTAGTTGGCAGGACTTTGGAATTTTCTAACAGGTTTTACCCAGCTTTGAGCTAACAGGTAGAAGGATAGAGAGAAAGGAGAAGATGTTCTAGTCATTGTAGATAGAATCTACGTTTCATGCATTTGTGAACCACTGGATTTTTATTTAATCTCCCCACCCTCAATTTGATGTTTTCCGCATTTGGAATAAAGTGGAGTTTTTTTCTGAAATTAGTGTGAAATAATTTCTCCAGAACAAGTGTCTCTTCAGGATTCCATTCCAAGGAGGTCAGAGCTGAATAGAATGAGAGCCTTTCTGCAACTCTCATTCTACCTCACCATGGTCATTTTACAGAAGAGATAATCAAGGTCCTATATCAGTCAACTTTTACTGTGTAACAAACCACACTGGGTTCACTGGCTTAAACCCACAAGGATTTATTATTTCTCATGAGTCTCCGGGTCAGCAGGGTAGCTCTCATAGCCTGGGTAGGCTCAGCCAGGACTGGATGGTCTAGGGTGGTCTCCATCTGAGTGACTGGCCGTTGGGCAGACTGGTGAATCTGGGATAAATTATCTCTGCTGCACACGTCTCTCACCATTCAACAGGCTAGCTTGGCCTTCTTCACTGAATGTTCTATGCATTCCAAAGAGCAAAAAGAATAGGCAATCCTGAGGCACAAGTGCTTTTCAAGTCTCTGTTAACTGTTGTCCCTTTGGCCGCAGTAAGAAGCTCAAAGAAGGCCAGGCACAGTGGCTCATACCTGTAATCCCAGCACTTTGGGAGGCTGAGGTGGGTGGATCACCTGAAGTCAGGAGTTCAAGACCAGCCTGGCCAACATAGTGAAACCCCGTCTCTACTAAAAATACAAAAAATTAGCCGGTATGGTGGTGTGCACCTGTAATCCCAGCGACTCTGGGGGCTGAGGCAGGAGAATTGCTTGAACCCAGAAGGCAGAGGTTGCAATGAGCTGAGATCATGCCATTGCACTCCAGCCTGGGCAACAAGAGCAAAACTCTGTCTCAAAAAAAAAAGAAGAAGCTCAAAGAGTGTGGAAGCAACTACCCAAGGCATGGATCTTTAGAGAAAAGAAGAATTCGTGGACATTTTTGCCAACCAGTCTACCATAAGTGCAAAGGTGCAATAACTTACCAAAGCTCACAAAACAGGAAGAGGCAATGCTGGGACCCAGACCCAGACCTTGAAACTCCCATCCCTGGTCTTTTCCACGGTACCCTGAGCCCTTTTCAGGATTCCAAGGTTAAGGTCCAATGACCTTTGAAACCCATTTTAGAAGTACTTGGAGCAGAGAGATTAGCAATAGGTTTCAATGAGGGTTCTTAACTTTAGTGTTGAGAAGAATCCATCTCCTTAACTAGGATAATAACTTGGCAAGGGTCCCCAGGCCACCCCCTACCCTAGACCTCAGCTTCTGAACTCTGCCATCCATGTTCTTTGGCTTAACTTCTAGGTTCTCCCTCTCACCAACAGAACACCAACCTTGGATCACCTCATTCCATGTGGGGAAGACACAGAATCACTGCAGATGTTTGCCTTCTGGTGTCCTGTTCAACACCCTTTCCCTTTGGTTGCAGGAGGACTTAGATACTTGGGCCTTTTAGGTGCACTAATGATCTGGTGCCTCTTCAAATTGGGTCCTGGAGAACGAATCCTAGACAGTTACCACTCTCTTTTCTTTGCCAGTAATGGAGAAAGCACAACTTGGAAAATCACTGATAATCCAAACTCACTAAATATTTGCTCAAAATTTGACTTAAAGGGGTGGCTGAGCTCTAACAGGGCTGAAGAGCAGGGACGGAAGCCCCCTGGTGGCCACTGGTGGCCTGGCCTTTATAGCCCTCAGCTGGTTAGCTGTAGCCTGGAAGACTAATAGAAAGCCCGGCCCTTAACTGGATGCTGAGGATGGCTGGCGTCACACCGCAAGAGCTTTATTAAAGTGGTTCTGGAAAGTATGATTTCTCCATCTCCCTACATTTGCAGGGATATTTTGGGTGATGTGGGAAGGGTTTGTTTTTCTTTTCCTTTCTTTCTTTTTTTTTTTTTTTTTTTTTTTTCGGCCAAACTCACTTTCCACTCTTGTACTCTGCTTCTTACATGTTTTCTTAGACTTGAAAGAATAATTTCTCCTTCATTTCAGTTCATTCTTTAGCCTAACAGGACATAAAAGAAATTGGTCCTGGAAAAGCTACCACTCTGTTTTCTTTGCCAGCAATGGAGAAAGCACAACTTGAAAAAAATTCACCAATAATCTGCACATTTTCAAGATCAAAGCAGTTTACAGAAGTATTCAAGACAAACCAGTGAAGTGTTGATCTCCATTTTGTCAGCCGGCCCCAAGAAGCTTCAATGAGGAGAGATGCACAGGGATGGGTGGCCTCTCCACCGCAAAGCCAGCTCCCTGCCCAAATGCAAAGATTTGCCCATTCTTCATTTCTTCTAAAGCCTGAGATAATAAACGAGGTCACTGCCAAGCTCTAAAATAAACATCGTTATGACACATTCTGCCACCATAACTAGGGATTCCTCAGCTATTAGTCAGACCTCGACAGCAGGCTCCATTCCCAAACCAGGACTGAGACCCTCCTGAATTCTTGAGCCATGATGTGCCTGTGCACTAGTCGTCAGAGTCTCCAGCAAAGATTGAAGCATGTGTATGGCCGTTTCCCCTCTGCCAGGAATAGTTCCTAAAGGGGCATTGCATTGTTATGCTTGCTATAAAATACGGCCATTGACATTTGCTCTGTTCCTGGTGCCTGAAGGGGAATGACTGCCATCACACACAGGCTTCATGAGAGCAGCAGCTGGTCACCCGTGTTGTCTGTGTCTTCATGGTGCAGTTTCTCTCCAGTGTATCCTAGCTGCCTCTTTCCAACCCTTCTCAGAACAAGCCCCAACAAGCCCCCACCACCTCCTGCTTCCACTCCTAGGATCGTGGTCTCCATCCATCTTCCTGAGCACTAAGAAAAAGTGTGCCCCTTCTAGAAAGCCGATTTTATGGTCTAAAACTCACTTTATTCATTCTCCTGGTTTTCTTATCTTAGGAGTGCTTGCTCCTCAATCATATTAAAGATAATCAGTGTGCCATTTTCTTCTTTTATCTCTTCAAACAGTAAAACTTTTGCTCTTCCCTTTGAAATACCACTAGTGGCATTCTTAAACTTATTTTTAGACATGTGGGAGTGTTCCAGACAAAATTGATCCTCGACACAGATAAAGCCCTGAGTGTGTTTACCGTGGGTAGAAGAAAATGAGTGTTTGAATGTGGAAGGTGCACAGCCATGCGTCTGGGTGCAGTATGGCTTCCTTTCATCTGGAAAAAGGAAACAAGCATTGTTGATAATAATATGCAGATGTCCAGCTCCAAATGAGGACATATTGCTAATTAGCTATATTGTTAGTTTGTTTTAAGGAGTGAGGCTGTAGTGACATTAATTACAATCTCTGCTGTTTATTGTTCAAAGTCTATGAGACCAAATGCATTTTAATATCTTCTTTAATATCTTCAATAGATGATTCCCAGGGTTTTTTTTCTTTAGAATCCCACATAAAAGCTACATTAGGGGTAATGAGGCTTGTAGCCTCAGCCTAATTAAAACAAAATCTAACTAGGCCCTGTTACCCAATGATAACTTTAGCCATCATTATCATCAACTAGTACCTATTGGTTGCCCCCTGAGCTTGTGAAATTGGGGGAGGGAGGAGGGAGTTTGGAGACTGAATATAGGGCCTGTTCTTTGCTTTTCAGAAATTTGCCAGCCAGTCTGCCTCCAAGAAGTCTACCTGGTTGTGTTAATCTGGGGAACAGTTACCAGTTTTTGCCTTAAAGAGAAAAAGTACTAAACTTTCCTAGACAGCCACAATTTGTCACTGATTTGTGCCTCTTCTGGAGGTTCTGAAAGTGGTGAAATCAACCCTGTTCTTCAGATTCCAGTCCTTGGTTGGTGTTTGCAGAATAGGGCAGGTGGCTGTTTGCAGACTGGGACAATGATGCTTAGCACATTTTTTCCAAAAGAGGATGCATCGCCCATTTCCATAGCTTTACCTTTCCCCTATTGTAGTGCTTATCCTAATTTGCCCCGTGGCTTGGATGTCCAAAAACCCTCACTCCCTCTCTTTTGTATTCATCCGCCTGTGTCAAATGACCAGCTGGGAGACTCTGGCCATTCTGACCACTCTGACCCTAGATGTGGCCATGGCCATCCACCTTGGTCACAAACACAGCCACGATGGGCAGCGCCAGCTATGCAGTGGCTGGAGGCAGTGATTGGACATTCTTGGTGTTGGACCAGGATGTACTTAGTACAAAGGACACAAGTGATTGAAACGTGTGGATTTGTCATCTGAGAAAAACTGCACCCCACCTAAAGATGAGAGGTTTTCTCTTCTCAGTTCACCTCAGCACAGCTTTCCCACGGGCATCCAGGGCCAGCTGATGAGAATGAGGAAGGAGGGATGAGATCCCAGCACCATATAGCTTCAGCAAACCTCCAAGTGCCCCAGAGGATGCCACCAGGGAAGTAGCAGCCTGGTGGACAAGTCGCAGCACAGTATGATAGAAAGCTGTCAGACCAAAGGCTGGTGGGCTGAGACTGTGTGTTGGGCTCGATGTGTATAATATTTAACTCCATTAGTTCATCTGAAAGCAGCAGGTGTCTCTGATCGTTACTCTCACTGCATCTCAGCTCTGATACCCTTTGGATCTATAAACCACAGCTCTGTCAGACCTCAGAGACTCCTTCACCAGGATTGCAAAGCTCCTGGACCCCTCCCAAGATCCCTGTTCTCTTAACCTGATGCATCTACTGCACGTTTAACAAGCCCTTTTTATTTCAGTTCAAACATTGCTTCCTCTGAAAACCTTTCTTTCTTTTTAATACCAATTTGCAAAGTAAGGAGTTTTATAATACCTCAAATGGTGACAGTAATTTTTCTGGATTTCTCTCCTTCATGAGTATCCTCATGAATTTTGATAGATTCAGTGTACATTAGTCAAGTACAATCTCTTTTTTTGGTCCAAATTCTCTGATCTGTGAGCAATGGGGACCTGTCAAGCTGGCTCCTGTATTCTTTCAAGAGTACCCTGTTAGTCATTGAAAGCTTTCTTGCTTCTTGTTGCAGGAAAGTATCCCAAATTCATCTGTGCCTTCCCCGCCCAAGCTCTGCACTCAACCCATTTGTCCAAGGAATGCTGGTTCCTTTTGGTGAGGAAAAACCTCTTGCAATCATGATAGTATTTGGTTGGTGCAAAAGTAATGCTGGTTTTTGCTATTACTTTCAGTGGCAAAACCTTTATAATTTTCTTGGTCATCATAACTCAAAAATTAAAATCCCAAGAGGGCACAATGCTACTGGTACTGCAGCATTGTCAATGTTAACATTAAGATTAATGATAACAGTAAAAGACATATGGAGGTCACCATTCCAGGACCAGCGTGATAGCTCCATAGTGCTATCAGGGACCTAAGCCCACCATCTTTCCAGTCAGCCACGCTTAGACTACAACCTCCATCCTCAGGCCTGCCAGCTGTCTCATTTCACATCAAGCCCTGTTTCCTCATTTCAGGCAGGACAAAGTGGAAGAGAGGCAAATGGCAAAACGGAATCTGAAAACTCCTTTTCAGCAGTTCTGTCCAGAACCTTCCACTTACTCCTCTTGGGACAGAATTGTATCATATGGTCACATCCAGATGCAGTGCATGCTGGGAAATGTAGTTTTTGCTAGGTCCACAGCCACCTGAAACAAACACCAAGTAAGAAAAAGAGGGGACTAGACATTGGGCAGGCAATTGCAATGTCTGCCACAGTACTGCCATATGAGGCAAAATACTAGGCTGCAAGAACAGGATATTTTTATTACTATTCCTGTTTTAGATAAGTTCTAAAATAATAGAAGGAGAGGAGCACCAAGCAGTAGCTAAATAATTTGGCCAATGAAGATCACCTGCCTCAGCAATTGAACGGTTCATCTGCATAAGCCGTTCAGTAGCTGCATTTCTTCTGTTTTCCTTCTCCTTGCTAGTCACAGCTCTGAAATTATAGTCACAAGAGGAAACATTGCGGCTGGTACTGCAGCATTGTGAATGTTAACTCAATACATAGTTAACTCAATGTTAACTCATTGTCAGTGTTAACTCATAGATTGATGTTCAACTCAAAGACACATTGTGGGTAAAGCAATATTTTCCCAAACTGAGCAGACCCCCTTGTATCACTTTAACTGGGGCGGAATGAATTCAACGGCATTTTGGAAAGAATGGTCATGTTTCTTTCCTTAAATTCCCAGACTTTCCTAAGATATCATTTTCAGAGAAGAATGTTTGCTTGCCTGAATAAAACACAAAATATTTTACTTCTAACCTTGAGATCCACCCCTGTTGAAAATCTTTACTCTGCTGGAATAATTCAAGTGGAATACTCAGTGAGTGAACTTGGTGATAGCTGGACTGATGTCCTCACCCAGGACCTCCAACGGGGGCTCTGCAAGGAGGATGTGCAGTATGTCCCTTTGAGAAGAGATGAAGAAAGGTTTTCTTCTGCATTACTCTAGGATATTCTGTCTGTTGTCTCCTACTCTAGATTTAAAGTCTAGATGACTAAAATAATGGCTACTCTCAAATCTTGTTATTGATTGAATAAAACAGGGTTTCATTCTATATGGGCCATCCTTAGCCACACTTCCCTTATCCTAGGATTTCCAGTCTCTTAACAGCTTGGGGGCATGCCGTTGCAAGGGGGCAAGGTTTCTAGTTAAATATGTTTTGGAAGAGGTGCAAGAGTAACTCAGATGTTCAGAGATTGTGATTAGCATTTCTTTATTACTTAGCATCTTCCAAATACTTTACAAACACCAAGCCTGTGTCTTGGGGGCAGGGAAGTTCGGAGAGATAGAGAAATGCCACAATTGTGTGCATAACTGAAGCCAAAACATATTTCAGCCCCAATTGTCTGACTATTCCCGGCAGAGGTATTTGTGGCCAGAACTGCCCAGCCAGTGGCCCTAATGCGACGCTTCTCTTTCCATGTGTAGACACAATCTAACCCAAGTATCTTGACTAATCCTGCGGGGAGGGTACAGGGCTCTTCTTATTATCTAATCTGCTTTACATGCAAGGTCCTTGAGTCCTAGAGAGTTTAAGGGGTTTGCTTGGTCTGGGGCTAAGCCAGAAACACTCTGTGGTGGTGGATTTCCTACCAGGAAAAATTCAAGAGTCACATCAATCAATCAATCAAACTTAGTCCCTGTTTTTTCAGACATCTAGGCAAAATGGTAAAGAGTAGCAAAAACACATTTTCTACTTCTTCTAAAATGTAAGTGTTCATAGTAGAAAGAGTACTACATCACAGGGGAAAGGAAAGAGAGCCCCATTTTTAACCTAATTAAGCAGTATACCTCCATTGTGGCAATGAAGTTAGGGCTTGATTTACAAGAAGTACTAAAGCAATTGGGAAGCAAATTCTGGGCCCCTTCCAAGATTCCTAATTCTAAATCCTACACAAGGAATTCTCCGTGACAATCTAACTGTCCCCCCTAATGTTGCTGGAGAAGTTTTAGGGTTGGAGATTAAGGGGAAAAAGCAAGGGAACAAATACATTCAGCTATCTCCCCTTTGGGATGTCATAGAGATGTCCCCCCCCCCTTTTTTTTTATGTTAAGAATAGATAGCATGCTCTTTCTCCTCTCTTCTCTTCTCTTTTCTTCTCTTCCCCTCGTTTCTCTCCTCTCTCCTTCTCTTTCTCTCTTCTCTTCTCTTTCTCTCTTCTCTTCTTTCTCTCTCTTTCTTTCTCTCTGTGCTAGGCTCAAACAACAATACACTTGGCTCTGTTGCATTGAGTAATGTCTCAAAATGTCAGGGCAACTCCCTCTATTGGGATGTGCCAGGAGACGAAAACCATGGCAGAGAGGTGACTGGAAAGGTGAACAAAGACACTGCCTCCGCCCACATCTTCTGAGCTGTGGAAAGGCAAGCAAAAGCATGCTGCAGAGTGGCCGGCTTTCCCCTATCACTGCATGTTTTAAAGAGGTGATAGATGAGGTCTCTATCTCCATCCTCCCCTTGGCCTCTTCGAACATTCAAAGGTGGTCTCTGCACCAGTGAGTTTGTTCCTGAGCCCCATTCCTATTTAAACAGATATATAAAAATCTATTCACAGCTGGGCATGGTGGAACGTGCCTGTAATCCCAGCTACTCGTGAGGCTGAGGCGGGAGGATTGCTTGAGCCCAGGAGTCTGAGGGTGCAGTGAGCTCGACTGTGCCACTGCACTCCAGCCTGGACAACAGAGCAAGACCCTGTCTCTAAAAAATGACACATAAATAAAAGTAAAAATAATAATCCCTTCCCTAAGGTTAGCTCTCCAAGAAGATATGTATCTGCTAGTCTGTTTCAGCCTCAGTGCTCTTGACCTTGGGTGCTCAGAGTCATGAGTGTTTTTATACCAGTTGCAACCCTTTGGCTGGGTCAGAGGCACTGTGGTGGGGGGCAGAGAGGGCGTGTGGAGACAGTGTGCTGAAACATACACTCCCAAACCCCAAAACATGCCCAAGAATAACAAGAACATTAACCACTGACCCAAAGCTTGGTGAAATTCTATCTCCTTGTCTCTCTCCACCAGTAAACATGAAAATGCTATCCCTGAAGGCTGGAGTAAATCTTCTGTGAGAGGAGAGGGGAGAAAAAGAAAGGCTGTTTGGAAAAGGAGTCCAGCGACTTCTATACTCTTCAATCACTAGAGAAATTTCCTCATAGCGATAAAGAAATGGAGACATTTTTCACACCTGGGAAAAACAATGGGCTTGCACTTTTCAGTATAAAATCATTAGATTTCAGAATGCCTTTTCATGACTTTTTCTTTGACTATCCCCGTCTCTTCATCCTCATCACCTATGGTTCTTCCCTCCTTCCCTCTACAACAGCTTCGCTGGCCATTCTGTTTCTCAAACCAGCCAAACTCATTCCCATCCTAGACTTGAGTGCTCCTTTTGCTGTTCCCTTTGCTAAAATGTCCTTCCCCCAGATTATTGCAGGGTGCCACCGTCTCTTGTTCAGATCTTGCCTCAAGTGTCACCTTCTCTGAGGGATTCTCCCTGACCACCCATCTAAGGTTTTCCCCAGCCACTCTCCATCATCTTCTTTCTCTTCTTCTTGGCAGTCACCATTCTGCGATCTGATCTTATTTATTTATCTATGTACTTATTATTTATTTCCCTCACCTAGTTGTACATTTCAAAATAATAGGTCTCATGTCTATCCTGTTTATTGCTGTATCTCCTAAGCCTAGCATGGTTGGCATTTGTTGATTGGATGGATGGGTGTGTGGGTGGAAGGATGGATGGATGGATGGATGGATGGATGGATGGATGGATGGATGGATGGGATGGATGGATAGATAGATGGATATGTGAATGGATGTATGGATGGGTTGATGGACAAATGGACTGACAAATGGATGAATGTATGTAATCAATAATATGGCCCGAGAACTTTATCCAGCTTGGTCAGATCTTTCGCTCCATAGCCTACACAAAAGAAAGCAACTCTGGACACTAGAACTATAACTAAAGCCAAGGTGGTTAATCAGTTGAAACTGTGAGAAGAGAAACATAATTTGGTTCCAGCTTTAAATGAGCACCTATTTTCCTTCAAAATAGTGTTTTCATTTTTAAAGTACTTTGAAGCTTAATAAATAGCCCATAACTCATTAACCCTCAGAAAACTCCCAAGTAGCAGGCTAGAAGAAGTTTTCTGATGATCTGGCTTTGAAGACATGAAGAAACTAAACCATGGGGTTGCAAAACGAGTTTGGGATGTCCTACTGGCTTAATTTCAGCCGCTGGAATTGTCCTTGCTCCTGAATATAATGGACTGTTAAGGGTGACATTTTTAAATCATGTGTCTCTTTAATAGGTGTTTGTTTGCTTGTTTGTTTATTTGTTTTAGAATAACCTCAACATGGGAAGTGACTCCACATCAGAAACCAGCTTTTCTCTTTCCAAGGAAGAACCAGGGGAGCATCTGAACCACCAGGCTACAGACCAACCCTTCCCCAGACCGCGATTCCGACAAGACATGGGGCACCCTTCATTGCAAAGAGATGGCCCCAGATCCTTTCTCCTTGATCTACCAAACTTTCCAGATCTTTCCAAAGCTGATATCAATGGGCAGAATCCAAATATCCAGGTAATTCTTGGCACATGGAAGGTAGAAGATAACAAAACAGTCCACCTTCTGTTTTCTGATGATTCCAGTGGAAACCGATGCCTTACCTCACTTTTCTTCTTAAACCCTTAATGATTCCTGCTTACGATCATGTTATCTCCATAAGAACAGTGCTCCATTTCATTAAGTGACACCCGTGATTGTGATATGCACCATTATTTTGTGAACCACTCAAAAGAAGAAAACACTACCAATTAAAGTACGACACACCAAGGATTACAAAATACATACTAATGTAAGAGACAGTGAAATATAAAAACAAAACAAAACAAAATTGATGAAATATGGCAGTTTTAGGAAAAGGCCAATCTGACCTGCGAACAGATTGGGCAAATGATTTCAAACATTTCAAAGCACTCAGGAAAGCTCTTTCTCTTAATGCCCCTCTAAACTTGCCTTGGACACCAGAAATTCCTTCACAAAGAGACAAGCTTCCGTTACTCTAACGTATACATGACTTACAAAACAATAAGAGGAAGGAAGTTGAGAATAGGAGTTCCTAGGGGAGAGATGGCTATCTTCCACTAAGATGGGATCTGATGAAGCAGTAGGAAATGGAAGGTTAAGGAAAGGGTGACTGGGGTTAAAAATAATAACTTTCATCTACACTGAAATAGCTCAGTATACTTTACAAAGCAAATGTCGATCTGATTTGACCCTCCCAACACCCTCATGAAGGAGACAAAGCCGTGTCATTTTTCCAATACTATCAGTAATGCACCAGATACACAGGAAGTTACTGTTTGGTTTACCCAAAGTCACATGGCAGTAAATAGTAGTTGTAGGGTTCAAATCCAGGCTCTCAGACTCTCAACCCACATTCAGAGACCAACTCCTAATTTTGAATGTTGTTTATACCTTTCTCTGTTTCCTCCCAAAGATGGTCCCTATGATGGTTGGGACAGGCTCATCCCCCGAGCAACCCAGCCCCTATCCTCATATGACTGCTTCCATACATTTTTTCAAGATGGCCTCACTCAGTCACCCAGGCTAGAATACAACGGCACGATCATAGCTTACTGCAGCCCCTACCTCCCAGGCTCAAGCGATCCTCCCACCTCAACCTCCCGAGTAGCTGGAACTTCAAGTGTGTGCCCCCACATCCAGCTCATTTTTAAATTTTTTTGTAGAAACAGGGTTTTGCCATATCGCCCAGGCTGGGCTCAAACTCCTGGGCTCAAGCAATCCTCCTGCCTTGGCCTGCCACAGTCCTGGGATTGCAAGTATGAGCCACCATAGCCAGCCCATACTTGTAAGCTTTGCTTCCAATTCTTTCT
Source organism: Piliocolobus tephrosceles (assembly GCF_002776525.5). Taxonomy (NCBI): domain Eukaryota; kingdom Metazoa; phylum Chordata; class Mammalia; order Primates; family Cercopithecidae; genus Piliocolobus; species Piliocolobus tephrosceles. The sequence continues at coordinate 48,907,784 of NC_045453.1, read as the reverse complement.
ATTTGTATAGGGGCACCTTTTCCATACTTTTTCCTCTCTGGACCAAATGCCAGTTTGCTTACATAGCAGAAAGTTCCTGAAGCTGGACTCAGACCAATTGATCCTTCATTAACTGCTTCTCTCTCCACAGACTAACACCCTCTGCGTGATACAGTTTTAGATCAGGTTTCGTGGACCTGAGTTGTTTTGCTCTTAACACCAATGTCATGGGGGCAGGCAAATCTTACTGAGAACACTTCATTAGAATACCAACCCCCACTGTATATAAAATGCTGCATTAGGTTATAGGAAATTGAAAAATGTAAGCCCTGTTCCCTCCAATGAATTAGATCGCTGTGAAGATCCCAGCTACCACATAAAACAGTGCTGGAGGGATCATGAAGACAGAGGAGGAAAAGCACTGTGTCCCAAGGGGGTGGATCTCAACAGGTGGGAAGAAGTCAGACAGGCTCTGTTGATGGTACACAGTAAAAAATGTTGTGGAGGTCACTGTCGACAACCCATGCACAGAAATCACTGCCTACTGCCCAGTCGAGTTATTCTATTTCTGCTCTATACAATCCCTATCTGTAAATTTTCTGTTGGTGATACGGGGCGGGGAGGGTGGCCAGCATTTTATTGATCTGATGACGTTTTGGCCCTAAAGAAAATAAAATTGTGCTGCATTTCTGGCCTTCTGTTTCTGGAAGACCACAAAAGGTTAGTATTGGTCACTCAGAAAGATGTTCAAAGAAAGAATAAAACAACTGCTACCCCTGGGAGCCCCAGTCTTCTGTCAGCATGTAATTGTGTGTGCATGCACACACACACACCCACACACCACACAGCACTAGCCGCTGCTGCCTCATGCACCACTGCACTTGTGTACACCAGTTCCCTGGTGGTCCTTTAAAACATGAGGTGCTTTCTACAAGGAGGTGATGGTTTCCGTGTTGGCAGCTCTCACCCCTTTCTCAGAGCACTGTTCTTTTGTTGAAATCCACTGGTTTGACACAGGGCCGATTCAGCCCAGCAGACAGCCCTGCTGGTCCCTGCGGGCCCCGTCAAAGCATTCCCTCTCCCTGGGTATCAGAGTGAAGTCAGGTGAGGGGCCCTTCAGTGGGTCGGCTTCCGCTGCCAGGGCTTCTGGCCTCATCTGCCCCTTCCCCTGGCAACCTGCCTTTGCCCCCACCTGGTTCTCCCTAGCTGGAGCCTGGGAGCTGAATGGGAACTTGATACCCGCCCTCTGCACCGCCCCACCCCCTCAGGCTCTGGAAGTGTTTCCCACGCTCCAGGGCTAAGGAAACAGCCTGCACCTTTCCAAAGTGACATCGCTAAGCCCATGCAAGAGGCCACGTCCCCCCTGGGCCTCTTGACTTTCAGGATAGGAAATCCTTCTAAAAGCCCCAACACCTGCTTCTGTAGAGCATTTTAACTCCCAGGAGTCAGGCAGCCTCGGTCCCGAGTGAATCAGACAATTCTATTTTAAGACTGGCTTCAAGCTGTGGAAGTGAGGAGGGGGGAAAAATGCACAAAATAGAAATAAATGGCCTCAGACTCCTAAACTGAATCTCCATATGAAATTTCAAACAATGTAAAGAGGTTGGGTTTTATTGAAAACAAAAATCATTCAGGAAAGAAAGTGAATCCCCCAGAACAAGTTAGATTTTGGTATCCTTGGCTGGGTTTTCAGTCTGCAGCTGATAGTCAGTTATCAGAGACAAAAATCTCTGAAATAAATGCATTATTAGGCTTACTGCATCGGTTCATTACTACACTAGCTATTCACAACCAAATACTCTCTTTTCTGGATCAAGTTGAGATTAGTATTCATTTCAATCAATATACTTATTTCTTTTCTCCCATCAAGAGGGACTTAAAAATAGTCATGTAAAGGCCTTTTTTTCCTTGCACAGACATATTGCATGGCCACAGGTCTCTTTAGTGCCACAAGATACAATCAGGTGAGTTGGCCAGGGTTACAGTTGTACGTGCTTCTACTTTTGCTTTTGCCTCCTCCTTTTTCTCTAAAATACTTTTAGAGGAATGGCAGGTGTGGCTGGATAAGAATCAAGAAATTTCTCTGCCCAGGACACGGACCCATGCCCCTATAGAGACAAGCCTGTTCACCTCAGATTCTCATGGGGTACTGCTGTCAATATATGGAGGCAGATTGACTTGTGTTTGGGATCAGGCACCACCATTTAGTCAGCCAGACTTGACCTCTGTAGCCCCATGCAGGTTTACTGGACCTCTCTGTGCCTCAGTTTCCTTGTCTATAAAATTGGAATGACAGTACTACCTATGAGTAACTATGTAGTATAATACTACATATAAGTGTGATTTTCTGTGAGGATTCAATGAGATCATCCATATGAAATACTTAGCACAGGGCCCAATATAGGATAAGCTTCCCAAAACTGATAGATGCTGGTTGGTGATGATATTGGAGATGAAGATGACAGAGGAAACATATATAAAAGTAATTGGGAATCAGAAGAACGGGTTCAGAGACCAACACTATACCTTCCTTGCTGTTTACCTCGGGACATTGAATTCTCCAAGCCAGTTTGTGTGTCTGAAAATTGGGTCTAAGTTGTGTAGAAGGGACAGTAATGCCTGGACTGACATGCTGTAAGTCTCTCAAAGCAGTAACCACAATTAGCTGGGGTTGCCACACTTGTTCTTAAAGCGTCAGCAGGTCTGAAAAGAGGAAATTAGATATCTTCCTAGTCCATTTTGTGTTCTTTCCATGGCAATTGTTGAGAAAGAAGGGGTAGAATGATCTGGATTTAAAACCATTGTTGGAGACATGTCCTTGGATGCTCTGTGCTCCTGAGGAAATCCTTTTCCTCTCTGGAAAATACCTGCATATTCCCACGACTTTCCACAGCTCACAAGGCTTAGAGGACCAACAAGCAAGAGGGCTTTCCTGAGTTTGAAGAGAATGGCCTCTGGATTCTCAGTGGCGTTGGTTTATTATCAGCTAGACTAAGAATGGTGTGGGTTTCCCTGTGGAAAGTGCATTTCCAAGCAAGAATCAAGAGTTTGCTTCTAGTCAATGTATTAATTTTCAAAAGAAGGAAAGCTGATCAAGGTGCATTGGAACTTTTCCTCATTTCCTAAGACAGAATTATCCAAATTACCACTTCTTTTGGACTCTCTTTCTTGGAGCTGGGGAGATTGTGCCAGAAATTGAACTTGCGGCTTTTGAAAGAGTTCCCTTTCTTTTGTCATCATGACTTGAGTGTGGAAAAGTCCGGAAGAAAAAAATATACTAAGACACTTCAATTATGTGTGTTAAGGATGAGAAAGGATGGTAAGATCTAGAGTCTTTGTCAGTTTGGAAATTTGTGCTCACTCTGCACCTACAGTTCATCACACTGATCATTATTCAAGATATCTTTATCAACAGATTCTTTGATGCTAAAAAGTGTGTAAATAGAATGAGAGCAATAGGAAACATAAAACGAGCCCTTGCCATTTGAGAAGGCATTGATCACACTCAGTAAGTCTTTTTAATTGGATGCCTATAAAACCTCAGGCTCAAGATTAGATTTCTTATTTTGATATGAGCGTAAGGTTTTCACTTTGTTAACTGTAGGGAAGGTGGATCCTTAGATTTGTTTGTTTTGTGTTTTGTTTTTGTTTTAATTCAGTTGAGGCAGTGGCTAGCAATTAAAGGGAAAAATAAACCTCTAAGTGTTGAGATTTAGTCATCGATATAGCTTTTGGAGTAAATTTGTATTTTGCTACTCATTGCCTGGCCAGGCAACAAATCTATTTTGTTTGGATCTGAGCAGCAGTTTGGAGGAAAGAAAAAATCATATTGACGGTAATAGCTTGAAACATGAAATTGTTTTTATTCCTAGCTTGGAGAAATTGCAGGGCACGTTTTGTTTAAGCAATCCCTTTGACTCCAGTCTGAATACAAATGGAATACCAAAAGTGTTGGGCACATTCCCTCTTATCTCCTACCCAGAGACTGATTTCATTACCATAATTGCAGGCTTGCCTGGCTCTTGGCAGCCTCTCCCCTCCAAGACCCTTAATAGCCTTGCAGACGATTGTTGCAGCTCAGTTGTTCCGTCTGCAGGCAGAGGGAGATGGGGCTGCACAGAAGAAAGGTTATGTCTCCAAAGGCTCAGCATTGCCCTGTCACTGCCCAGCTTGGCTCGGCTCTACCCAGCTGTGTGCTCCTTCTCCACTTGTCTTTCTAAGCTTCTGTGTGGGTCCCTGTTACCATTACTCTCCCACGACCATTCATTCCAGCAAATAGCAATGATACAAGATGTATGATGTATTCCTTTGTTTTTCTTCCCCCTTTTGTTTTTTGTTTGTTTGTTTGCTTTTTGTTTTTTACTTTTGGGATTACTGAAAAGCTCCACAATTATTTACAAATATGCAAAGGGCGCCTACAAGACTGGAGTAAGGGTGGTGGCATGGGGTAAAGCTAGCAGTGCCCTTCTAGGTGTCCCATGACAGAGGAGAAAGGTGCACTTGGCCTGCTGCAACCTGAGTAGACCTCTGGGGTTGAAAGTCACCCTCTTGATCATGTGTCCGGACTCCACAAAACCACAGCCCCGGCCCACTGGCTGGGCAACATCCTTTGAAGTGAGCAGAATTCAAACCTCCCCATTCCTAACACAAAAGGAAGGGCCTGTTTCTCTCAGGGAGAGGCACACCCTGGTGCAGTTTGGCAGAGCATCTCAGCAACTCTCTCAGATGTCAGGTTAGGGCAAAACTGGAAATGCATCTGCCCAGTACATCTTGGGTTGATTACTTGGAGCGCGTGTTTCTGATTCATTTGCACATAACTCATCCAGGGGGTGTTGCAAGAGCTATGTGATGGCTAAAGGAACCCAATGCGTCTTTTATTATGTTTTTAAAACAAGTCTTTCTACGTTGATTGTCTCTTGGAACCAAGAAGCTTCTTTCTTCCAGCCCTGTGACAGACTTCAAAATGAGACTTTCGTAAATCTGAGAACAAGTTCTAGCTTTGGCTCTAGGACTATCTACTCTGACCCTAAGGGTTGGTTGAGAAGTGTGCAGTCTAGGGATAAACCATGGGGTGAGTGAAAGTCGTAGCTGGGAAAGCCTGGTCTTGAGGAGCTTGTACTTATGTCTCTATACACCCTGAAGCAACCAACCCCCACCTGCACCTGTGGTCTTGTTGTTTCTTTGGTCTCATGAGGGGACAGTAGCTCTGTCACTTACTTTTTGAGAGACAGTGTGGCAAAGTTAGGGAGAGCATGGGCTCTAGATCCAGACTCCCCATGTCTGCCACTTACTAGCCCTGTGACCTTAGGCAAGTTGTTGATGTCTCTGTGCACCAGGTTTCCCTGGTTGTAAAAGTTATCTGGCAGTCATCTCAAAACTTAATAGTTTGAGACAATGACCACGGGATTGCTGTTGGTCAGGAATTTGACTAGAACTCAGCTGGGAGAGCTTGTCTCTGCTCCATGTGGTGTTGGCTGGAGTGACCCAGTTGAGGCTGGAAGATCCACGATGGCCCTACTCACATGACTGAGCCCTCAGAGCTAGACATGGGCTGAGAGACCTTGGTTCTTCTCCATGCAACCTCTCTCTTTACATAGTCTCTACACACGTAGTGGTCTAGGCTAGGCTTCCTTGCATAGGAAAAGTCCGGAAGAAAAAAATATACTAAGACACTTCAATTATGTGTATTAAGGATGAGAAAGGATGGTAAGATCTAGAGTCTTTGTCAGTTTGGAAATTTGTGCTCACTCTGCACCTACAGTTCATCACACTGATCATTATTCAAGACATCTTTATCAACATAGCAGTTAGAACATTGCTTGCATAGCAGTTAGAACATTCCAAGAGAATGAAAATGGAAGCTGCAAGGCTTCTGCTAAGATCCGTCACCATTCCACTCCTATCCATTCTGCTGGACAGAGTGAATCACATGGCCAATACAGATCTCCAGGGAGGAGAAATGGGCTCCACCTCTCTCAGTGGGAAATGTGGCACACACAAACATGGATGGGAGGTCTTTACAAGAGTTAAATAATATAGGTGGAGTATTTAGGATAGTGCCTGGTACAGAGTTTGTGTTCACAAATGTTGTATTTTATTATAATATGATTATTCTGGTATCACTTCAGGAACAAATATAGTACGTGTTTACTTCCTGAATGAAGGGCTTCTCAGTACCACATGGAGGAGAGACAAACTCTCCAGGCTCAGCTCTACTCAAATTCCTAACCCACAGCAATCCAACAGTCATTGTTTCCAGCTATTAAGTTTTTAGTCATCAGTAAATCAGGGACTCCAGTGATGAATTTTCCCCTCTCAACCCGAGGCCATGTTCCATCTAGTCGTGGAATTCATGTGGACCATCCCTGGAGGTTTTCCATTTGTATCGCTGTGCGGTCTCAGCTTTCCTTCACAAGGGATACATCCATCATTTCCCTCTGCCCTCTCAGACTTTTTCCAGGGGTCACGTAGCTTGGAGGCTATTGACTCCACATTGACCCTGGCCTATTCTGAATTCTTCAGGTCACCATAGAGGTGGTCGACGGTCCTGACTCCGAAGCAGATAAAGATCAGCATCCGGAGAATAAGCCCAGCTGGTCAGTCCCATCCCCTGACTGGCGGGCCTGGTGGCAGAGGTCCCTGTCCTTGGCCAGGGCAAACAGCGGGGACCAGGACTACAAGTACGACAGTACCTCAGACGACAGCAACTTCCTCAACCCCCCCAGGGGGTGGGACCATACAGCCCCAGGCCACCGGACCTTTGAAACCAAAGAGCAGCCAGAATATGGTGAGTTTACCACCCAGTAATATAAAATTGGTGGGAAGAATAAATGAGGATGCTGTCTTGGACATGCAGCCAAGCAAAGCCCTGCTTAGAGCGTGTGGCTTTTGGTCTTCTGTGAGGCAAACCTCACAAAGGCTCTGTTCCGCAGAAGCCCGAAGGAGGCACCAGCAGCCACATTTTTCTGGAAAGATTGTAATTTTAAATCAAATCATAATCACTATACCAATTATCTTAAGAGAGAATTTTTTTAGGATCGTTGGGGTTCTTTCTGCCTTCCCCACCCCTCAAATTTCAGTTTTATTTCTAAACTGAAGAAATTATCCAATAAACTTGCTTGTATTTTTTACTGTAAAAATTCATCCTGAAAATCAATGTAGTGAAAGAGATGTATACGGCTGCTTCCTTTGACCAGGCGACTGTGTTATGTTTTATATTGGCAGTGGAGTGGTCCTGGGGAATCCACACCAACGGGTATGTCTCAGATCTTCAAAGTAACCCCTCCCCCAATAAATTTCAAAACTCCAAGTTGGGACTTCTGGTTTCCTGTGTTTTGGGAGTAGGATAAGTGAGGTAATACCTTCCAAATTCAGGGAGTTAAAATAATAAAAATTCATTTCTCACTTGAGTTGGGACGGGAGACAGGGTAGGAGAACTCAGCTCCACTCAACCATTCAGGGATCCAGCCTCCTCCCATTTTGGAGTTCCACCAACTGTTAGGGCCTGAGAGTTATCCCCTGGCTATTCTGTGTCCAGCTGGTATCCAGGGAAAGAAAGGGAGCTTGGAGAAGGAACACACACTCGTAAGGCCCTCGGCCTGGAGGTGACACACATCAGATCTACTGAAATTCTGTTGGGAAGACCTGGTCACATGTCCCACCTTGGTGCAAGGGAGGCTGGGAAATGTGTTCTATGTGTGTCCAAGAAAAAGAGGAAACCAATTTAGCAAGCATCTGGCCAGATTTAGTGGGGAATCAGGCAGTTTGTTATAAGAATATTTAATGTCTTACAAATGCACCCATCATCATGCTTTTCTTGTGGCTTCACGATGTGGACTTTGGAGTGAGCAGTGTATGAAGAGGATGACTTGTCTTGTACCATTTACATGCTAACCTTTATCCCCATTTTTCAACAGATAGACCAGTTGTGTATTAGAGACTCATTTTTTCTCATTAATAGGGAATTCTAAGCAACTTCCAAATCAGCAAAACAAAAATATTATTTTGCCACATCATCAGTTGTTCAACCAACATTTATTAAGGGCAAATGTTGTGTCCAGCACTATGCTGGGAACAAAAATGAGCAAGGCATAGTTTGTCCCCAGAACAGATCTCACCAATCTGTGGATCAAGGGAGAAAATTAAACAATAGAGCAAAATAGTGCCATGGTAGAGATATACATCAAATGCTAGGGTAACAGAAAGAAAACTCTATATCCCTTCCAGCCAGCGGGCTCATGAAACCTTCACCTTTCCCAAAGGAAGTCGAGTTATCTGCTTTCCAAGAGGAAGGACTTGGGATAATAGCCAACATTTAAATAGTACTTACCATGCACTAGTCCCTGTTCATGGCATTTCACATATATTATTTCATTTAATCAGCTCTCTGAGGCAGATACTGCACTTTACAGATGGGAAAGCGAAAGCCTGGAAAACTTAAGCAACTTAACCTGGAGGGCTAAGACCTGAGACTCACCCCAGGCAGTCTGGGTCCAGAATCTGTCCTCTTGACCACTATACAATTCTGCCTTTCTGGGGAAAAAAGTCGCACACCCTTTAGGACAGCAGAAGGATCTAGAAATGAGTGCTTAGGTTGGAAGATAGGAATGGGAGGAAAAGATCAGTGCCATTGAATGAGAGAAGCACAGAGGACTGCTTGATGCCAGCCTGACATTGCACAGCTTTTGTGGCTTCACCTGTTTGCCCAGCCCACACAGAACATTGTTTCTGAGAGTAGAGCTCAGACACCTGGCATCAGAATCATTCAGCTGCATGTTTACAAATGCCAATCTTGGGCCGCAACCCTTTCCCTATATACCTCAAAGTGTGGCCCCCAGAACCAGCACCACTAGCATCACGTGGAAATGCAAATGTTTCAAGCCTGACTCCACACCTACTGAGTCAGACACTCTGGAATAGGACCCAGAAATCTGTTTGAACAAGCCCCCCAGGCACTCTGCTGCATTGAGCACCTCTGTTTGAGATGAATGGTTCTCCACCTTGGTTGCTCATTATACTCACCTGGAGAATTGTTTAAAATCCCAATGCCTAGACCTCTCCCCAAACCAGGTGAATTGGGATCTCTGGGGATGAGTCCCAGGCATCGTTGTCTTTTAAAGCTCCAAGGATGACTTCAGTGTTAAGCCCAGGTTGAAGGCCACTGCTTTCCATCTCCTGAATGAGAAGGTCTAGAAGTGACACCTGGAGTCCGTTGTTGTTTGTGTCTTTGTTTCTTTCCTTTTTCAATCAGGGTCACCAGATGATTCTCTTGCACACTGAAGTTTGAAGACCACCACTAGAAACAACTTTTTAATCTAAAGCCTTTACAGAGTACAGTTTGCTGAATTTATGAGCATTAAGAACACCCCCTCTATTTCCATCTTGAGGCTAGAATTTGCTCTACGGCAATTACTGTGGCTACCTCAGCCACCCGCACCCCCAGCCTCCTAGACCTAGAGTACCATTGAGCTCCCCACCTCAGGAGCTCACAGCATGCCTGGGCCATGGAGAAGCTCCCATCCTGTATTATTTCAAAGCACTTCCTAGTATCTTCCCCATCATTAGACTGGACATCGGGATTGCTGCTTTATAAATAAAGTCGTGTTCTGTACGGTACCTCTAAAGCAGTGCTTCTCAGACTTTCATACGTGAATAGCCCCAGCGGCTTGTTAAAATGCACTTTCGATGCAGGAGGTGTAAGAAAAGGGCAGAAGCCTGGGTGAAACTGAGACTGCTGGCCCTCCGACCACACTTTGAGTAGCAAAACTCTATACCCATTGTAGGTGCTTAGTAGCATTTGGCAGAATGAATGAATGAGTGATCATTGCGTCCCAGGATAGTCACATTCTGGAATTCATCTTTTCCAGAATTCCATACAGCATCAGATAAACTGAGAATTCCCCTTTTCTTTCTGTTTTCTTTATTTTTCTTTATTTATTTATTTATTTTTTAAGACCTGGGTCTCGCCCTGTTGCCCAGGCTGGAGTGCAGCAGTGTGATCAGAGCTCACCAAAGCCTCCAACTCCTGTGCTCAAGCAGTCCTCCCACCTCAGCCTCCAAAAGTGCTGGGATTTTTATCCCACAGACCCACTTTTATTGCAGTCAACAGGAAACTTGGAGCAATTTCTAAGTATTTGTCCCTATATTGGGTGCTGTTGTGCAGGAAACAGAAAGAGAACATATCACCCAGGAAGGAGAGGTTCATGCAACAGCAAAGTAGTGCAAGTCACTGTATCTTGGGGCTCGCAGCCTCGTCGGAGACAGGCTAAAATTGCCACAGGAGCTGGCCTTCATGGAGGAGATAGATCTCAGAGTTTTGAAGGTAGAATTTTTAGTAAGAATTTAAATATTTGTCCGCAAGGAGTATTTCTAAAAATCCTAGGTGAAATACATATAGGATACAATGGCATCTGTAGAATAAATTACAAAGTACACAACAGAAGACAGACCTCACTTGTGATGATGAAAACACATGTGGTGATGCTGTGAGTCGGCTCAACTGTGGAAAGTATGTGTTTGAGATGCTGCATTTTAAATCCTTTCTGTGTAGATACTTGGAGTATCCAGGGCAAAGAGAGAGTTCCAAATAAATATATATATATTTTTTTGTCTAACAGTAGTCTACCATTTCTGGAACTGTTTAGAATAGCCCACATAATAAAATTACATAGGTACTGCTTATCGTTACCTGGGTTAGGACTCAGTTCTTTGAAATTCTCTAACTGGTCGTGATCCTATCTTAATAGAAGATTTCAGTGATTTTTTTTTCAGTTGTTTTTCTTTATAATGTTGAATTATGGCCATGTAAGTGGGTATCTTAAAGACAGAGCAACTTGGGCCATAATCAAAACTGCTAGAATAACACCAAGCTATGGAACAGGATATGGCGGGAGCAGACAGAAATTAGATCTAATTCCAGCTCAGCCAAGTTTGAGCTGTGTGACCTTAGGCAAGTACCCTAACCTCTCTGAGCCTCAGTCTCCTTGTCCATAAAAAGATGATGTTTCCACCTACCTCACAGGGTTATTGTAGGAGTTAAATCAGTAGATAGACAGGGCAGCTGGTTAAAGCAGGCCCTCAGTAATCTTGGATTACTTAGACACTGTCATCTTGGATTAATGGTGCAGGTTTACTAGTGGCCAAGTCAAGACCCAAGTCACTTCAGTTGCCCCACCACTGTGACCGGCCCACAGAACTCTAGTGCCCTGAAACTATGAAAAGACTACTTTAAAACTCCAGCGGCATCCTTGAAACCCAGCTCTCAGCCCACTGCACTCAGGATAGTTTTGTTTCCTCCTTGAGTTATTTGATGTCACAGCCAGTGGCTGTCAAAGCACCATATAAATGCTCCCAGGAGCTGTTTTTTCCTGCCGTTGTCATTATATTTGCGATTATAGCTGCTCACATTGATTTTCTGCTCTGAGCAGTGGCCCCTGGTAGGTGAGCAACTGAGAACAGGCTTGTTTTATTATAGCAGAAAGGAGCACTGCCCTCAATGATTTGTACCTGTCAGAAATTCCCTTTCTGTTCTTTGAAGACATTAAACAAATAGAAATCCCCAAGAGGAGGGTCTTTGCCGGGACGTTGATGTGGGCCCATGTGCTGTGAAAGCTTCAGGGGAGTGAGCTCACATACACACTTCTTCCTAGGAGGCAGTTTCACTTCATTGCCAGCCTCAATAGAAATAATTAACCACATGGCGAGTTCTATGCCTGACTTTGGGGGACCCATATGAAAAAAAAGTTTGGAAATAAAATGGCTTTGTGAGCATTTAAAATAAAGACGTGGAGAAAGCCACTTACTGCAATCATAAATCCTTAACGGCTTCAGAGTCTGGCAGCTGTCTAGAGAGCATATTTTAGGGAGGATTTTATGGGGTATTTGTAACAGTTAGCTTTTGCTGCTTAGAAAACCACCCCCAGGCCAGGCATGGTGACGCATGTCTGTAATCCCAGCACTTTGGGAGGCCAAGGCAGGAGGATTGCCTGAGGCCAGGATTTCAAGGCTAGCCTGGACAACAACCTCATCTCTACAAAAATTTTTTGAGAACCTTGGCCAGGCATGTTGGCACATGCCTGTAGTCCCAGCTACTCAGGAGGCTGAGGCAAGAGGATTGCTTGAGCTGAGGAGTTCAGGGCTGCAGTGAGCCATGATGGTGCCACTGTACTCCAGCCTGGGTGACAGAGTGAAACTCTGAAACAGCCAAAAAAAGAAAAAAAAAAGGGTGGGTGGGGTGAAGAAAGAAAAGCCACCCACAAAATTAAAGGAGTGAAAGAGTTCTCTCTCTCACGAATCCATGGGTTGTCTGGACTCTTCTGGTCTGGTCTGGTCTGGTCTGGTCTGGTCTGGTCTGGTCTGGTCTGGCTTGGCTGGGGCTGGATGGTTTAGGCTGGCCTCACTCACAACGAGGGGTGCCCAGCTGTGTAGATGCTGTATTGACATGGCTGGGGCCTCTCTCCACTGGCCCCTCCTGCTCCAGGAGGCTAGCCTAGGCCCTTCACGCTTGGTGGAAGAGTTCCCTGCATCAAGAGGGAATGCATGGGCACTTTGTATACCTCAGCTGGCATCCTATTTGCTATTATCCCATTGGCCAAAGCAAGTCATGTGGCCCATCCTGGAATCAGCCTGAGAGGGGAGTAGCCAAGGGAATGGATTTAGAAAGAGGAATTATGGGCATGATTTTTCACACAGTCTGACACAATATTAATGTTTAATAATTTAGGTCCAAGAAACTATAACAAGAAATCACCTCATGCAGGGATTCCAACACAAGTCTTATAGAGAGTTTAATGCTAAAATCTCAAAACTCAGGGGTGATGTCTCTCCAAATTTGCTGATTGCAATAATGGAGAGGCAAGGCTGCATGAGATTTCTGGATAGTGGAGGTCCCTTTGCTTTTGCAAAGCCAAGGACACTACTTGGCATCAGTGTGTTATGTCTTATGCTGGTACCCACCCCACAGGTGATGCAAACTCTCCCTAGAGGATTTAATAAGACTTCTTCTGACTTACTCACTTTCCGTTTTTATGAATAAAAAACATTATAATCTTTACTTTTGACTTTTTTTAGCTGTTATTCCCTTTAACAAAATCTGGCCTCAGTGGTACGTGCAGGATGTGACTGGGTATGTGCTCATGTGCATATGACCCGCTTCACCTGGATGCTTCTCTGACAAGTGTGCAATTGTGGCTTGTTCCAGGCACCTCTCTGGTGCTCTTGGGGAGGTGACAGAGAGACAGTGGACTGCAACGTTCTCAGTGGGAACAGTGACTGCCCCTACCACAGTGGTTTCTCCATCCAGAAGCAACTTGTCTCTCCAGTCCTTCTGTGTGATGCCTAATAAGAGATGGTGGAGATGAAAGAAGCTAATGCCAGGGAAGGCAGCCCAATCTCCTGACACAGAGCAGTAGTTTCAAATATCTGCTTAGCTGTGTGGTTGCAAAACCATTTCTTAGTAGAAAAATCAAAGTTCAGAAAAATTCTTTTTTGGGGGATCGGGAGGAAAATAGATGGGGCCCCAGGGGCAGATGAGATGGGAGCAAGCTCTCCACTCAGAGTTAGGGAGGAGGCCACAACCATGAAATCCACCCCCCACCACCCCACTTCTCCAATACCGCTTAGTGGACTGAGGAGGCTCCACAGCTCTGGGTTTCCCTGAGGCATGTTCAGAGTGAACGCCACGTAAACAACAGCCTGGAAGGCTGGCACGAGCCCACAGTTCAGGTAGAAGCATGTGTAGACTACATTCCTGCCAGGCCTATGTAATAACAATCGCCACAACCTGCTATGAACAGAGGGCACTCCCTCCCGGCAAGGGGCATGCCTTTAGCTCCACACTTGGCACCAGCAGAGGCCCCAAGGCTGTAGGAAGATAAACCAGGAGAAACTGTCACAGAGCAGAGGTGCTGCAGAAAGAATCATGCTTTAGAGAGAAAGGGCTTGGTGCTAGAGCCCTGCTTTCCCTTCTGTCAACCAGTGACCTTGAACCAGGCATCCTACCGCTCCAGGACTTTACTTTTGGTAAGAGGAACTCAGTTTGACAGGTGTATTAGTCTATTCTCATACTGCTCATAAAGACGTACCCGAGACTGGGTAATTTATAAAGGAAAGAGATTTAATGGACTCACAGTTGCACATGGCTGGGGAGACCTCACAATCATGGCAGATGGCAAAGGAAGAGCAAAGGGATGTCTTACATGGTGACAGGCAAGAGAGAGCTTGTGCAGGGGAACTCTCATTTATAAAACCATCAGATCTCGTGGGACTTATTCACCGCCACGAAAAGAGCATGGGGAAACTGCCCCCATGATTCAGTTATCTCCAGCTGGCCCCGCTCTTGACACATAGGAATTATTACAATTCAAGGTGAGATTTGGGTGGGGAGACAGGGAGACAGAGCCAAACCATATCAATAGGGTACCAACCTCTCCCACACCTCTCATGCCCAAGGCCCCTATTTCCTGGCCTACTTTTCCTTTTTGCACAGCACTCATCAATTTCTAACATGCCATCTAATTCACTTATTTTTTGTGTTTATTGATGAGTGTTTCTCTTTTCTCAGTAAAATATTAGTTCCTCCAGGGCAGGGATCTTTGAAAGTTGTACTTACTAGTGTATCTCATATACCTAGAATTGTGCCTGACATACAAAAAGGGTTCAATAGGTATTCACTGGATGGATGTTGAGTAATGACCTTGAGGGATGATTTCTAGCTTCACCATTAATGTATCAGTAATCTATTGCTACACGGAACAAAGTATCCCAAAGTTGGTGGCTTAAAACAACAACCGTTTATTATTTATCATGATCCTGTGGCTCAAGAGTTCAGACAGGGCCACTGGGTAGGTACTGTGCTCCTGATGGCACCAGCTGCATTCAGCTGTCCACTGGGAATGGCCAGAAGGCTTGAGAAGGCTTTGCTCACATGTGTGGTGTCTCCGTGGTCCTTCATGTGGTTCCTCTCTTTCCACGTGATGCCCCATAATTCACAGGTCTGGCATGAGCCTCTTTCACAGTAACTGGATTCCCCACAGCAAAAGCCAGAAGCTGCCAGACCTTAAGGTCAAGGCCAGCCCAGGTTCTAGAGAAAATAGGTTCTCCTCTCTCTCTCTTTCTCTCTATATGTCAATGAGAGGCTATAAGCACAGAGAGGGAAGGAACTGAGGGTGGTTACCCTTGGAATCTGCCTAGCATATTATCCCATGCTGCGCAAACATATGCATTCTCAGTAAGCATTTTCTGGGCACCTTCTAGGGATGTACGGATCACCACAGTGCCCAAAACCTCCTTGCTGTCACAAAGCTGATCCCTAAATGAGCACTGGAGCCATAAACCTTTTAGCTCCAGCTTAAAAGTCCTCTCCAGCAACCCCCTCCCACAGCAAGAATGATAGAAGTGAATAATTGACAGGCTGCTTGATGGGGAGATTGGGAGACTCTTTGGCCAAAGTTGATGAGCATCTCCCTGGCTCTCTTCCAGATTCCACAGATGGTGAGGGTGACTGGAGTCTCTGGTCTGTCTGCAGTGTCAGCTGCGGGAACGGCAACCAGAAACGGACCCGGTCTTGTGGCTACGCATGCACTGCAACGGAATCGAGGACCTGTGACCGTCCAAACTGTCCAGGTGCGTTCGCCTGAGTGTGTAGCTCCAAGTTCAAGGGGAAAGCTTTTTAATGTATTATTAAAAACTTAGTAAAATTGTCTTTTTAAAAGATGTAACTACTTTTCTTTTGTTGTGGTGGTTGCTGTTGTTGTTTTTGTTTGTTTGTTTCTGAGATGGAGTCTCTGTCTGTCACCCAGGCTGGACTACAGTGGCACAATCTCGGCTCACTGCAACCTCCGCCTCCTGGGTTCAAGCAATTCCCTGCCTCAGCAAATCCCTGCCTCAGCCTCCTGAGTAGCTGGGATTACAGGCATACACCACCATGGCCAGCTAATTTTTGTATTTTTTTAAGTAGAGAAGCGGTTTCACCATGTTGGCCAGGCTGGTCTCAAATTCCTGACCTTGTGATCTGCCCGCCTCGGCCTCCCAAAGTGCTGGGATTATAGGCGTGAGCCAAGATGTAACCACTTTTCTAATAAGACTTCTGACCAGAGTGAGTCAGGAGGTAATTGATGAGCTGAATGGATTTTCTGAGTCTTATGCACAATTACAGTGGCCGTGACCTAAAAGACAATGCCGCATTGTACTTATTTAATTTAGAGGAGGGACTCTGGTTAGACTGGGTTTTTGATGTGGGATTTGTTGTGCCTTGAAGAGAAACAGAAGGCAGACACTCATGGTCTGATGAGGAAGCCACGATGAGAGGCTTGACAGCCATCTACAGGAAAAAGACACAGTTCCATACCAGAGAGTTGCCAAAGGCTCCCAGGAGCACAACCTGGGGCATCTTGGTAGTCAGCTATCACTTTATACTGCGTTGTCAGTGCTTCAAAAACTAAACTAATTGCACACTTGGTGAGAGGTCATGTTGAGAGTCAACAATAATTGTGATTGACTGTAGCAGTGGTTGTCAAACTATGGCCAGGTCTGGCTCGAGAACTGTTTTTGTGTGTCCCATACATTTTTAAAGTGTTGTGGAGAGAATAAGAAAGAGAAGGAGGAGGAAGAAGAATAAAAGGAGAAGGGCATGGAGGAAGAGAAGGAGAAGGAGGAGGAGAAAAAGGAGGAGAAGGAGGAGGGAAGGAGGAGGAAAAGGAGGAGGAAGCTGCAACCAAGACCATATGTGACCCACAAAACCTAAAATATTTACCCTCTGACCCTTGACAAAAAAGCTGAGTAACTCCTGGTGTATAGTCTTACTGTGTATTTCCCATTGCCAGGTAGAATACCAGCCTAAAATAATATCTTAGAGCCTTTCAAGAAACCACACATTCCAAATGGCTTCGGCTGAAAAAAATTTCAGAGACAGAAAATCTGATCCCCGCACCCCAGACTTCCTTTTTCTACCTCTAGACACTCTGTTCTCCAACCAGAGACATTTGGAACAAAGGACAAATGAAAGCACAAAGGCGTTTCTGAGGAGAGGGAGGAAGAATCAGATTGGAATGAATGTGTATGTTAGCAAAAGGGGACATGTAGAAAACGGGGCTGAAATGCAAGAAGTGGCGGTTCTGGCTCCATGTCAGCCATGCAGATGGATTTCAAAACAGTGGAGCAACCATTACGGTGCTTTTCCTGACTTTCTCATGCTCATTAGGATAAGCTGAGCTGGAAGCCTGGTGGGTGGAATCTGGATGTATAGAAAAAAGCAATAAATAATAACAATATGAGGAGGACGGAGAGGGAAACAGGAAGGAAATGAAAAAGAGAAGAAGAATATGAAGTAAAAGAAGATGATGAAGGTAAAAAGATGATGCAAAAGAAAATGACAATAAAGGTGAAGAAGAAAAAATAAAATAGATGACGAAGAAGATATTTTGAGTACTTAAGTGTCAAGCAAATGGCTAAAGTCCTTATAGGTATTATTTTGTTTAGTTTTCACAATAACTTAATGAAATAGGTATTTACAATTGTATCCATTTGACAGCTGTAGAAACTGAGGCATTAACTTGCCTGGAGTCACACAGACAGCAAGTGATCAACCTGGAATTTGAATCCGGACAGTCTGATTACAGAGTTAATATTCTTAATCATTAAACTCTTTGGTCTTTACCAAGAGAAGGGTATTGGAATCAGCCAATGCTGTCAATGGACACAGACAGCATTTGAAGTCAAGGTTTGGGGGCTTGCCTGTTGTTTTCTCTTCCAGAGCTCCCATCCAGACTCAAAGTGGTAGGTTTAGGTACCTTGTCAGGGGAAGGCTCCCCTCTGCCTCCATTTACAAATGTTTCCTTCCTGTTTTCTGTCACCGCGGAGAGCAGTGTGACCAGGAGCCCTCTTCACACCTTTTCTTCTCGTCTGTCCTCACCCTCCTTCCATCCTTTCTGCCTCCCAGTTCCTGGCTATTGCAGCTTTTCTGGGCTCCCTTGGAACATGAAGGATTTCCTTTTCCAGGATCTCTTTCCTTGTTTGATTCGTTGATTCCCAGCTTTCCTGGAAAGACTCATGGGGCAAAGTCCCCCTGGCCTAGCAGTTATTACACTGTAAAAGTTTGTCCTGTAGGTCAGCCCTGCAAATAAGTTTGAGGTGCCTCACATAAAATCAGAGAGCTCCTTAAAGGAAATCAAGTCAGGGAAACCAGCAGGGAAGTCCAAGGCTCACTAGCAAATGTTACCACAGCGCCTCACTCCCTCCTCTTCTTATTGCTTTAGCTTGCACCGGATTCCTGCTTGTAAAGGAAGCTTGGTTAGGGGTGGCCATTTGGGTGAGCCAGTAAGTTTGAATAGAGCTGGGTTCAGTTCCTCAGAGCAAATTATGGGAAGCCCAGCTTTTTCTTTCCGAAGCATCATCAACAATGTCCTAGAATATGAGCTAACTCTTCTTGGCTATGCATTGTAGCATCTTCAGTGAGCTAGACAAAGAAAGAGCAAGACAGATATTCAAGGGAAAACTATCACCTAACACTTCCCACTTACTGCTCTAAGTACTTTCTTTACACCAACTCATTTCATTATTTCAACTCTAGGAGGTAGGGCAATTTGTTCTCCCCACGTACAGATGTAAAAACTGAGGCACACAAAAGTTCACTGGCTACCCCAAGGTCACGTGGCTAGTAATGATTTCAACTCTCACAGTCAGTCATTAAGAACAAGATATTAACCACTACGTTCTATTGCCTCTGGTTTAGTTCATCACCCTGACACCATGCTGGCATGTGTCCCCCACTGCCCAAATCCCCATCCGCGGGCCCAGTGAGTGAGTTCCTAAGGACTCATTCAGGCACATTTGGATCTGATTTCATGCTGCCAGTGTATCTTGGGTTTTAATATAGTTTCTGCACTACTACCTGCTTTTTACTGTTTCCTCTGTTGGCAAGTTTCTGCCCGTGAGTAGTAATGAATACAAAAAAGGCTTTGTTCGGGTGTATTTATTTTGTTATTGTTGGGGGGGGAGATAACTTTCCATATAATGATGGAAAAATGAGCTCTTGTCTGTGTTTAGGAATTGAAGACACTTTTAGGACAGCTGCCACCGAAGTAAGTCTGCTTGCGGGAAGTGAGGAGTTTAATGCCACCAAACTGTTTGAAGTTGGTAAGAAGATGTTTTTCTTTTTTAATCCAAAGATTGACTTAGTGCCTCGGAGATTCCTTTTGCCTTTGCAGTGCCATCCTTGGATCCACGTAAATGTTTCATTTTCCTTTTCTGGGGTCCAGTGCTCCCAGCATGTGTCTTGCTTGCTGAATATACTTCAAGCAAGAGAAAACAGTCCTGAGCCTCCTCCACTGGACCGAGCGCTTCTGGGTTCACTCTGCTCTCTATGCAGTCTTCACAGCCAGAGGCAGATGGGGCCCATCTCTCCTCTTAGCACAGAATAAGCCCATAGCAGGGGCTCAAGTCACATGGAATCTGTTCTTACTCAGCCTTCATTGGGTGTCCTCAAGAAAATCAAGAAATGGTGCCCTCAGTTCTCCAGCAGAGGGAGGGAGGGAGGGGAAGAGGGAATTTTCTCAAAATGTTGCACCTCCATCCCCTGCAAGCATTTTTCATAAACCTTTGGTACATTCTGCTACTTGTCCACTAGAAAATGCTAGAGCAAATGCAATAAATGTGAAGCAAACAAAATGGAAAGTGACTCTTCAGGTGCAAGGTGCAAGCTTACTTTTTAAAAATAGCTTCATGTGCTTCTCTATGTACTTAAGGATTGTAGAAGGGTAAAATTCCTTCTACCCCATATCTTTTAGCCACCCAAAAGTTCTTACTTAGCTGCTTCACATCTGCCCTGCCTCCTCAGCCAAAATTTAGCAGTCCTGAGTCCTTTTTTTTCATAGCCCAGCTATTTGGGAGCTGATTTGGTGAACAAAAAATGTTCCTCAAATGCCTATTGGGGTCAGGTAATGGGGTCAGGTAAGCATCCAAGTAGAACAAATCTAGAATAAAAGGAAAGACAAAAAGAAAGTCTGGAGGAAAATAATGGTTCTAGCACTATGATGAAAAGAAAATGAGTCTGGGCACAGGACTCACGCCTGTAATCCCAGCACTTTGGGAGACCGAGGCAGGTGGATCACCTGAGGCCAGAGGCCAGGAGTTCGAGACCAGCCTGGCCAACATGGTGAAACCCCATCTCTACTGAAAATATAAAAATTAGCTGGGCATGGTGGCAGGCGCCTGTAACGCCAGCTACTCTGGAGGCTGAGGCAGGAGAATCATTGAATCCAGGAGGCAGAGGTTGCAGTGAGCCAAGATCGCGCCACTGAACTCCAGCCTAGGCAACAAGAGCAAAACTCCATCAGAAAGAAAGAAAGAGAGAAAGAGAGAGAGAGAGAAAGAGAGAGAGAGAAGGAAGGAAGGAAGGAAGGAAGGAAGGAAGGAAGGAAGGAAGGAAGGAAGGAAGGAAGGAAGGAAAGAAAGAAAGAAAGAAAAGAAAATGAAACAGCTACAGTGTCGGGGGCAGTAGAGAATGGTAAAGTCTGTGACAAAATGAAGAGCTTTATCCAAAGGGTCGGCCATGATGTGGTCACTATGGAATGAGGACCCACCCAGTATTGCCGTGTTCTGGGTTTCTAAGAGAGACCTGAAATCTTGATTTTGCCAGATTACATCTTAACTTTTTAATGCTTGATAGAAATTTATTTTAAAAACAAATCTAATCAGAGATGTCTATGAGCCAAACTGGATGCAGTTTGGAAATTCAGTGTCACGAGGGCCTTCACCTCACCCCTCCAATCCCTTCACATACATATGATCAAATGCATTTAACAGGAACCATCAGCAAATACAATGCATTTGATTGAAAAATAGAAACGACTTTAAAGGCAAGACTTTGACATAAAGTGGTAGAACCTTAAAGGCATTCTTCTGAGGCAGAAAGTTTCTCAGGCCTCTTCATATCACACCCCACAGGCAGGCAGCATCTAGCTGTTTTGCAGAACACAGCCCAGATGCACAAGGCCACATTGGCATGTGGCTAAGGACACCAGAGCTGAGTAGACATGGTGTCTCAGTCAGGGTCCAGGCAGGAAAGAACATGGCACACTCAACTTAGGTAACTGAGGGGCCTTTGGTGAGGGACTGCTTGCAAAGGTACAAGCAGAGTGGAAGGATTGAACTTTCATTTTGTCAATGACTGCTCAGAGAGGAGGCCACAGTCACAGCCTATCCCAGCTGGCAGCACCTAGACACTGTTGGGTGCACCCTCTAGGTTCCCTCCCACTTAATCCTCTCTGCAACTTTCTGAGACAAGTGCTATTTTTATGCCCAAATTAGAGATGAGAAAACCGAAGCACAGCAAGGTAAAATACCTCCCTCAAGTCGCAGAGCTCCTGAAAGTTGAGTTGCAATTCAATCCCGGGCTGTTCAGCATGCGATCCCACACTTTGCCTTTCGCCAGGCCTTTCTGAGTTCATAAGATGTGCCCCATTTTTCTCTTTCTCGTTTCCCTGACAAGTGCCCAGAGCCCTCTTGCAAGCTGCCCCTCATCCTAACCATGTGATTTCCACCCACAACGCCATCAGCCTCCCAGGCTCCTGGGTCAGAGCTGGAGTCACTGCTGATGTCTTCCTCTCTTTACTCCAAAGTCCACCAGCCACCAAGGCCTGGCAGCTGTAACTCTCTGACCTCTTCTGATCCCAGCTGCTCTTTCCTCCCAGAGTATTTCACCTGGACCCTCCCGGTCGTTATCGGCTCTGAATTCATTTTCTTACTGCACAGCTCAGTTAATAGCTCACTATCATTTACAAACTTTCCGTGGCTCCCTAGTACCCGCTGAACCAGCCTAAACTGAACAAGACCGCCATGATCTGACACTAACAAGCTTATATTCCTATACCTTCTGCTGCCATGAAACTGAACATGTCATGCCTCAGCCCCAGACATCCCCAACAGATTTTTTCCTGCATAACCTTAGTTTGCACAATGAACGCTTACCTGGAGATCCTTCGCTTGCCCTTCCTCCATCTATGCTGTTGCAGTCTGTGTCCATTAGACATTTCCAAGACCCAGACACCATGATGGGATTAGACATGCAAGAGATTTTTTGAGGAAACGCCCAGAAAAGATAAAGAGCAAGGCAGCAGGACTAGGCAGGGAGAGCTTTCGGACCAAGGTGCAGGCCTGACTCCTACAAAACAAAGCAAGGCAGGCTCAGCCATGCTGATGGGGAATCCCAGCAAAGTTGCCTGTTGGAGGAGACCCTTGTCGGGCGGTTCCCCTACCATGCTCAGCCATTGGCCAAGAGCAGCCAGAGGGCAGATAGGGCCTTGATGTTCAAATCACGATAGATCCAAAGGTGCAACCTGGAGGCTGCCAGTCAACAAAGCACCCACAGCAGGTTCCCTTATGGGAGCTCTGAGCAGGACACTTGTGGCTGTCACATAGCCCTGACATGGCCTAGGAGCAACCTGGTGTCACATGCTCCTTGAAGCAACCCTGACTTCCCCTGTTAGAAATGACCTTGCATTTTTGGACACCCCTGGGGCTTTTTGCCTTTGCCTCCTTTAACGCACCCCACATTCCACCACTGTTGGCTTCCTTAGATATGCCTCATCTTACCCACCGCAGCTCACTGGGGCAGATGACCCGCCCACTCACTGGGCTGCCGGTGACCAGCCCTCATTCCCTCCACCCACAGCATGTCCTTGCACCTCTAACTGACAACCCCTGTGTGCCTTTGCCTGAGGTCTTTCTCTGTTCCGGAGCCCAGCTGCGCATGAATGCACAGGGCATTCCTAGCTGGAAGTCCAGGACCAGTCCCCTGTTGGTGATGAATGGGAGCCGGTGGATAAAAACTCAGATCCCCATCAATAAAAACAAATCTAGACTCAGTAAGGAGAGGCTTTATTCAAAGGATTATTGCAGGGAGGCGGGGGATGTTATCTCCGTATTACTGCAGTGGGATGAACGATGTGACCAGAAGATCTGCAGGCATCTCAAGGGTTAGGCAAGGAGCGTTTCCTTTTATAGAGAAGTAAGTAAGGGAAAGCGAGATGAAAGGGTGGCGTGATCAGATAGTAGATTGGAGAATGCTCTACCCTGAAGCCAGCCTCTTTCCAAAAGGGATCCTTCAGGAGAGACTGTGCTGGTTTAGGCTGAGGGTGGGCCAAAGTCCTGGGAACTGGGTGAAGGAGAGAAGCTTCATCAAAGTTTGGTTAAGATACATTTTGTCAGCCAGGCGCAGTGGCTCACACCTGTAATCCCAGCACTTTGGGAGTTTGAGGCGAATGGATCATGAGATCAGGAGTTCAAGACCAACCTGACCAACATGGTGAAACCCCGTCTCTACTAAAAATACAAAAATTAGCCAGGTACAATGTCAGGTGCCTGTATTCCCATCTACTCGGGAGGCTGAGGCAGGATAATTGCTTGAAGCCGGGCAGCAGAGGTTGCAGTGAGCTGAGATCGTGCCACTGCACTCTAGCCTGGGTGACAGAGTGAGACTCCATCCACAACCCTCCCCACCCCACCAAAAAAAGATGCATTTTCTTCTGATTAATCAGTGAGGACAAGCAGTTTTTGAGGCAAAGAAAGGGAATTTGTGCTTCTGGCCTTGTCACAGGTGAACAAAGCAGACATCCGTGAGTCTTTTCTAAGTCCTATGGGGAAAGGGGGTTCTCTGCAGTAAGCTGTTTTCCAGAATGCAGAAGGGCTGGGGGCTCCCAATCTTCACTGTTTCCAGGATCACAGGACTTGGGTAAAGTTTAACATTGTTTCAGATAGGAAAATGCTGAGGCATGAGGCTTCCCAGATCCCAGTAGAAGTAACCAGTTCTTTACAGTGGTTACTTGTTTGCTCCACACCCTGTATTAACTGCTCTCTCTTCTCTGTCTAATTCCCCTGCTCCCCTGCCTCTGTTTCCTGAAATCACTTCCCCAAAAAATCATTTTCACTGGAATCTTTTTGTCTCAGGGTCTGGGGTAACCCAAACTAGGACACTAAACCTGAGGTCCTGGAATCAGATGACTGAGGGACCGAGAGATCACCCATAAATGAAAGGATCAAGTAGGAGCTGTGCTGAGCTGGGGACCTTCGGCCCTGTCCATGGAGGGGTCACCATTCACCTGTTCACAGGATCATTTGTTCCCATGGGAGAATGCAGGACCAGCATAGATCAATCTTTTGGTTTTTCAGATAAAACCACAGATACACATTTATAATTGAAATAACTAATTCTTACATATTGGCAACCAATCAATTATTTTTAATACTGAAAGAACCAAACACAACCCCTCTGGGGCTACATTTTGACCCAGGCCTACAGGTCGCTGGCCTGTGACCCAAATCTTAAGATCCCTAAAAGCAAGTGCCCCAGGCTCCTTCCTCTTTGAGGCACCTTGCCCTGTGAATTTGCAGTCAGTGATAGTTATATGCCTCAGATTAAGAGGTTGGGGGAACCAGTCTGTGTGTGGCAAAATCAAAACTGAGTCCTACAAATCTTCCTTTGGGGCCTTTTCCATCACATCATCACTTATTTCTTTATATTTTTATTTTTTATTTTTATTATTTATTTATTTATTTATTGAGACAGAGTCTTGCTCTATTGCTCAGGCTGGAGTCCAGTGGCACAATCTCAGCTCACTGCAACCTTCTGCCTCCCAGGTTCAAGTGATTCTCCTGCCTCAGCCTCCTGAGTAGCTAGGATTACAGGCACGTGCCACAATGCCTGGCTAATATTTTGTAATTTTAGTAGAGACGGGGTTTCACTTTGTTGGCCAGGCTGGTCTCAAACTCCTGACCTCAGTGTTTTAAGATGATCCGCCCGCCTCAGCCTCCCAAAGTGCTGGGATTACAGGCATGTGCCACCACGCCTGGCCTCATCACTTATTTAGAGGGGAGATTCCAGTAATTCTGAATTCTTAAGTTAGTTAGGAGTGATAATCGGGTCATGATTATTTAGGAAAATATCCTCTTTTTTGTAGATGCTTACTAAAATTTAGGAGTAATATGTGTTTCCACACAATTTTTTAAAAAGATAAAGCAAATATAATGATAGTTAAATCCAGGTGATGAAATATGGGTAGTCATTGTATAAAAATATTCTCTACTTTTCTGTGTGTCTGAAAATTTTATAATATAAAGCGGGGCATTTAGAGGAAGTCTTGTGAATAACGAAGTTCCCAAGTTCGAGGGACGTGAGAACCGCCATCCACCTCTGATGGTTCCAGGGGGCTGCAGGGGTCTCTGGCTCTAGGAAAGGAGTTGTTGACTTTAGTGTCCTCCTGCGGGCCCTCAGGAGCAGCCTGGTGTAACATGCCCCTTGAAGCACCTCCTGTGGGCCGGTTGTGCATGCGGTAAGAGGGTTTCTCTTTGGCCTTTTCCAGACACAGACAGCTGTGAGCGCTGGATGAGCTGCAAAAGCGAGTTCTTAAAGAAGTACATGCACAAGGTGATGAATGACCTGCCCAGCTGCCCCTGCTCCTACCCCACTGAAGTAGCCTACAGCACGGCTGACATCTTCGACCGCATCAAGCGCAAGGACTTCCGCTGGAAGGACGCCAGTGGGCCCAAGGAGAAGCTGGAGATCTACAAGCCCACGGCCCGGTACTGCATCCGCTCCATGCTGTCCCTGGAGAGCACCACGCTGGCGGCGCAGCACTGCTGCTATGGCGACAACATGCAGCTCATCACCAGGGGCAAGGGGGCGGGCACGCCCAACCTCATCAGCACCGAGTTCTCCGCGGAGCTCCACTACAAGGTGGACGTCCTGCCCTGGATTATCTGCAAGGGTGACTGGAGCAGATATAACGAGGCTCGGCCTCCCAACAACGGACAGAAGTGCACAGAGAGCCCCTCGGATGAGGACTACATCAAGCAGTTCCAAGAGGCCAGGGAGTATTAAAGAGACTGGGATGAGATGGAGGACGCCACCTCTGGTTCTGGAGCGCACACGCGCCGCACTGACCTGCCGACTGGCGCCGAGACCTTCTTAGCCGCGGTCGTGTATATTTGTATATACCCCATGAGTATTTCTCATACATTACGCTAGGGGCGTGCGCCACGCCCGGGGACTGCCTTGTGAAGCCGCCCTCGCCATCTGCAGAGTTCCTTGAAAGTACCCCCGGGGAGCGATGTGGGCAGAAGGATGGGGACCACTTGGAAGCCAGAAGAAGAACCTGGAAGCCACAGTGGGTGCAACTCAATTCACACCCGGATCCAGAGTTTCCAAGAGAGGCTAAGGGGGAAAGAGACTGAGGTTGTAAACGTTATAAGCAGTTTTTATATATAACTTATTTAATACAAATGTGACTTAAGTGTAACCTTTTCTCTGGAGTTGTGGTGAAACTAATCTCTTCTGTGAGAGATCAGAAAGAAAGAGACTTAGGGAAGTGGAAGAGAAAGGGAATTTTGGAATTTATTTCTTTAAAAATAATGCAATAGAAATATATCAAAACATGTAAACGCCCACTTTAAACCAAATGTTATTTAGTCATGAGGCACCTTGCTGGAGTCTCAGATTCCAAAAGTCTCTTCTTCAGACTGGGTAGGGAATATGGTATTTTAGGGACAAAGCTGAGGACTGATTTTAAATAGGCTTTAAAATAAAAGGTCAGTATTATCATAATGCTATCATTCTGCTAAACGGCCCCAAAACAGTAGAATTTCTGCTCCTGTCTTAGTAGGTTCAGAAGACTGCAGCTAAGTTCAGATGTGAAAACAGGAAGTAGCACTTTTCCAAAGGAAAACAACAAAACAAATGGGAAAAAGATAATGGACCTCATTTCACCTCTTTTAATACTATTTTAACAATTTTTTTCCTCCACCAATATATTCCAAATAAATAAATATGAAAGAGGGGGAGGGTCAATCTGGGGAATCTTAATTTTTATGTTTTAAGAAAAGAAAAAAAACTGCATTATTTTTGTAAAGTATTTATTGAGTCACGGATTATTATGCATCAAGCAATTGTTAATATGACCTGGTCCTATAGGGTGGAACTTAGGAAAAATGAAGTTGGTTCTTATTCAATATTTTACTTTGCAAAATTCTAGTAAAAGAGAGTATATAATAAAATCATAATAAAATGTGTTACCTGCATCCTTCATTTATGATACAAATGCGATAAATAGCCCGGGTGAAGCAAGACTTCAAGGTAGGGGAAAGAAAATTGCAACCCAGGTGGGAATAAAAGGCTCATTAATTGATTAACATGATTGTGGGTGGTGTAAGTCATGGTATCTTTGGCACCAAGAATGTCTACCCAACCCCCAGGAGGCTGAGGCCCATTGACACATGTGTGACTTTTTGCCCGCCCAGACCTAAGGAAGCCAATCCAGAACAAAGGCTTAAGACAGCCCAGATGAGCAGGGCCACTTCCACAGAAAATTCTGCAATTACAGTCATAAGTGGAACTACTTATCATGCAAAGTATTCCTTTTCCCAGTGAGAAAACCAAAGCTCAGAAAACATAAAGACATTGGACCTATCTTTCATTTCCTAGCCTAGTATTCTTTCTACTGTAGCATATTTTTGAAGTCCTTATATTCCTCGTATCTTTGGTATTCCTAACCTCACCCTTAAGTTATCCTGATACAATTCTATTCTTACAGAAAATTTTTTACCAGTCATTTACACTTTTTTTTTTTTTTTTTTTTTTTTGAGACTGTCTCACTCTGTCCCCCAAGCTGGAGTGCAGTGGCGTGATCTGGACTCAGTGCAACTTCCGCCTCCTGAGTTCAAGCCATTCTCCTGCCTCAGCCTCCCAAGTAGCTGGGATTACAGGCATGTGCCACCATGCCCGGCGAACTCTTGTATTTTTAGGAGAGACAAGGTTTCACCATGTTGGCCAGACTGGTCTCAAACTCCTGGCCTCAAGTGATCTGCCTGCCTTGACCTCCCAAAGCGTTGGGATTACAAGCATGAGCCATGATGCCCAGCCATTTACACTTTACACCTTAGAAGGTATTGCCCACTCTCAGAATATTTATATTTAAGATCTGTGTCTCATCATGGAATGAGAAGCCTTATTCACATCTGAAGCAATTTTGTGCTACAGATGAACTGAACTAGTAAGGAGAATCAGTGGGTCCATGTATCGGGCAAATAGATTTGTATTCTAATACTGAGGAAATGTTTTCACAAAGAGAATTAGCTGGCAATGGAATGCATTGCCTTTGAGGTTGTGAGTATCCTGTCAGGACAGGTATTCAAGCAAAGGCTGGAGATTATTCACATGAACAGCTCAACTGGATGATGAGGAGACAAATATGTATAGGACAAAACCCTCTGATGTGTTTTGTTAAGGGTAAGCACAAAGTACTATGAAGAAATAGAGACAGAAATCAGGGAAGTATCTGTTGGTTCTAATGAAGGAGTGGGATTTTATAAAGCATAAAAGAGCAAGGGGAAGTGGGTGTATTTGTAATAAGAAAATAGTATGGAGAAAGGCAAGGAAATAGGAAAGTACTTGGTGTTTTCTGAAAACTGGGAGTTTAAGGGGATGAGCAGAGGAACAAGAGTGGCAAGTTATGGAGCCATGTCTACGGTGTTTTTGTTAAGTATTTAGAAAGAAATCTCAAAGAGAACAGAGAGCTTTCATACTACGGTGAAAACGACTGATGTGAGCAATGCTTTCCATGTGAGCTATTTGCTTTAATATCAGACCTTGCTGACCTAATGAAATGAGAGTTGGAAGGTGGGGTGAATTGGAGTGGAGGGCTCCAGGACTCCGGCTACTGAGAATGCCCTGGTCTCCCATGCATCATCAGATGGTTCCAAACCTCTGGAAATTTGCTAAACTATAATCCACCTCTATTAGGATGAGCTCATTTTCAGTCCCAATGCTTTAGTGGGCCAATGAGTGATCTTCAGAAATCAAGACCTCACTGCCTCGGTTGTCTAATAAGACAAGGAGACCCTTATCTCATTCAACACAAGGCCCCAAGCTGGTGCTAAGGCAACCCCAGGCAGTTCACTCAGTGGGCAGTAGATTGTCTGCTCAAGGGTCAGGTTTGCCTGCAGCAGAGTAAGATGTCTGCAGTCTCATTGCAGCCCTTGTAAATATGACCCGTCAGTAGCTGCTCAAATGTTTCTCTTTGAGTGCACTGCTCTTTTGCCTTCCCCTGGAAAGAGAGCCCTAGTAATTCACTGGGCATCCTGGGTGCCACATCTGAACACAACAGTGGTAAACAGAGATGCCCAAGGCCCTCTAGTGGCTGCACATGGGAAGGGTAGAGGAGAGGTCCGGGCAGCCTATAGCTTTCTCTTGGGACCCAGTTCATGTAACCACCATGATTGTAGCCTCCCAAGCACCTCAGTCTTTATATCTTAGTGGCCAAGAGGGTAGAGTTCTCTGTTTTAACACCAGGGATTAAAGAACAGGTACTATACAAGCCACCATCTTCTGAGCACACACTTTGTGTCTCTGTGTTAATCATTTTACCACAGGAGACCAGCATTATTACATCCAGTTTATAGATAAGGAAAAGAAGTCCAACAAGGTTAACTAACTTGCCCAAGGTCAGACCACTTGGTAAATGACAGAGCTCCTTGAAGCCAGCAGTGTCTGATCACCAAAGCCCAGGCTCTTAAACCTAACACCTGTGCTGTCCTCTCCTCCTAACTCATCCCAAGTTCTGCTGGATTCATTCTTTTCTGACTCACTGCCTTTGCTTAGATTGTTCAAAGAGGATCTGGCTTTATGTATTTTGCTCAGTTATCTCATAGTCCATAAGAGGATTTTGTGGTTCTATAGCTGAGCCCTTGCTCAGGTTGGGTAAGTCACAAAGCTCAACATTTCTAAAAGATAGCCTGATCCATGGATGAGAATAAAGATGGGTCTGCTTTTCCCACCACACATAAGCCCTGTGCTAACTGCTGCGTGTTAGGTAGACCTCAGGGACAACCTAATAGGCACCTAACCTTCCTACATGCCCAGGTTCCAGCACTGCACCTGGCATACATAGTCAGGCAATGTGCAGAAGGCTTAACAGTTTGAGGGTTCAGTGGGCCTGGACTCCAATCCTGAGTCTCTCACTTGCTTGCTGGGAGTTGTCGGACAAGTTAATACATTGGCCTTTAGTCATTTGCCAGATATTTATTGAGCATATACATATGCCAGATGCCAGGGATCCAGTGGTGTACAAATCAAAGTCCCTCCTCTTGGACAGTAGACAGTGGATAAGTAAATAAGTGGAGAATCTGAGATTATGGTAAGTGATATAAAGACAAGTTTTTTGATCACACATGTGTGATGTTACATTATTTAAGGTGATGCTGGTTACTGTAACAAATAATCCTCAAAATCACAGTGACTTAACCTAAAAAAACTCTGAAGAGTATGTTTCTAGCCAAGTGGCCCACCTCTAAGTGACAACCCAGGGACCCAGACTCCTTCCATCTTGTGGCTCTGCCACCATCAAGGTGTGACTCTCTAGGATGCCCTGAGGTCATTTCAATCCCAGTCTGTTCAAAAGGTAGAAAGCAGGGAGAAAACTTGTAAAGTTTTTTGTGGGTTCAGCAGTGAAGTACTGTCCATCACTTCTAGTCACTCTCCTCAGCTCTTCTACATGACACATCCTTCTGCAAGGGAGGCTGGGAAATGAAGTCCAGACAAGGGGTCCAGGAAGCAGAGATGGGCTGTATGAGCACCCACTCAGTCTCTGCCAACTACCCATTCCACAAGGCAGGAAAGAAAGGTGGCAGAAGAGGCTCTGGGCGAACCCAAAGTGGGTGGTCAAGGGGAGAGATCTTTCTCACTCCCCTGCTGTCTTCCACATTGTACTATAGTGCTAAGCTGGACCCCAGTTTCCTTATCTACAAATTGGGATAAGTCCACCTGTCCAAACTACCTGTTGTCCAGTGCTTTTGCTGTCTCAAGCATCCCCTCAGCACTTTCCATATCTGTTCAAACCATCGAAACTTTCAAGCAGCAGCTCCCGCATGTCTTTGCCTAATGCCTTTTCCCATCATCTGTGGAACCCATTGGGCTTGCACAGAAGGCTGGAAGTGCTGGGAGTCAACAGACTGACTGCCTGTCAGTCAACTGTTTGGTGACCTTGGGGGAATCAGTAAACCCCTAAGACTCCACTCATTGGTCAATGAATACCCCAACTCCCTCACCCCTTGAGTGGGGCCATTGTGATGTGTGTTTTATACCAGTCCTTGAGCTCCCAGTGGGATTGAGTTCCAGTTGCCTATGGCGGTAACCTACTTAAAAACACACACTTTATTAGCTTCCTTGCCTTCCCTGTCTCTCTTCCCCACTTCCCTACTAGTACTCACTGGAATCTTCTACCAAATATGCAGCTTGTTCAGATCCATCTCTCAGAGTTTGCTTCCAGGGGACCCCAAACCAAGACATCACTTCATGCTTAAATACTTATTAAGTGCTATTCAAATATTATTCTTAATATTTGATATTTAATATTTGATAATAGTAACATAGTATTATTTGAATAGCACTTATTTCATTGCACACATCTGAAGATGGTTTTGCTGTAGGTGATAAATCTACCAAAGAAAAAGAGTCAATCTCATTCTGGCCAGAGACAGAAGCCCTACTAGATTTTAATACCATTGGGTTGTTACAAAAAAACAAAACAAAACAAAACAAAACCTTAGATTTTATGATTAGACTCAACAGACAGAAAATCTGCCAAATGCCTCTAAATTTTTTAAGCACTGTTCCTTAATTTTAGAATTAATTTCCTTGCCAACTACAGGCCTGTACTACTCTGAGGACCACACTTGGAGTGGGACTGTTCAAATCAACTGAGCAACAGTTATCAAAACCCCTGTCAGTGTCAATTCCATCCTGGCGCACAAAGAGTTATAAATAAGCTTCCCAGGAAGTGTTGTGGGGAGGGGATTAGGGCGGAGTTCTCTCTTTGTCATTCATTTACAATTTCCAATGGAAAAATGTGTGGGTCGTCCCCATTATGCCTGCACAATTTCAGACAAATTAAAGGCTTGCCTCAGTAATTATTGGGTGGGTATATACAGAAACATACATCCATGTCTACAGGTCCTGCATACAGTAGTGTAAATTAAGGCAGAAAGTTTACAGCCAGTTGTTTTTCTGAGGCTTAGTATTGGCTTACTGTATGAGATTAGAAGGAGAGGGACATATTCCAGGATCAGAAGGTAAGATTTTTAAGGAACTGATTTATGAGACTAGCAATTCCTTGTTGAATCCCACCAAAAGAACAAAGTTTAAATGCATAACTTTTTTTCTTTTTAATCTCTGTGTAGAGATTTAAAAAGCCCAGCTAAAAAGACCAGTGCCTTGCCTGTAATGGCAAAAATAACATCATCCTTAACCATTTTAGTGGCAGGGGAACGGGTGGGGGACTGGATTGAGACACAGCTGCAATAGCAAAGCTGGGTAAGAATTTTATGACTTTGCTAATTTTCTATCTGTTCTGGGAGTAATAAATGTGCCCTTATAGGTATTCACGATTGCCCTCAAAATGGAAAAAAACCTTTTAAATGGCACAGAAAAGCCTTTCATTCTTGAGGCATGTAATTCATGGATGATTTTCAAAATGTCATGTTTGAATTGGGAAAGTAACATTTCTTGAATTAATCAGCCAATTGCTTGAAGAATATGACTCAAAGGATATAAAAATTTCAAGCCTGACTTTTAAAAAAGAAAAGAGAATTTTTTTTTCTATGCAGTTTAGTTTATTTTTCACAAAGTTCATGGCTAAATCAGGTTTATTTGCCATGGAAGAGAACAGCCTAAATGAAGTACACTTTTATTTCTTTAGTGAAAAGGAATGTTAGCAAATTTTAACAAGCACCGCTTTAAATTTTCACACCATTAGACATGAGGTTTCGCCTTGTCTAGTTATACCCTTCTTTATTTCTCTCTCTACCAGATTTTGGTGGTTTTGTTTGTTTGTTTGTTTGTCTGTCTGTTTTCACCTTTGGAGAGCTCAGAAAATGGAGAAGGAGAAAGGACAAAAAAAAAAAAAAAAAAAAAAGCAAAGAAAATAAAACAAAGACTTCCAGGACAAAACTCTCTATGGGGCCTCTAAAGTCACTCACTCCCTGTGTTATCAACAGAAGTAAAGGGAAGTCTTTGCAAAGGGAAGACAAGAGAGACTCATACCACTGACTTGACTTTTCCCAAAGAGCCTTCAAATTCTCCCTCAGGGCTGTCAGGGCCCAGCAAAGACCAGGAAGGGATTCCTAAAGGTTTGAAGTCTCAGAGCCAAGGGATGGGGACTCTGGTCAAGAAAGAATGAGGTGTTCCATGCTGGTGGCTATAGAGGACAGAATTTCCTGTCAAGAACATGTCAGGATCCTCACCGGGGGATCCTAGAGAGTAGAGCCCAAGGCCACCTGCTCCGTGTTTCAGGAAAAAGATCACCTTTGAGTCCCTCTTAAGGGCTCCCTCCTGCTATTACAGGATATTGGAGGGAGAGAGAAAGAACAAAAGCAGTTGATCCACTGCCAGGAAGATAAAAGTTGGTTCACACTACTCACCAGCAGCAAATGTAGAAAGCTGAAGCTTGACATCAAACTCACTTTCTGTTCCACTCTTCACTATGTCTACACAGCACCATTCCAATCACCCTTCCCACAGCTCTCCTCCCACCCCCTCGGCCACGCATTTGACCCTCTTATAGCCAACTGACCATCATTTAGGCCAGTCCTTTTCAAAAGTACTTTTGGAACTTTTTATGGAAGTAGAACATACATTCAGAAAAGCACACACGTATCATAAGTTCACGGCTCAATGAATTTTCACAAAGTGAACACACCCAAGTCACCACCATCCATACCAACACCAAGAAACAGAATATAAGGCTCATAAAGGAGCTCTCTGGTGCTACAGAAATGTTCTATATGTTGTGTGGTTTGATTGTCAAAACTCACTGAAGTGTACACTTTTTAAAAACTGAATTTCTTCATATGTAAATTTTACTGCAACACAAAATAAATAAGCAAAACCAGCACTGCCATGCCCCCTGTCCAGTAAGGGGCACCCACTCCTCACCAAGAATAATCAGTATCATGACTTTTACACCAGACTAGTTTTGTCTGATTTTGACCTTCAGGCAAATGGAATCATACAGCACCTGCTCCATGAGGTCTGGCATATTTTGCTCAACATTGGATTGTGAAATTCTTCCATATTGCTGCTTGCAGCTAAAAGTCATTCATGCTTATCACATTTCCAATGTGTGAATATACCACAATTTTGTTTACCAGTGCTGCCATGGAGGAACATTTGAGTTGTTTCTAGATTGGGGCTTTCACAAGGAGTACTGCTATGGACAGTCCAGGGTGTGCTTTTGGGGGTGCATATTCACACGTTTCCATGGCAAGTAGAATTAGAAGGTCATAGGGCATGCATAGCTTTAGGTGATACTGCCCAGTAGTTTTCCAAAGTGGTTGTCCTGGTGGACACTCTATTTAGAAGTGTTTGAAAGTTCCCATTCTTTAGCCAATCTCAACTTCACCCCCTTCACTGTCTTTCCTGACCACTCTACTCTGTGATCTCTTAATTATTTACTTTTAAGTCAATACGTGCATAGCCTGAGCCCCACTCACTGTGCTGGGTGCTGGGGACACAAAAAGGAACAGACAGGAATCCATCGTCAATGAATGAATGGCCCAGTGGGGGTGTCTGTAACACAATGTGAATCTGATGTAAGTCAGATGCTTGTAATACAATGTAAATGGTACCATGGGACCAAATGAGGGTGTGATTAATTACAGCACTAATAACTAGTGAGCCAGAGTTTATACATTATTATTTAGGAAAAGAAATCCAATGATTCCAAGTCTTGGCAAGGTGATGAGGAAACAGAAACTCTTACCATCACCGCTTATCGTAACATGAATTGAAGAGTACTTTGCCTATATCTAGTAAGTTGCAGCTGCCACATAGCTGGATGCACCAGTTTCACCCCTGAGGGCCTGTTTTTGTATTGTCAAAAAGTGGAAACAGTTTAAATCGTCCACCAACAGAGCAACGGACAAATTAACCATGTTAAGTTCATAATAGAGCATACAATCCAGCTGTTAAATAATCTAGACTATTCGTATTGTCAAAAAAGTGTCTATACTGTCTGAAAAAGAAAATTGCAGATGGGTACATGTTATGTACAGAACATTTGCGTTCCCCCAAAATTTAAATGTTGAAATCCTGACCCCCAAAGTTATGATATTTGGAGGTGCAGCTTATGGGAGGTTATTAGGTCATGAGGGTGGAACCCACATGAATGAGATTAGCCTCCTTACAAAAGGGACCCCAAGAGAGCTCTCTGGCCCTCTTTCCACCATGTAAGCACAAAACGAGAGGTCAGTCAGCAGTCTGTAAACCAGAAGAGGACTCTCAGCAAAATCTGGCCATGCTAGCACCTTGATCTCAGACTTCCAGCCTCCAGAAATGTAAGAAATAAATTTCTGTTGTTTATAGGCCACTCAGTCTATGGTAGTTTGTTATATCAGCCTGAACTGACTAAGACAGTATATAAAAGTAGTATATAGGCCGGGCGCGGTGGCTCAAGCCTGTAATCCCAGCACTTTGGGAGGCCGAGACGGGCGGATCACGAGGTCAGGAGATCGAGACCATCCTGGCTAACATGGTGAAACCCCGTCTCTACTAAAAAATACAAAAAACTAGCCGGGCGAGGTGGCGGGCGCCTGTACTCCCAGCTACTCGGGAGGCTGAGGCAGGAGAATGGGGTAAACCCGGGAGGCGGAGCTTGCAGTGAGCTGAGATCCGGCCACTGCACTCCAGCCTGGGCGACAGAGTGAGACTCCATCTCAAAAAAAAAAAAAAAAAAAAAAAAAAGTAGTATATAATTTCAATAATTTTAAAACTCACAATGCAAGGCTATATTCTATCTGGACACCAACATATATAATAAAAATACTAAACTATGCATGGGAAAACTAAGCACCAACTTCAAGACAACAGTTACCTCTGAGATGAATGACAGTGAGTGGGTGGAGGAGGGGATACTTTAGAGGTAACATTTTATTTCTTTAAAAAAAAAAAGCCTAACAGAATAAGGGACAGAAATTTTTATGCGCATCTCAAGAGATGAAGAAAGCATTTGACAAAATTGAACATTATTTCATAATAAAAACTCTCAACAAATTAGGTATAGAAGAAATGCACCTCAACACAATAAAGACCATATAGCACGAGCCCACAGCTAACATCATACTCATCAGTGAAAAGTTCGTTAAAGCTTTTAACCATCAGTGAAAAGCTTTTCCTCCAAGATCAGGAACAAGACAAGCATGCTTACTCTTACTGCTTATAGTCAGCACAGTTCTGAAAATCTTAGCAAGAACAAGTAGGCAAGAAAAAGAAATAAAAGGCTTCTAAATCAGAAGAGAGGAAGTTAATTTATCTCTGCTTGTAGATGGTATTATCTTATATTCAGAAAATCCTAAAGACTCCACCAAAAAGCTGACAGAATTAATAAACAAATTCAGTAAAGTCGTAGGATACAAAATTAACATACAAAAATGAGCAGTGTTTCTATAGACAAAAAACTATCCAAAAAAGAAATCAAGAAAACATTCTCATTTACAACAGCATCAAAAAAACTAAGTATGAATACATTTAACCAAATGGGTGAAATATCTGTACACTGAAAAGTATATAACATCAATGAAAGAAATTGAATAAAAAATAAATACATGAAAAAATACTCTGTGTTTATGGATTGGAAGAATTTATATCATAGAAATGTCCATATTACCCAAAGCAATCTATAAATTCAATGCAATCCCTAACAAAAGTCTGATGACATTTTTCATAGAAACAGAAAAAACAAATCTAAAATTCATGTGGAACCACAAAAAATACTAAAAAACCAAAGCAATCTTGAGCAAAAGGAACAAAGCTGGAAGTATCACACTATATGTCAAAATATACTACAAAGGTGTAGTAATCAAAACAACATAATACTAACATATAAATCAATGGAGCAGAACAGAGAGCTCCAAAGTAAATCTACAAATTTGTGGTCAGCTGATCTTTGACACATTTGCCAAGAACACACAATGGGGAAAGGGTGGTCTTTTCAATAAATGGTGCTGAGAAAACTGGATATCCACGTGCAGAAGAATGAAATTGGACCCTTAGCTCATCCCATATATAAAAGTCAACTCAAAGTGGATTAAAGACTTAAATATAAGATCTAAAACTGTAAAACTACTGGAAGGAAACAGGAAAAAAAAATATATTGACATTGGTCTTGGCAGAGATTTGTCTCCTGCCCAAATGTGTAGGCAACAAAAGCAAAAAATAGGCAAATGGGTTTGCATCAAAGGAAAAAGGTTCTGCACAGCTAAGGAAACAATCAACAGAGTAAAGAGAAAAATTATGGGCTGAGAGAAAATATTTGCAAACCATACATCTGATATGGGGTTAATCCGAAATAAAGAAAAAACTCAAACAACCTAACAGTAAGAAAACAACTTGATTAAAAAGTGGGCAAAGGACCTGAATAGACATTTCTCAAAAGAAGACGTACAAAAGGCCAACAGATATATGTAAAGTTGCTCAATGTCACTAATCAGCAGGCAAATGCAAATTAAAACCACAATGGGATATTATCTCATACCTGTATGGATGATGTTTATTAAAAAATATAGAGGCCAGGCACGGTGGCTCATGCCTGTAATCCCAGCACTTTGGGAGGCTGAGGCATCACCTGAGGTCAGGAGTTAGAGACCAACCTGGCCAACATGGTGAAACCCTATCTCTACTGAAAATACAAAAATTAGCTGGGCATGGTGGTGGGTGCCTGTAATCCTAACTACTTGGGAGGCTGAGGCAGGAGAATCGCTTGAACCAGGGAAGTGGAGGTTGCAGTGAACCACAATCATGCCATTGCACCCCAGCCTGGGTGACAAGAGCAAAACTCTGTCTCAAAAAAATAGATAGATAGATAGATAGATAGATAGATAGATAGATAGATAGATAGATAGATAAAATATTTATAAGACTGTGGAAAAGGAGAACTCTTGTACACTGCTTGTGGGAATGTCAATTGCTACAGCCATTATGGGAAATAGCATGAGTTCCTCAAAAAACTAAATATAGAACTACCATGTAATCTAGCAATCCCACTCCTGGGTATATATCCAAAGGAAATTAAATCAGTATGTGAAAGAGATATCTGCATCCTCATGTTCATTGCAGGATTATACTCAGTAGCTGAGATATGAAATCAACATAAGTGTTCATATACAGATAAACAAGTAAGGAAAATGTGGTATGTACACACTATGAGATGCTAGTCGGCTTTTAAACAGGAAGAAATTATTTCATTTCTGAGAACATGGATGAACTTGGAGGACATGATGCTTAGTGATATAAGTCAGGCACAGAAAGACAAATTCTGCATCATCTCACTTATATGTGGAATATAAAAACATCAAACTCATACCAGCAGAGAGTAGAATGGTAGTAACCAAGGGCCTGGGAGGGGTAAACGGGTGTGGAATGGGGAAATGTTGGTTAAAGTGTACAAAGTTTCAGTCAGGAGAAACAAGTTCCGGAGATTTATTGTACAGCATGATGACTGTAGTGAATAATCTATTACATGTTTGAAAATTGCTGAGAGTCTAGTTTAAATATTCTCAAAAAGATAGGAATGTGGTGATTGATATGTTAACTAGCTTAATTTTCCCACAATGTATACACATATCAAAACATCACATTGTATACCATAAATATAGACAATCATTTGTCAATTAAGAATTAATTTTTTTAAAAGAACCTATAATATACATATATAGGTAAATATATATATATAAACATATATATGTATATATCTCAAAGTGTTAATACGAGTTAAGTCTGAGTATTGGGTAGTGTACAACTGCTACATTATCTTCTGTATATGTGATATATTTTAAACCAAGTACTAAAAGTAAGCAAAACTAAAAGGGAAAATACAATTATGTTGTGAGTTTAGATGGGATCATACAAGGTCATGGCATATGCGAGTTCACAGTCAGCACATGTGGCCAGTGTATGTGGCCATGATGGGTTGAAGATGGAAATGTTGTGGATGAGACATCCTTCCTCACTCACTCACAGGTAATGAAGCCATTCTTACCAGCCTTGCTAGTTCCTCCAAGAGCTACAGAGAGGCACATCCTGCACCCCACCCCGCAACTTCTCCATTCCTCTCCCTCATGCACAGTCTGAGATAAATAGAGCACTAGACTCGGAACCATGTTCTAAATTCAGCATTTACTGGACAGGAGGCCTCAAACAAGTTCCACAGCCCTAATGAGTTGCAGCCCTGCTGAATCACACTTTCCACTCACTCCTGCTCTCCTGCCTCCGGGGCCATGACAGTGGACTGAAGGGAACCAAGGAGACATAATAAGAAAGCAAACTCTGGGGCCCCTGGCTTCCACCTCCGGCTGAAACACCTACTTTGTGCTACTCTGAGAAATCATCACACTTAGTCATCTTTAAAATTTTTACAGATGAGTACCCTGAAGCTCAGGGAGTGGGCTTGCCATGACCACAAGAGTAGGTCCGTATTTAAACCTGGGTATGTCTGACTCCAAATCCATTTCTTCTTTTCCCCATTTTTTATTCAAATGTGGAAATGTTATCTTTGATTTCTTTTGTTCCCTCTGCTTCACCTTACCTACACCCAAGGAGCATCTGGGTGGGGTGTGGAGGAAGTAAAATTTGAGCCTCATCTGCGCATCTTCCAAATTCTAGCAGGTCCCCTCAAGCTAAAAGGCATTTTTTCCTGATCTTCACCAGTCAGTTCTTCTTAGGGCTCAATCCCACCACCTTAACCAATGACTCTGCATCCAGGTCTGCCCACAGATCCCTTCTACAGCCTCCCCCTGAAAACTAACAGCAGATTATTACAACTTTGCCTTCCATTCTAGTATGGAAGAAGCTAGAACTTCACACTCCATCCTAACAATTTCCCTCCCCCCATACCTGTTAAGTGTAGCCTAAGGCTGCCTCCTTACACATTTTAGGTTCAACCTAAAGGTTTCTCTGTAAATAGTGAAGTGTAACCTAACTGGATGTGTAAACAGACTGTAGCTTACTCTTGTGTCAGTCACAGAGTTTTGGCCAATCACAGGTAGCCGGCTATTCAAACCTCGTTCAAATAAGGTAAACATGGAGCTGTAGTCAATCGAGCTGTTTCTGCACCTCACTTCCATTTTCTGTACAACACTTTCCTTTTTCGTCCACCACACAGCAGAGCTGGAGTGTTGTTGGAGTGTCTCTGAGCCTATTCTGGCTTGGAGGCCTGCCTGATTTTGTAAATCATTCTTTGCTCAATTAAACTCTGCTAAATTTAATTTGTCTATATTTCTTCTTTTAACACACCTTACCACATCACTAAAGTCCTATTTTAAACAGTTCCTTTTACCAATATATCATGTCCACCTATCAAGAAAAAATTACAAGACATAGTAAAAGGCAAAAACTACAGTTTAAAGATACAGAGCAAGCCATCAGAGCCAGACTCAGATATGGCAGGGATGCTGGAATTGTCAGACTAGGAATTTAAAACAACTAGGATTAGGGTGCTAAGGGCCTTAATGAATAAAGTTGGAAGCATGCAAAAATAGATGGGCAAGCAGAGGGATAAAAAAAATTTTAAGAAAGAAACATAAAATGGGATGCTAAAGATCAAAAACATAACAGAAATGAAGGATGCCTTTGATGGGCTTTTTGGACAGACTGGACTTGACTGAGGGAAGAATCTCTGAACTTGAGGACATCTCAATAGAAACCACCAAAACTGAAAAGCAAAGAGAAAAAAAGACTGAAAGAAACAAAACAGAACAGTCAAGACTTATGAGACAACTATAAAAATTGTAACATATACATAATGGGAATACAAGAAGGAGAACAAAGAACAGAAGAAATATTTGAAATAATAATAACAGAATTTCCCTCAAATTAATGGCAAACATAAAACCACAAATCCAGGAAGTTTAGGGAATAATGAGTTGGATAAATGCTAAAACCAAAAACCCCTACACCTAGGCACATGATTTTTAAACTATGGAAAAACAAAGAAAAAAATGCCAAAAGAAGCCAAAGGGAAAAAACACCTTACCTATGAAGGAGCAAAGATAAAAATTACATCCACCTTCTCCTCAGAAACCACATAAGCAATAAAAAAGTGGAGTGAAATATTTAAAGTATTGAGAGAGAGAGAGAGAAAAAAAAACACCTAGATCCTGTGCCCTCTGAATTAGACTTCAAAAATACAGGAGAAATAAATGTTTTCTCAGACAAACAAAAATGGATGGAATTTGTTACCAGTAGACGTGTCTTCCAAGAAATGCTAAAAGAAATTCTTTAAGAGAAAAGGGAAATGATAAAGGTCGGAAACTCGGATCTTCATAAAAAAGGAGGAGCATCAGAAAAGGAATAGTGAAAGTAAAACAAAATCTGTTATTTTTCTTCTTCTTGATTGATCTAACAGATAACAGTGTGTTCAAAATAATAACAGCAATAATTTATTCAATTACACACATATCTATATCTATCTATATGTTTATATATGCATATATGCTTATGTATAAGTGAAATGAATTATTATAAGGTTCTCACACTACCCATGGAGTGGTACAGCGTTATTTGAAAGTGGACTTGGATTAGTTGTAAATGCACATTGCAAAATCTAGAGCAACTGCCAAAAGCAGTTTAAAAAGAACTATAACTAATATGCTAATAAAGGAGAGAAAATAGAATCATATAAATTCTCAAAACCACAAAAGGCAGAAAAAGAGTGGAAGACAAAAACAGAAACAAATAACAAGGACGACAAATAAAAAACAGTAATAAAAATGGTAGGTATTGATCTAACTATATCAATAATCACTTTGAACATAAATGGCCTAAATATACTGATTGAAAAACAGAGGTTATCAGAGTCAATCAGGAAACAAGACTCAACTATATGTTGTCTACAAGGAATCCACTTTAAATATAAGGCCACATAGAAAAGTAAGTGTATGCAGAAAGATGTATGCTTGCATCAATCAAAGCAAAGTAGCAGTAGCTATCTCAAACAGAGTAGACTTAAGACCAAGGAAAGTTATCAGGGATAAAACGAGTTGTTACATGATGATAAAAGGATCAAGTCTCCAAGAAGACATAACAATCCTTAATATGTATTCACCTAATAACAGAGCATCAAAATACATGAAAAAGAAACTAATAGACTACAAAAAGACATAGATGA
This sequence comes from Piliocolobus tephrosceles, assembly GCF_002776525.5. Lineage (NCBI taxonomy): Eukaryota > Metazoa > Chordata > Mammalia > Primates > Cercopithecidae > Piliocolobus > Piliocolobus tephrosceles. Next base: position 48,865,608 of record NC_045453.1, on the reverse strand, counting down.
ATCCATTATCATAATTGGGAGATTTCAACACCCCAACATCCCTCATAGTTGAATTCAACAACACAATTAATCAACTGGACATAATGGACATCTATAGCCTACTTCATCCAACAACAGCAGAATACACTTTCTTCTCAAGCTTATATGAAATATTTGCCAGGACAAACCACATACTGGACCATAAAACACATCTTAAAAAATTAAAAAGAATAGAAATCATACAATGTCCACTCTCAGACCACAATGGAATTGAACTAGAAAACAATAACAGAAAGCTGACAAATCCCAAAATCTTACAGATTAAATAACATACTTCTAGATAACACATGGGTCAAAGAAAACATCTCAAGACAAACTTTTAAATATTTTGAACCAAATGAAAATGAAAACACAACTTACCAAAATTTGTAGGATGTGGCAAAAGTAGTGCTTAAAGGGAAACACTGAAAAGGTAAATAAATTCAATAAGCTTCTGTCCTGGCCAACAGTGAATAAAAGAGGAATGGTACAAATTACTAGTATCAGAAATGAAAGAGTGGATATCACTACAGCTCTCATGGATATTAAAAGGATGATAAAGGAATATCATGAATAACTCTATGCCCACAAATTGATAACCTAAATGAAATGGACCAATTCCTGGAAAAACACAATCTGCCAAAATTCACACAAGAAGGAACAGAAAATTTGTAAAGGTCTATATCTTTTAAGGAAATTGAATTGATAATTAATAACTTTCCAAAACAGAAAGCACTAGCCCAGGTAGGTTCAATGTTGAATTTACCAAACATTTATTTTTTTTTTTTTCACACTACAACAGTTAATTTTATTTGTTCAACAGCTCATATTGCAAGCATTAAACCAAGCATAGGCTTTGATTCTGTGAGCCCAAATTCACATATTGAAAAAGATCAAAGCAAATTGCGATCCATGTACACAGATGAAAACTAAAGGCTCAGAGTTAATAACATTGTAGTTTTTAAATTTCTATAGCCTAGAGCCCAGTAGTCGCAGGTCTTTTAGGTCCTTCTGGATGTCCCACAGGGTATCTGCACTTTTCTTGAGCTGAGCAACTTCATCATCCTTTAGCTTCTGGTTGATAACGCTGGTTAATCCTCGGGCATTGAGGATACACGGAAGGCTCAGGAAGACTTCATTCTCGATGCCATACATCCCCTTTACCATTGTTGACACAGGATGAATCCTGGATAGATTTTTCAACATGGATTCAATAAGGTCAGCCACACTTAATCCAATAGCCCAGTTGGTATATCCTTTTAGCTTGATGACTTCATAGGCACTTTCAACCATCATCTTATGCACTTCCTTCCAATTTTCACTATCATTGTCAGTTCCCATTTCTGGATTCAATTCCTGGAGGGAAACACCTGCCACATTCACGCCACTCCACACAGCCACACTTGAGTGGCCATGTTCCCCCAAAATCCATCCATGGCAGCTGCTGGGATGAATGCCAAGTTTTTCAGCCATAAGGTAGCGAAATCTAGCAGAATCCAGATTACATCCACTTCCAATCACGCGGTGTTTGGGTAATCCACTTAGTTTCCAGGTAACATATGTAAGAATGTCCACTGGGTTGGAAACCACAATTATGATGCAATCAGGACTGTACTTGACGATCTGAGGAATAATGAATTTGAAGACATTAACATTTCTCTGCACCAGATTAAGCCAACTCTCCCCTTCTTGCTGACGGACTCCTGCAGTTACCACTACAATCTTAGAATTAGCAGTCACAGAATAATCTTTATCTGCCACAATTTTAGGCGTCTGAAGAAATAAACTCCCATGCTGCAGATCCATCATTTCTCCTTTAAGCTTATCTTCCAAAACATCCACAAGAGCAAGTTCATCAGCCAGAGACTTTCCCAGAATGCTGATAGCACACGCCATACCAACTTGTCCAACACCCACTACAGTGATCTTATTGTTTGGGACTGTTGTCTCTTCTTCCGCAACTGGTGCAATGAGTTTTTCCTTAAGAGTTGCCATTTTGCACAGGAGAGAGAAGGCGCTGGAGACCTCTGTAACAGCAGTGCGGAGAAGCCCAAACATTTAAAAAAGAAATTATTTCAATTCTCTACAATATCTGTCAGAGAACAGAAGTAGAGGTAATTATTACTAACTCATTCTATGAGAGCAGCATTATCCTAACACCCAAATCAGACAAAGCTATTACAAAAACAGTACTGACCAATATACCTCATGAACATTAGTGCAAAAATCCTCAACACAGTATTAGCAAATCAAATCCAGTAATGGACAAAAATAATTATGCACCATGACCAAGTGGGATTTATCCCAGATATGCAAAGGTAGCTCAACATGTGAAAATCAATTAATGTAACATATCAACTGCTAAAAAAGAAAGATCACATGATCATATAAACAGATGCAGAAAAAAGCATCTGACAAAATTCAACACCCATTCATTATTTTTAAAATCTCTCAATAAACTAGGAATTGATGGGAACTTTCTCAACTTGGTAAAGAATATCTACAAAACACCCCACAGTTAATAAGTAGTGGTAAGAAACTCAAAGCTTTCCCAGTAAGATTGGTACAAAGCAAAAACATCCCTTCTCACCATTCCTTTTCAACATCATACTACAAGTCCTATCTAATGCAATAAGACAAGAAAAATAAATAAAAGGCATATAGATTGAGAAAGAAGAAAAGGAAGAGATAAAATTGTCTTTGTTCATGGATGACATGATTGTCTACATAAAAAATTCAAAACAATCAACAAAAAATCTGGAATTAATAAGCAATTATAGCAGCATTGCAGGATACAAAGTTAATACACAAATGTTCATTGCTGTATGGCAACAATGAACAAGTGGAATTTGAAATTCAAAAGACAGTATCATTTATATTAACACCCCAAAATTGAAATCCTTAGGTATAAACCTAATAAAATACATACAAGATCTACACCAAAAAAAAAAAAACTACAAAACTCTGATGCGAGAAATCAAAGAAGTAAATAAATTGAGCGATATTCCGTGGTAGGGAGGCTCAATTTTGTCAAGATGTCAGTTCTTTCCAATTTGATCTAATCAAAATACCAACAAGTTATTTCATAGATATCAACAAACTGGTTCTAAAGTTTATAGGGAGAGAAAAAAGACCTAGAATAGCCAACAAAATTTCTCTTCTTGAAAGAGAAGAACCAAGGTAAAGGATTCATACCACCTGACTCCAAGACATAATACAAAGCTACAGTAATCAACACAGTGTAGTATTGACAAAAGAATAGGCAAATAGATCAATGGAACAGACTAGAGAGCCAGAGAATAGACCTACACAAATAGAGCCAGTTGATCTTTGACAAGAGAGCAAAGACAACACAATGGAGAAAGGAGTTTCTTTAATAAGTGGTATTGGAACAAGTGAGCATTTATATGCAAAACAAATGAATCTAGTCACAGACTTTATACCATTCACAAAAATTAACTCAAAATGAATCATAGACCTAAATGTGAAATACAAGACTATCTAAAAGTCCTAGAAGATAACATAGGAGAAAATTTAGATGACCTTGAGTTAGGCAATGACTTTTTAGTTGCAAAATCTAGAGGCAACTGCTAAAAAAAAGTTTTAAAAGTCTAACTAATATGCTAACAAAGGAGAGAAAATAGAATCATATAAAATGCTCAATTTAGGTGCAATACCAATGGCATTATCCATGGAAAAACAAAATGTTGGTAAGCTGGACTTCATTAAAATTAAATCTTTTGTTCTGCAAAAGACACTGTCAGCATGAAAAAAACAAGCCAAAGACTGGGAGAAAATATTTTCAAAAGACCTATCAGATAAATATCCAAATACATGGAGAACTCTAAAACTCAACAGTAAGAACACAAACAACCTGATTTTTTAAATGTTTCTGAGGACACCTGAAAAAAGAAAAATAAATAAATAAATAAAAATGAGCCAAAGGCTGTAACAGACACTTCACCAAAGAAGATATACAGATGGCAAATAAGCATATAAAAGGATACTTTATATCATATGTCATCAGGGAAATGCAAATTAACACAACAACAAGATACCATTAGAATGGCCAAAATCCAAAACACTGACAACATCAGATGCTGGCAAGGATGTGGGGCAACAGGAATTCTTATTCATTGAGAATAGTGATAATTCAAAATGGCGCAACCACTTTGGAAGGCAGTTTGATGTTTTCTTACAAAATTAAACGTACTCTTACCATAGGATCCAACAATTGTGCTGCTTTGTATTTACCCAAAAATGTTGAAAATTTGTGTCCACACACACACACAAAAACCTGCACACACGTGTTACAGCAGCTTTATTCATAATTGACAAAACTTGGAATCAGCCAAGATATCCTTCAGTAGATGAAGGGATAAACTATATCTTATTAGCATTGAATAATATTCCACTGTCTGTCTATCCAGATAGACAGACAGGCCGAGGCTAATGGATCAGTTGGGGTCAGGAGTTCGAGACCAGCCTGGCCAACATGGTGAAACCCTGTCTCTACTGAAAACACAAAAATTAGCCAGGCATGGTGGTGCATGCCTGTAATCCCAGCTACTCAGTAGGCTGAGGCATGAGAATTGTTTGTACCCAGGAGGAGGTGAGGGTTTCCGTGAGCCGAGATCATGTCTATCTGGATAGACAGACAATGGAATATTATTCAGTGCTAATAAGAAATGAGCTGTCAAGCCATGAGAAAATATTTTTTAAAACTCAGTGAAAAAAGTTAAAGAAGACAATCTAAAGAGGCTACCTACAGTATGATTCCAACTACATAGCCTTCTAGAAAAGGTAAAACTATGGAGACAGGAAAAAGATCAATGGTTGCCAGGGGTTGAGGGGAGGAAGGGATAAATAGGCAGAGCACGAAACCCTTTCAGGATAGTGAAACTATGCTGTGTGTTACTATCATGGTTAATACAGGTCATTATGCATTTGTCCAAACTCATACAAGTGTACAACAGCAAGAGTGAGCCCTGATGAACTCTGGGTGATAATGATGCATCAGTGTAGGTTCATCGTTGTAACAAATGCATGACTCTAGTGGAGGATGCTGACAGTGGGGCAGACTATGTCTCTGTGGAGGCAGGGGATATTTGGGAAATCTCTGTTCCTTCTGTTCAATTTCGTTATGAAACTAAAACTGCTCTAAAAAAATAGTGTATTTTTAAGTGAATATTAGGTAGAAAAAAAAAAAAAAAAAAACACTAATTGCAGGAAACCAAACAGGGCAAGTCCGACCAGACTATGAGCAACTGCTGGCTCCTACTGCATGAGCTAGACATGCATCTGGCCACATGTGCCTGGCAGCCCAGGTGTTTCTACTGCTCATCAGAAACTGGAAGTTATAGAAGACAGAGCTCAGAGACACAGGACCCACGGAGTCACATTTCATCTGAGTTTCACAGAGGCCAAGGGTTGAGGAATGATCCCGACTTGATCCTAACAGGGAACAGTCACCCAGAGAGGGAGAGAAGAGAGCTAGATAGGGTAGAGATTAGAGAAAAGAGAGAGTGAAAGGAAAAAAAGACAGGCAAAATGGCAGCTTGTAAAAGTATATCCCACATTCTATCTCCTTTATTTGTCAAAACAAACAACAAAAAGCATTGGTTTCCAGAGTTCTAAGGTTGCTATAATACCTAAAGATATGAGAGTTAAGTTTTGGCTACAGGAAAATGTTTGTATCTATTTGAAGATTACTGCAAGTTAACCTCCTCCCCACTGCACACACACACTCTGAAGGGTGAAAGAGACCCAGGGACAACCAGTTGACCTTCTCGTCCCTGGGCCTGCAGCAGCATCAGGGCACCTGGTACGTGGCTGTGGCTGGAGGCTGATTAGAGGAAGGAGGCTCTCTAACCAGCTCAGGTCCTGCAGAGATTGTGAGGGCTCTTCTGGAAAACAGGGAAAGGGAAGCACCACCAGCATGACACAGAAGGAAGAAAGCACAGGCAGTTCTGAAAACTCCACCTAAGGGCTGGCGGCTGGAGAGTCTGCACTGCCTGCTGTTAGGAAGTGACCCAACACCCCAAAGTCAGAAACCGGGGGACACCAGGTAAAGTTGTAGAGAAAGGGACACCAGGGTCCCCTCCTGTGAGAAGCAACCAATACCTCTGCTGGTTATAAGTAAGCAATAACCCTGCCGAGGGGCTCGTGGGCCCTGGAGGAGCACGGGATGTTGTCTTTTTCCCTGGAACTAAGACTTGTATTCATTGAAGAGTGGTAGAGTATGAGTAGAGCAAAAGTACTTCCTAAGTTCCCACATGAGTTCAGACCTCATTAGCAGAGTTCTGTGTGGTATATTAGCTTTGTGTTAGAGGAGGGATGTTAACCCTAAAAGCACTGACTTCACACTGTGTGTGCAAACCAAAGGACAGAACTTAGAGACAAATGGTACCAAAGGACTCAAAGCTGAAAACAAGAGAGACCTGAACTTTGGTTAATTTAAAGAGAAAAGACATATAGGACAGATATTAGGTGGCTATAGAAAGACCCAAATATATAAAACCACATCAAATATTAAGGAAGGATGCTATGTGAATTAGGATTAGGCTTGACAGTAGGTGAGAGAAAAACAAAGTAACCACGGCTTAAATAAGATAGAAGCTTATTGCTCTCTCATTAAAAAACAGAAGTTGACAGTCCCAGGTAAGCATAAGCTCTGGGTTTCCCCATTCTCACCGTTCCATGTTTCTCTTGAAGCAATTTCCATTTCATGGTCTAAGATGACTGTCCAAGCTCTAGCCATCACACTCACATTTCAGCCAGCAAAAAAAGAGGGAGTGGGAAAGGGCTTCCCAGAAGTTAAAGATACCATTTCAGGCCGGGCGCGGTGGCTCAAGCCTGTAATCCCAGCACTTTGGGAGGCCGAGACGGGCGGATCACGAGGTCAGGAGATCAAGATCATCTTGGCTAACACGGTGAAACTCCGTCTCTACTAAAAATACAAAAAACTAGCCGGGCGAGGTGGCGGGCGCCTGTAGTCCCAGCTACTCCGGAGGCTGAGGCAGGAGAATGGCGTAAACCCGGGAGGCGGAGCTTGCAGTGAGCTGAGATCCGGCCACTGCACTCTAGCCCGGGCGACAGAGCAAGACTCCGTCTCAAAAAAAAAAAAGAAAAAAAAAAAAAGATACCATTTCTCTTTACACCCCATTGACCAGAACGTAGTCATATGGCCACAACTAGTTGTATGAGGTGATGGTGGAAATCATCTTTATTGCCAGAGCACAGTGGTTCACGCCTGTAATCCCAGTACTTTGGGAGGCCGAGGCTGGCAGATCAGTTGGGGTCAGGAGTTCGAGACCAGCCTGGCCAACATGGTGAAACCCTGTCTCTACTGAAAACACAAAAATTAGCCGGGCTTGGTGGTGTGTGCCTGTAATCCCAGCTACTCAGGAGGCTGAGGCATGAGAATCGTTTGAATCCAGGAGGAAGTGAAGGTTTCTGTGAGCCGAGATCATGCCACTACACTGCAGCCTGGGTGACAGAGTGAGACCCTGTCTCCCAAACAATAAAAAGAGATCGTCTTTATCTAGAATAGTCATGTATCCCACATTAAAAAGAAAAGAAAAGAAAAAAAGGGATTTTATGACAAATAAAGAAGATGCTGAAAAGAAAATTAGCAGTTTCGTCCACAGGGGCTTAAACCATATGAATCCTGATGACAATTGTTGAAATTATTACAGCTAGTGTGGTAGACCAGAAACCCTCTGAAGCCTACTGACTTTCTAGGTAAGAGGTGATTGTTGCTTGGATCCAAGGGGAGAAACGCTTTAGGAAGTTCCAGGATTCTGGCCCCAGAAGCATCTAAAACCCTCATTGGCATCGCAAGGTAAACATAATCCTTCCTCTGTCCGCCTAGGCCTGGTGCCTTGAAGCCTCAGCCTGAGCACAGGGACGGGGTGTGTTTTCTTCACCACTTGATCCTCAGCTTCTAGCCCAGGGCCTGGCACGCACAGTGAGCTCTCAAAGACATGCTTGTGAAGCTGATGAATGACTGCTACATTCGACTCCCTCCCACATACATGCATAACTATTTTTCACGTGTATGTAAATATTAAAAAGTAGTGTTGAATTCACATCTATTCTTTTCATGTGTATTTTACTAGGGAATGTCGAAGTGTGTGTGCAGACAGGAGAGGCAGCAGTCAGATTCTTGGGCTAGACTGCTTGGGTTTGACTCCCTAATTGGCTGATTGCTAGCTGTGTGACCTTGAGCAAGGTACTTAACTTCCCCATGCCTTCGTTTCTTCATTGTAAAATGTGATCATAATGGTACTGTTGCTCATAGGGTTTCCATGAAGAATTAATGAGTCAACATTTACATTATGGAAAGTGTGCATGTGTATCACTTAGAATAGTGATTGGCACACAGTGTTGAATAAAACAAAATATTAAAAGTACAAGTATCCTTTTGCAAAGTCATTTGTTAATGTCATAAAGAGATTCTCCTCCTGAACAGAGCTGAAAAGCTGCAACCTAGCCTAGATGACTTCCAATTTGACAGCTTTTTAGGTCCAAGCATTTCTTAAAAATGCTGTACTCCCAAGAGTGAGTCTGTTTGTCATCTTCAAAGGCAGTTTGTGCCGCATCTTCTGGGTGTCCAGACCTAGCTTAAAGAGATATGGGTTGTTCTAAGAAAAACGACACACCCCCCACCCTCTTTTCTTGGCTAAGGAACCCAGTGCAGGCACTGACTGTATTTCTCTCTCCAGCTCTTCCACCTGCCAACTCGCTTGCTTCATAGCATCTCAGCAGCTGACCATATTGCAAACAGATCAGTTTCCTTTGATGCCCTGGACCAGACGAGGTCCATATGAGGTTCTCAAACAAAGCTTTTGCTTTGTTTCTAAACAACTTAAGAAGATTTCAAAGAGGAAGACATGCCCTATTTTCTCAGGCTCCCTTTTCCTGCTCAAACAGAAAGAAAAACCCAAGACCCAGGGAGGGACCCAGTGATACAGACAGACAGACTTTGAGAAGGAGACAGGACAAAGAATAACTGCAAAGCTTAGATTACTTCCTAAAGGATGGGGGTGGGATATGTGATCTTTATCTAATCAGACAGTCTACTCAGGAAGTCCCGGAGATCAAAGCGAGGAGCTTTTTATTTAGCACTGTGTCAACTTGAAAACAGTCCTGGCAAAGCCACAGATCTGGACAAGCTCACACCTCTCCCCACCCCCGCTGCCCTGACCTGTCTCTCAGCATCTGAACTCTCTTAACATTCCATTTGGAATAAAATCCTGGGTTAAAAAGAGTCCCTGGGATTACTGTAGGAAGAGACAACATTTGACTGAGCAAGGCAGAAAACGCCACAGTCCTTCCTGACTTCGCAGAACAATTGGGTCCATGCTCCAGGGGAAGGTACCACCCAGGCATTGTGTCACAGCATCTCAGAGGAAAAACAGGAACTAAGAGCAATCAGACCACAACATGGAATAGGGAGGGCAAGAGAACAGAGCTACAGTCCCCAAATATTACTTCGTGCAAAGAATTAGAGTCGGTAGGGTTAGGGTAGGGTGTGTTCTTGTAAAGCAGAAGAAATACATTGAAGAAATGTGTCGAAGAAAAGACAGGGGTTTGAGAAGACTAGGGACTGGTCCAAAGGAAGAGAGGTCACTTACTGGGAACACAACGACTCAAGTGGAGCAAGGCAGGAAGGTTGGAATCACACTGAAAAGGTAGAAAGAGCTCATCTTCCTGGATAAAAGACTATTGAACTATGGTTCCCCCAACCCAGTGTGCTACAAAAGAGAAAGAACGCAGCATTGTTCCTTTCCCAATGTAGCTTATATCCTACCAAATCCAATATCTGCCAAAAAACAAATGCTTCAAATACTATTCATATGAAACTACATTTCCTTGGCCATTTACGTTGTTAGGCAATATATAGTATCTCATTTAATCTTTATAACTACCATATGACTATAATTCTCATTTGATAAGCTGCATTTATTCCTTTAGACCTGATTTTTCTTATACATGCCATGGACTACTCCCAGAGTTAATTAGTAAAAGAATTTTCTTAAATGAGAGTATTTAGCATTTATCTTGGAAAAAAAAGCCTTCTTCTTCAACCCCAGAATTTTGAAATGAAGGCTTCTTTATGGAAGAATAAACCAACCAACAGAAAATCATTGGTTTATTCTTTCATAAATAAATGGGCCAAAATATTTTTGGTCTCCTCTGACCAAAAAAAAAAAAAATTTAATAGCCTAAATGATAAGAAACGCATTCTTTCTTGTGAGTCTTTCTGAGTTTCTATTTTGTTAGTTAGTTGCTTTTAGGGTGTGTGCTTCTCTAAGAAATGATATCTGTCTCCCTTCCTATAAGGACAACAACTTGCAGTGGTGTGAAATTATTATAAGTCAAGAAGTATTTGCAGTAATTGCTTGGTGCCCTATAAAAACACACTGTAACTTTCAGGTACTACCCCTGGGACCAAGTTGTGAAATCAACTTTCATAACCCTCACGAATGCTTGTGTACCTGTTTACAACAAGCGGCTGTTTATAAAGCATGTCCCCATGGGTTGTCTCTGACTCTCACAGCCCCACCTCACAGGTAAGGGAACAGAAGATGACAGCAAGGAATCAATTAGCTTAAAAATTCACAGAGTTGTAGGGAACAATTTCCTTGCTAGCTACAAGATACAACTAAATGTGAGGTGTGTTTTTCTAAATATGACTTCTAGCTCCAGAACCTATGAAGCTTAAAAGTGATAGGCAGTACCCAAAGGTACAGAAAAGAGGATCTTGTCTACATTTTAGGCAGGGGTGTAGAATTTTAATTTACATCCTTACTTCTCACTGAAAACTAACAGGTCTTAACTGTGATTAGATGAGAGCCTTTTGTAAGAAACTAAGTTTCAGTTGGCTTTAATTATGCCTTAATCATTCTCATCTATTTCAAATATTAAGGAAGCTTGCACTGGAATGAGTAGAAAGGGCTAGAAGATGAAAAACAAGATGATGCCTACAAAGTGTCTTCACACTGCCTTCCATTTTCCAGGCATAATCTCTTCTCGAGGTTGGTGTCAAGCCAGGTGTCAGGAACAGCACCTAACACCACTACAGAAAGCACCTACTAAACAAATTATTAGATATTATATACATTTGAAGCTTGAAGCACCCTTAGAAATAACCTAGATTAAGTTTCTTATTTTCTGGATGAGAAAATTAAACCCCAGGAAGGCAAAGAGACTTGCTCATGCAGCTGAAGAAAAATACAAGGATCCCTAGCTTTGATGACCACATTTTAACACCATCTGATCAGAAAATAATCTGTTTCTTTTCTGCTTCTTGTCCTGTTAGTGCAGCTATTTCTCTATTGCTGCCTCAAAGAAACAAATCAGAATGTTTCTGTTTGTTTTATAGGTAGTGTTCCAGCCAGGGAGCTCCTGGATGCAAGGAACGGAGAGCCACTCAACCTAAGTGACCACCAGAGGGTGCCCACAGGACAGCCCGACAAATGGGTTGAGGTGGGGGGATGGCCCTGGAGTGTCTCCCTTCTCATGGGAAACGCATGTGGTATCACAACTGAGACTGTTATCTTTTGTTCCCATCAAGAAGTTAGAGGTCTCAGGTCTCTTCTGAAACGTGGGGTTGCATATCTGTATTGGGGAAGAAAATCTGCAACACGTGCCAACCTCGTGCTTAAGATGTATTTGTTTTGAGCTCTTGCATTGCTTGCTCTTCTGGTATCTGTCTCCGTAAATAAAATGGGAAGAAATACGTCACTTCGACTTCCACACAGGCAGAAGAGAGTTGTGATTAGATGTCATGAGAGGGCCCACAGTTTCTGCTACAGGAAAGGTAATAAGGGGATTATAATATTCACCTTTCCCCAACTTGTTTCCTGGAACAGTTACCTAATTGTCCCCAGAGACTTGATGTTGGGTTAAGACAAAACCCCTGTGTTCCCTTCAGAAGATGAAACTCCTTTCAGAAGAAAGCCAGATCCAGAATAATCAATTAATTCCACCTGTATCAAAACTGTGACATGTGGGTAATATCCATTTATTCCTTCCCTTTGATAACCTAGGTTCATCCATTTGAACCTGATTTTTCTTTCTTTTTTTTTTTTTTTTAAAGACGGGGTTTCACCATGTTAGGCAGGATGGTCTCAATCTCCTGACTTCGTGATCCGCCCGCCTCGGCCTCCCAAAGTGCTGGGATTACAGGCGTGAGCCACCGCGCCCGGCTGAACCTGATTTTTCTTACATGCCAGTAATTACTCCGAGAACTGACTCTTAACGGAAACTTTTTCAAGTAGAATGTTTGACATTCACTTTAAAAGAAAACTTGTTCTTTAGTCCCAGCAGTTCAAAATGGAGGTTTCCTTGTGAATATAGTACACCAAAACACACATCGACCACCAAACAAGTGGTACCTACAAAGAGGTAGTCCTATCTTATTACCTCTTTGTAGTCACATCTTTCACTCCACCCTCCCAACTCCTGGTAACCACTGATCTGTTTTCCTTCACTACAGTTTTTGAAATGTCATGTAACAAGAAACACGTAGTGTGTTACCTTTATGTGAGTGATTTCTTTCGCTCAGCATAAGGCCTTTGAGATTCATCCAAGTTACCATATGTGTCAGCAGTTTATTCTTTTTTATTGCTGAGTAGCATTCCATGTATGGATGCATCAGAATTTGTTTATGTACTCACCTACTACAGGATATTTAAGTTGTTTGTAAGTCTTGGGAAATTATGAAAATAATTGCTATAAACATTTATGTACAGATTTTGTGTGCACCTAACATTTCATTTCTCTAGGGTAAATACCTAGGAGTGGGACAGTTCAGTCATGTAGTAAGTAGATGTATATATCTGACTTCAGAAACTACCAAATGATTTTTCAGAATGGCTGTGCCATTTCCATCTTCAGCTTCAATATGTGAGTGTTCCATACATACTCAGTGACTACACATCCTCACTAACACTTGGTATTAATTTTTTTTTTTTTTATTTTAGCCATTCTAATAGGTATATAGCAGTATCTCATCATGTTGTTAGTTTGATTTCCTTAATGTTTCACATATTTCTTTGCCTTTCATATATCCTTTTTGATGGTATGCCCGGTCAGGTCTTTTGTTCATTTTTTAAATTGGGTTGTTTTCACATTATTATCTCAATAGATGAAGAAAAGGCCTTCAATAGAATTCAACATCCCTTCATGTTAAAAACTCTCAATAAACTAGGGATTGCTGGAACATACCTCAAAATAATAAGAGCTATATATAGCAAATCCACAGCCAATATATTGAATGGGCAAAAACTGGAAGCATTCCCCTTGAAAATCAGCACAAGACAAGGATGCCCTCTCTCACCTCTCCTATTTAACACAGTATTGGAAGTTCTGGCCAGGACAATCAGGCAAGAGAAAGAAATAAAGTGTATTAGAATAGGAAGAGGGGAAGTCAAATTATCTTTGTTTGCAGATGACATGATCCTATATCTAGAAAACCACATTATCTCGGCCCAAAAGTTTCTTAAGCTGATAAGTAACTTCAGCAAAGTCTCAGGATAGAAAAATCAATGTGCAAAAATCACTAGCATTCCTATACACAAACAACAATCAACCAGAGAGTCAATTCATGAATGAACACCCATTGACAATTGCTACAAAAAGAAAAAAATACCCAGGAATAGAGCTAACAAGGGAAGTGAAGAACCTCTTCAAGGAGAACTACAAACTACTGTTCAAGAAAATCAGAGAGGACACAATGGAGAAACATTTCATGCACATGGATAGGAAGAATCAGTATCATGAAAATGGGCATACTGCCCAAAGTAATTTGTAGATTCAATGCTATTCCCATTAAACCATCATCAACATTCTTCAGAAATTAGAAAAAAGCTATTCTAAAATTCATATGGAACCAAAAAGAGCCTGAATAGCCAAGACAATCCTAAGCAAAAAGAACAACGCTGGAGGCATCACACTATTTGACTTCAAACTATACTGCAAGACCACAGTAACCAAAACAGCATGGTACTGGTACAAGAACAGATACATAGACCAATGGAACAGAATAGAGAACTTGGAAATAAGACCACACACCTACAATTACCTGATCTTTGACAAACTTGACAAAAACAAGCAATGGGGAAATGACTCCCTATTTATAAATGGTGCTGGTAGTGCTGGCTAGCCATATGCAGAAAATTGAAACTGGACCCCTTCACTACACCATATACAAAAATTAACTCAAGATGGATTAAAGACTTAAATGTAAAACCAAAACTATAAAAACCCTAGAAGAAAATCTAGGCAATGCCATTCAGGACATAGGCATGGGCATAGATTTCATGACGAAAACGTCAAAAGCAATCACAACAAAAGCAAAACTTGACAAACAGGATCTAATTAAACTAAAGAGCTTCTGCACAGCAAAAGAAACTAACATTAGATTGAACAGACAACCTACAGAATGGGAGAAAAGTTTTGCAATCTATCCATCTGACAAAGGTCTAATATTCAGAGTCTACGAGGAACTTAAACAAATTTACAAGAAAAAAAACAAACAACCCCTTTGA